>NW_022900929.1:6394356-6398565 GCF_012274545.1 Fukomys damarensis
GGGCCTCCTAGCTTGGTGAGTGGATGGATAGACGCCCACCTGCGTGCACTTGGAGGTGGACGTGGAGCCAAGGAGAGGCTTCTGGCCCCAGCGAGCCCTCAGCTGCTTGGGGACAGAGCACTGGCTGATGACTTTGCTGGGGGGGGGCTAAAGGAGACACTGGGCAGTAGGACACAGGGTGACTGGCTTGGCCTCCTGAGGCCCCACGGGCCCAGCCTGGGGACACGTGCCTGACCATGATGCCAATTGCTGGGCCTGGACCAGCCCCCTCTGTCCAGGGGGTCCCCTCTCAGTCACCTAGCCTCAAAGATAAGCAGTGTCTTCAGGCTGGGGAGATCCCCTTGAGGCCAGCTCTCAGCCTGCCTGCCTGTCCTCCACCATACTGACCACAAGAGAAATGGACAGACAGCCAGACCGGGACTCTCAGGACTCCCAGAAGAGAAGTCATTCCTCCTGTCTCTTGTGTCCCTAATGGGTGCCCCCAAGTCTGGTGGCAGGCAGAGGTCCCCTCTCCAGTCAATGAAACCCAGGGGGTTAGAGGGACTAGGCCAGAAGGTAGATCTAAGGTCACCTGGGAACACCCACTGAGGCTGTGGACCCCAAGAGACATATAAAAGTACTTGTATTCATACAGAATGCAGGCACACACACACACACACACACACACACACACACAAAGACAGACACCCTTGATGTGCAGGCTGTACCTCTGGTCTGTGGGCGACTCTCTGCATAAAGGATGCTTGGACTGGCTGCTCTCCAAAGGCCTGGAAGGCTGAAAATTCAAGATTCCAACCAGAGTGGGCCTGGAACAAGTATTGCTCTGAGTAGCTCCCTTCTGTCTCTAGCCCTGGACAAGCTTGTAGATTGCCCAGACCAGCAAACTGTGGTCCATATCTATATCCAAAGGAAGACCACCATCCCAGGGGGAGCCACAATAAAAGGGCTCATTCTCACTAGAGGGTAAATGACTACTTGTGAGTGGGCTGCACTGGGAAGGGAACCTGGGTACATGTGTGACACCTGGCATTGCTGTTTGGTGGGTGAGGCCCAAGTCCAAGGTCTGGAGGAGCCAGGAACTTTTCCACACCTGGAGGACATGCCTGCCCACTTCTCCGTTTGGAAACAATTTCGCTCCTGAGTTAGTGCAGTACATGTTTGTCAGGTGGGCCGGCCCCAGGCCCATGGCAGCACTAGCCATGTAAGAGGGGGTGATGACAGCAAGCTCCCTCTGGGGGGGACACCAGTACCTGGCCCCACCATGCAGCCAGTGGAACTCAGCTTCTCAGGGCCCGATGGTGACATCGTGCATGCAGTTTATGACAGCAAGGAACATTCTTTCCACTGTAAATTATATTTAACATTCCACAGAACTTTATTGCGTTTTGTGTTTGGGTTTATGAAAAAAATCTGTATTTAACTTCAAGCCCTGGTAAACATCTTTGCTTATGTTGTTATGTGATTCCTTATTTGAGTATTTCGATTTAATTTCACAGTTCATATACCTTAAAGTTTTGGCTTTCCCCTCCCTTCCCCACTCACCCAGAGATGCCGGTCCAGCCTCGCCCATCCTGGGGACTCTTCAGTGGGATGGAGATAGGCCGGGCCCGGCCCTGTCCAAGGATCACCTGCCCCAGGGTCTGGGCCAGGGAGACAGCCACCATCTCTGGGGAAGAGCATCCACCTTCTCACCAGTCCCTGGGAGACAGAGCCCTGGAGAAGGAGGGGCCAGGAAGCCTGGTTCCTTGCATCTGACCCTGACTCTCTGAGACTCAGTTTCCACACAGGAGATCCTGGCAGAGCACCCACCCCCGTGGGAGGCAACAGAACCAGGGAGAGCCCGTCCTGATTCTATGGACCCTGGCTCTGCCCTACAACCGGTGCCAGGAGGTGGTGGGGACCTGGGTGTCCCCAGGATGCTCATTGGAGGCCCCTAGAAGTCCACTCTCTCATCCTGGTTCACTGTCTCCACCAGCTCAGCCCTCTCAGGCCCCTCTGTACCCAGACTGTCCCTCACATTGGGGTCCTTACAGTGAGCCCTTGAGCCCAACTCTGTCCCCGTGCCTACTCTGGGTGGGCTCATGACACTGGCAGCTTTGCCTCTGGTCCCTCAGTTGCCCCTGGGCCTCTGGGCTTCCTGTCTGGTGCCTGTAGAGAAGCCCAACACACTGCAGGCCCAGGACGGCTGCCCTGTCCCAGGCCCGTGTCCCCTGGGGGGATGGCTGCTCCCTTCTATGAGGCAGGACCCTCTGTGGCTGGGGTGTGGAGGTCATCAGTGTCGATGACTGGAGCCCACACCATTCATCCCTCTGTGCAGCGTCGATAGCAGACCAGGCCCCATGGTGACACAGGACAGCGGCGTCCTTGACACACTCTCGCCCAAATATGGAAAAACAGATGGACTCACCTGCTGACCTTCAACTGCATCGTTGCCCAAAGCTCCTACTCTGCTTCCCTGGGAGCTGCCCCGAATCACCCACCAGAGCGGCCCCTGCCCAGAACCCCACCATCACTGTAGCGACACCAAGTATCCGCCCACTCACCCCACTTCCAGTCCTTGGACAGAGCCCTTGGGGTGGGCACTTGGCAGGTGGCCTTGTCACTACCCCCAGTATGGCTCTAGGCTTTGCTAAACTGTCACCTAACTGGATCATCCCACATCGTGCCCTAAAGGAGCTGAAAAAGAAAAAAAATCCCAGACTCAACTGAGTGACTATGGAGAGAAGGAAGCTCAGCACTCAGAAGTGCAACCATATCATGGCACTCAGAATCACTAAAAACAGACTGTGGTTTGACCCTGAGCTTCCTAGGGGCCAAGGCAAAAAGGGAGAACACACCACATTGTAATGCATCCGTGTAATGCCCCATGAGAGAGAAGCCAGGCAATTGGGGGAATGTGGCTGCTTCTGGCCAGAGCACCAGAAAAGATTCCTGAGATTGTTAGGCAGCCTCAAAGGCCGGACAGTGCTGCAGAAGGGACGCTGGCCTTCACATCAGATATGGGTCCACCAGGGGGCAGATTTGTGGCAGACCTCAGTTTCCCCATGGAAGACTAGTGGTGCTTCCTGGTGAGGCAGTGAGGAGCCTGGGAGGCTCTGGCCAGGTGCCCGGCATCACTGATGTAGAAGGCTGACTGTGTACCCGCTTGGGGAAGGTTGAGCTGGTTGCCAGAGGCACGATCACTGTGTATGTAATTCAGCATCATTGTTTCATCAGTCACAAAATCCAAATGGAAAAACAGAAACATAAATATGCTCGCCCAGGGAGCTGCCGGCCAGTTCTCGGGCCCAGAGGAGCCGAGCGTGGGCCTGCAGCAGTGGGAACTGCATTGTCCCTGGGGCTGGAGCAAGCCTGACCGTGGGCTAGCCTGGGGGTCTCGGCCCAGCTCTGAGTAGCCGGCGGGGCAGGGGAGGCTGAGGAAGATCCACTGCCTGAAAACCATTTCAGCTCCCTGGCTAGGCCCTCGGGTTGGCAGCCCTGGAAGAGGGGGTGGGTGGGCAGGATGCAGAAGCTGGGAGGATCCTGCAGCCACATGAGGGGCAAACCCTGAAAGAGGAGGTTCATGCTCAGCCCCAAACTCAGATTCAGTGGAGTCCCCAGGTGGCCCTCAGTTTCCCCTTCTGTGAAACAGCAGTCACGCGACCCCCAGTGACTCTGGCTGGTGCCTCCAGCTGTGTAAACTGTAAAGGGCGGGGGCCTGTGAGGATTGCCCGCCCTCACCGTGACGACGGCCACGACAGTGAAAGGTAGCGAGCTGTTCCTGGATCGGGTGCTGTGTGTTTTCGACTGTTGTGTGACACCCACACCCCTCCAGACTTGTTTTCAAACGGTGTTTTGTTAGCCAGATCCGCTGCGTTCCCGAGAGCGCGCCAGCCTCTCCTCTCTTTCCCTGCCAACCTCAGGGGTGGCACTGCGGCTTCCAAAATCTCATTACCGCCACCATTTCCCGTCCTCTCGGCTCCCTCCTCCCCTGCCCTCTCTCTCTCCTTTTGGAGGATAAATTTCTGTAGCAGCCAATTACGGCTGTTTGATGTGCGTAATGATGAAGCCGTGGAAATTGGAATTGACACCTGGGAGGATCGCGGAGGGAGAAAAAAACGCCACGTACATGAATCAAGCGTTTTCTCAGAGTTTACTCCCATTGACGACGATTTGCCGGGGCCAGGGCTCGGCCGAGGGCTGCGGGGGCGCGGCGGGGCCGGAGGTGGG
>NW_022900929.1:6398751-6426572 GCF_012274545.1 Fukomys damarensis
GCACCGATCAATTACAGCTTAGACAAGCTGGTGTCACATGTGATTCACAATGTCAATTTCATGCTCGTGGTAACCATTTAAGAAAGAGCCGGGCCGGTTTTACATTTGATAAGAAATCAGCAGCGTTTGTGTTTGTAAAAAGACCGATCACTGAGTGTGACAGGTCCCAGAGATTGCCAGGCAGCGTCAACGGCCCGTCTGGAGTCTGTCAGGGACCCGCAAGTATTTATTTCAAATGGGTTCCCCCCCACCGCCGCCCCCTCAAGCCCGGACGTGAAAATAAACTGTCAGTCTCTATTTACAGCTGTACAAGCTGGAAATACAGAGGATTTTAGGTTAAATTGTCAGTTAACAGAATTCAAAATAGAAAAAAGAAATGGGGCTCGCTGCTTTTATTGCCCGCTGTGATAGGGAAAGTTGTCATGTGTTCAGAGGGTGGGGAGGCCGGTGGACTCAGGCCCAGGAAGGGCCGAGGAGGTGCGACTGTGGACTTGCCAGTTTAAGCAAGAATTAGGGCGATATTAGGGCTAATTAGACCAGAGATGGGAGCTAATGGGGCTAATGTCCTGGCCCTCGCCGCTGTGACCAGGCTCCAGGTAGGTGTCACGCCTGACTCTGGATCCTCCCGGGCTACAGGGACAGGAGGGTCCCTGCTCCAGAGCAGGGTGGGACCTGGAGGCTGGGCAGCAAAGCAGATGCCGGATCTTGGGTCTATGCCCTGGGCATCCGTAACTTCTCCCCTCCTTGTCCAGGACTTGGGCAGTGCCCCCACCTCCACGGTTTGCTGTATTTAATCACTGGAGCCTTGACTGGTGGACATGGGCATAGATGGCCCCTTGAGGCCCTGGCAGCCGGGCAAGGAGGCTGCTTCAGCTGGCATCTCCGGGGCAACCAGAGGACGAGCCGTCTGCCTCCTTGTTGCTTCCAGGAGCTGAGCTTCTTGGCATGAGCTGGTGGGCAGGGAGCTGCCGGAGCTAGCTGCTGTGGGCAGAGCAAGGAGGAGATAGAGGGGAGAAAAACCAACCAAGGAGCCTCACACCATCAGAGGCCTGGAAAGAATGGGTTCTGGGGTCAGGATGGAGCCAGGGACTCACCTGAGTCTGAGTCTGTTTGCTCACCTGCATCATGAAGATGGGAAAGCCCTGGCCCCCTGGATGAGTGTGGAGAAATGCTTGGCCTTTCAACGATACTCAGCACAGAGGAGGCACTAACAGGTGAGGTGTAGGCCAGAGAAGGCGTCTAGACACTGCACAACAGCTCAGGGGACACCTTGGGAAGCCCTGCAGGACCTGTGATGTCTCCTGGAGGGGTTGCCCTGCTCCCGGAAGTCGGGGTTTCAGCCTGCTCAGGGCCTGGACTGGCCAGCCCTGGGGATTGGGCCTCATGAGACTCAGTTTCCCAGGACATGCTGGGGACCCTCCTGCCCACTTCAAGGAGGATGTGGCCTGTGTAGACAGATGCCCCACTTCTAATTTAAGGCCCCTTAGTGGCAGGCGTGGCCCTTATGCCTACATAAGGTCTCCATTCCACCCTCAGGTCTGACTGGCCAAGTGGTCAAGACCAACAGGGTCCCTGAATGTGGCCCCCGGCCCCTGTCTCTGAGGGCTGTGACGGCCTCACCTCATCTGAGGGGCAGGGCCAAGGCAGAGTAGGGACATTGAGAGAGACTCAGCCAGGCCAGATGGGAAGCAGAGCGAGGCCCAACCACGTGGCCTCCCCTGAGACTGGCTGGGCAGGCAGCCATGCCCTCCATGGCCTGGAGAGGAAGATGGGGCGGGCCTGGTCCCTCAGCCTAGATGGACCAGCTGCCCTCCATGCGCATGGGCACAGCTGTCCACAGTTTGCAGAGGCAGACAGTGCCTTTTAGGTGGTCTTCCTGGAGGTCTCCCGTGTGCCCAGATGCCCGTTAGACACCATTAGACACTGACCTAGGCTGGCTCTCACTGTCCGCACCAGGTCTGGAGAAGTCAGGAGGAAGTCAGGGCAGCTGAGGTCATGGAGCTGGGGCCTGGAGACCTGGCTTCAGGGGTCAGAGAGCCTAGAGAGGTGGCTGCAGTTCCCCCAGAAACCCCACCTGTCACTCAGCTCCTCTTGACTTCAGAGTCCCAGCTGTGACTTCCGTGTCCCCTAGCCTGCAATGCCCCTCACCTACCTGGAGTCCGATGGCTATTGCATTACAGCCTGATGGTCCAACTGCAGGCCTCTCAGGGCCCTGACTCCATCCTCCGTAGCATGGAAGTCTCCAGGACCCACCTTCTAGATTTCTCCAAAGAGGACAAGGTCTGTACTTCGCCCTTCTCCCCAGACAAAGGGCCCTAAATGTGGACCCCTGGGATGATGCTGCAGCTGGGCCTCCTCAAGCTTTATTCTACTATTCTGAGCGCCTGTGGCCACCTGAGCCCCCAAAACCCAGCCCTGTGAGCCAGAGGCTGAACTTTCTGCTGCATTTCATTAAAAAACTGAGTGACAACCTGGGCATGGTGGCACCCTTGGGACATTCAGCATTCTGGGAGGGTGAAACAGGAAGGTCTCTAGTTCAAACCCAGCCTGGGCAACTTAACAAGATCCTGTTTTAAAAATTAAACATTAAAAAGGGCTGGGAATGTAGCTCAGTGCAAAGGCCCTGGGTTCAATCTCCAGTACTGAAAACAAAGAACTGAGCAACATTAAGAATACCTGTGTTAAATTTGTAACAGTCGTGTTGGAAGACCACAGCTCACACCAGCTGCGGACTGGGCATAGGAGTGACTGTGGTCTTGGACGTGTGACACAAGAAGGCTGTGAGCTTTATGCCGATGACGTGTGCCCATGGGATTATATGGGATGTATTTTGGGTAAATTAAGTGCATTGTTAAAATGAATTTTACCCATTTCTTTTCTTTTCTTTTCTTTTTTTAATGTAGCCACCAGAAAACAAACATTCCCTGTGTGGCTCTGGGGCCGCGTGTCTGCCAGGCTGTGGAGGGAAGCCTTGCAACATCACCATGAAAAATGCAAGCCTTCCTCCTGAGCCTCTCCCAGGCAGTCTCCCTCTCAGTAAAGTCCCCAAACCCTCCTCCTCTTCCCCATCCCCTTTCTCTGCCAGGGACCCCAGCGACTCTTTGAAAAGGTTATTTGGGTTACACAGTACTGTCCAGTGCCCTTCTGAGGTGCTCATTGCCCTCAGTTTAGGTCTCAGTGCTCATTCACTGCCGTCCCTGTCTACCTCAGGACCTTTGCACATGCCTTTCTCTCTGCCTGGAGCACCCCTCCCAGGGACCTCAGACCCCCACCATACAGCCATTCTTTCTCTGCTCAGCGCCACCTCCTGAGAGCTCCCATCTCCACCTTTCCACACCTCCACCTCACCAAGCCTGCAAATTCTCTTCCCCCTTTGCTTTTCCAGGCCTGTTTACTTCTGCTTCCTGAGGCTCAAGAGAGATCTCAAAAATGTTTGTTGAGTGACTGAAAAACCACATCCCACCCCAAGTGTCCAATGGTGAAATGGATCGATCGTCTGGAGATCAGATGGAGAGAACTGAGAAGGGTCCCGGTCTCAGGGGGTCAGGCTGAGCTGGGATCTGAGGTGGCAGGTGTGGGGACAGGAGGTGATATGTGGGGCCCCAGAAGGGTTGTGACAGTGGCCAGGAGGGTGATGGGGCTGCATAGAAGACCCCCACCCGGAGGCAAGATGTGAGCTTAAAAGAGACAGCCCTGTCTCCATGTCCCCTGGGAAGCTTCTGCCTTTCCCCCAGGTGACAGAGAATAAGGCCCATGCCCCGCTGGAGTCTGAGGACCCAGCCACACAGGACGTGAGTCCTGGCTGGACTCATCCTTGAGGAAGCTAGAGAGCCCAGGCCGTTGTCCTGCCTCCCTCGAAGGCTCTGTGGTTTATTGACCCAGCATAGCTATCGATTTGTTAAGAGCTTTTGTGCTTCCCTTCGACAGGAAATATTACTCCCACCTGTCTGCCCAGCACCGAAAATGAGAAGGTTCTCTCACCCAAACCATAAATCTCCATCTAGGCAACTCTGCACCGTGTCAAGTGTCCACCTGGGGGCAGGCAGGGAGCCAACTAATGGCCTGTCGGAGCCGGGTCTGCCTGAGGCTGCCACCAAACCAGGTGACACACTGACTCCAGTCGCCCCATGGCCCAGCCCGAGCTGAGCCATCCTGGGAACCTGGAGACCCCCGTGACCTCCCCACAGTTCACACACTGCAGTCAGGACGGGGCCCAGTCCAAAGCTCTGGAGTACACGGCCGGCCCCACCTCTGACCACCCTGGGCAGTGCTGCCCCAGGCACCCCGCAGGCCCTAGCCTCGGGGGAAGGGGTCCCCTCACCTGGCATAGGCCTCTGGACTTGCTGTGTTTGACACCCAGTCCAGGCAACCCTCTGTCTCCCAGGATGTGTCCCACAGTGTCCTTACATGCCCTGTGCTCCTGAACCGTGACCTGTTTAGTGGTCTGAAGTACCAGAAGAACCCGTCCCTGAGTAGCAGGGCATGCTGATCACTGTCCCTCTTCCCAGGTGGCAGGACTGGAAGTCACACACCAGGCCCACTGCCCTCCACTGCTCAGAAGTGATCTTCGTAGTTCTAGCCCAGCAGGAGCCTAGGATGCCCAGGAGCCTAGGATGCCCAGGACCCTCAGCCACGAACTCCCTCTGCAGGCTGGTGAGGCTGGAGAGGTGGGATCCCCCAGGTCCTTCATAACCCACAAGTGCAGAACTGAGGCCAGAGGGCAGCCAGGTCCAGCCCCAGGCTCCCTGTCACCCAGGCCAGAAGCTACTCAGGGAGCAGCCTGGCAGGCCTGAACAACGCAGGGCCTCTTCTCCTCCTGCACTGCTCCCAGCCTCCAGAAAGAGCAGTCCTGGGGGCTCCTGAAGTCCCCATTGCCACCACCAGCTCATCCCTAGCGCTGGGGTCTCAGACCCAGCCTCCCCTCAGAGGCCCTGAAACTTCACAGAGCCACTCCAGGCCATGTCACCTCTCAGTACTAAGCTGTCCTTGCGGGCACAGCCCCTGCACCCCATTCTTGGGGCAGAAGGGCTTTTTGAGACCCACTCACACTTTTCCTGTCCTCTCACCTCCTCTCATCCCTGTCCTGGTGCAGCCCTGGCACCTCTCAGGGAAAGGTTTTATTTAGCTTTCATTTTCCCAGATGCAATCATTTGAACACAGGGTCCACATAAAAAGTGATAATGAAGCCGGGTGTGGTGGCGCACGCCAGTAATCCCAGCACTTGGGAGGCTGAGGCAGGAGGATCGCTGTGAGTTCGAGACCAGCCTGGGCTACATAGTGAGTTCCGGGTCAGTCTCAACTACATAGTGAGACCCTGTCTCAAAAAACCAAACAAACAAGAAAAGTGGTAATGAGGCCAGTCACATCTTTTCCAGACTGCAGTGTGGGTTCACATTAGCACTCCACATGCCCTGGCCTCATTCAGGCTCTGCGGCCACTGTGAGGGACAGCTCCTGATGCCCTCTGGGCTCCTCACTCACCTGCATGCCCACAGGGGGTGCCTGCCCGGTTCCCCATCCTCCCAGGACCCAGAACCTCACATTCCTTCTTCCAGTGTTGCAGCTTCGCCTTGGCTGACTGAGGCTCAGAACCCCAAGATGCAAGGGTTAGGGCACACAGGGAAGGGCAGGGTGCAGGGACGTGCTCAGTCCTTGGGACACCAGCTGGGGAGGCCACAGCGGGGCCACCTCACTCCACTCAGACCACCCTCAGCCCACAGAAGAGCCCAGTGTTCCCCACAAGCTGGTGCCGCCCAGCAGGCCCAGGAGGGGCTGGGCCATGGCCTACAGAAGCAGGGCAGGACTCAGGGAGGGGACACTGGCCCCTAAGCTCCGGTTTCCCCTCTCCCTGACACTCCTGCCACCGGCCCCCCTGGACAGTCTAGCCCATCCTTCTGCACAGGCCCCTGCATGTGGGCTGAGGTGACCGGACATAAGGTGTCTTTCAGGTCCTGTGGCCACCACGTAGGGCTTGTCCTGACTCTGCAGTCTGTGTCATCTCCCCACGCGTAGGAACAGGTGCTGAGAGAAAGGTGGGCACCGTGTGCAATCACACTCCTCAGGAGACAGACCCAGAGTTAACATCCACGTCGATTCTGGCTGTGTCACTGTCCCTGTGATGCTGACAAATGGGGACTCCCAAATCCTCCTCCCCAGCTGTTTATTCATTCTTTATCTCCATCACCATGGACTCCTGTTTGGCATTTTATCCTGTGGCTATCTTCCCATTATCAACGTGTGTGTGTGTGTGTGTGTGTGTGTGTGTGTGTGTGTGTGTGTGTACACATGGGGGTGCACTGGTGATTGAATACAGAATCTTTGCACTGAGCTACATCCTCAGCCTTTTTTATTATTTAAGACAGTCTCACTAAGTCACTAAGTTGCCCGGGCTGGGTTCGAACTTGAAATCCTCCTGCCTCGGCCTCCTAGACTGCTGGGGCTACAGGAGTACACCCCTATGCCTGGCTCTATTATTAGTTCTGATGCTCACAACGTCCTGGATTTGACTAGCAGGAGGCCTCCAGGCTGGCTCCCAAGTATCTAAATGTGTCCCACGTCCTCTGAGGCTTCATATTTATTCTGTGGACAAGTCGTTCCAGACTCCTCTCCTGCCCCTGCCCAGCCATTTCCTGTCAGCCAAGGTCTAGGTCAGCTCTGCCCATATAGCCCGGTCCAGCCCCTCAGGATGGCATGTGCCTGTGTACAAGGCCTGCACATTTGTATCTATGTTTAGCCCTCATCTATGAAGGTGGCCAAACCAGCCCTGGCTCCACACCACGGAGACCATCCAGATCTGTCTGTTACCCTTTGTCCTCTGTCTTCCCAGAAGAGGGGAGGGAGGAGAGGAGGAGGACCTGACTTTGTGTTGGCAAAGCCCACTTGGCACTTCTGTGCAGAGGTAGAAGAATGAGGGGCTAAGCCAGGGCCAGATGATTTAAGAAATGGTGCTTATAAGCCAGACATGGTGGTGTATGCCAGTAGTCCCAGCTACTTTGGAGCCTGAGGCAGGAGGATCTCAAGTTCAAGCCAAACCTTTATGAAAAAATAGAAAAAGGCTGGAGATGTTGCTCAGTAGGAAGGTCCCAGTACTTCAGAGAAAGAGGGGAAGACAGAGAGAGAGCGAGAGGGAGAGAGACAGAGAGAGAGAGGAACTGTGCTTTATGGCACCAAAAGTCACATACAAGAAATGTTTACTACAGACTTATAATAGTCCCAGGCTGGAAACAAGAGAAAGAGTAAGTGGATTGCTGTACAGGGATAGCATGGAATACTACACAGCAGGGAAAAGTGCCTGGCTACAGATACATACCACGTGGGCAAGTCTCACAGACATTACCTTCACCAAAGCATCCACACCTGGAAGAGATCCAGTGTGGGCTTCACATACATGGAGCTCTGCCACAGGTGATAAGTAAGGGCTGGGGTGCAGCTTGGTGGGGAGCACTTTCCTAGAATGCAGAAGGCTCTAGGTCCCGTCCCCAAAGCTTCAGGGAAAAAACAAACAGGTGAAGCCAGTTTTACTGAGCAGTTATCCTGCTGCAGAGGGCACCACACCCCACTCAGGTGTGTTGATGGGCAGGACAGAAGCAGGCTTTGGGGAGATGGGGTGGCTCCCCAGGGTAACATGCAAACAGAGCCAAGGTCTCAAGTACTTGTAGCTTTGGTCCTTTGAGTGTACCCCACCTCTCCTGCCTCAGTTTCCCCAGTCTGTCCAGTGGACACACAGTTCCTAGGGAGCCCAGCAGGCGCCTTCAGGGCTGGCCCTCCTCCTGCCCAGAGCCCCTCCGCCCGGGGGTCCGGGTGCCCCACCCAGCCGTGAGCGCAGAGATGCTGACCCCGCAGGCGGGCGCTCAGTGGCCGGGGGCTGTTTGTGAGTGCAGTGCGGGGGCAGCGAGGAGGAGCACAGAGGCAGGTTTATAATGATGATTAGGCCTGAAATTGGCGGAGATTTACAGTGTTGGCCAGGAATGGAGGGAGAGGGGCCGGGGCTGGGAGCGGCCTAATGGATCCGTCAGCTCGTTCGGCTGCTCAGCGGGCCGAGGCGGGTCACCCGGCTTTCCGCTGGCAGCACAAAGCACTTCAATTTCGTTAGGAAATGTATCAATTTAACTGACTTGAGCGGCACACTGAAAAACCTAATGAATCTGGACTCAATTTTCCGCCACACTGCTCCTGAGAACTGTCGGAAACAATGTCTGTGGTCGGAGGTGACGGGGTGGCCGCCGATAGGCCGCCTGGGCACCCCTTCCTTTCCCGCCTGGGCCGGTCCCTTCCCTGTCAGGGTTAGTGGAGAGAGACGGACCTGTCTCCCCAGCCTGGTGACAGCCCAGCCGGGCCACTTCCCTAACAATGATGTCATTATAGGTAAATTGGCCTCCATTTCAGCAGGACGGTGGTGCTAATTGAGTGAGAAAATATAATACAGGGAGCTGTTGTCTGCAGCTGGGGCGGGGGGGTGACTAAATGGCCCACCATTGTTGGTGTCAGGCAGGCAGATGTTGCATTCTGTTGATAACTGCACTGACATCGCTGGAGCTTGTCACCACAGCTTCTGCCCGGAGACTCTCGGCTCTGGCGACAGATGGCTCCGCTGAATGGCCAGGGAGGGTCCCAGCGGCCAGCCTGGTGCGTGGTGAGTAAGAAGTGGCCGCCTGGTAAACAGGATGGGGCTCCAGGGCCTCTCCAGGTCCCCTGGGGAGAGTTCCCGGATGTTCTCAAGGCCTGAAGCACCTGCAGCACCGGGACTGGATTGGGCAAGGCCAAAGCCAGGGTCCCTGGACAGATCTGGAAAACTGTCTGGACTCGGGCTGGCAGCAGGAAGAGCTGGGTCCTCAACCTAGAGGGTAGACACCAGCTGCCCCAAGGGTGGGGGGAGAGTCAGGGGCAGCCCAGGCCTGGGTGAGGGAACAGGTTTCCTAGAGGGTCCCTCAGCTGCCAGACCCCACAGGCCACGCCCAGTGCCTCAACCCAACACAGCTATGGTGGACGACCAACTGAGTGTCCTTCTCCAGGGCCTTCGGGACTCAGGGACCAAGTCTATCAGACCTCAGTCCGGGGCCTCTTGTCGGCCTGGCCCAACCCTTCCCAAGCCAAGCCCACCTGCTTGGCTACTGCTAATCCACACACTGGGCCTGGTCCTGGGAGGTCTCCCTGGCTTGGTGGAAGGGGTTATCTTAGATGTACCTCATGGCTACGGGTGTACCCAGAGCTCAGGGCACCCACGCTCTTGCTGCCTGGCAGTGAGCTGCAGCTATAGCACTGGGAGCCCTGGGTGCCCCAATAAGCCTGATCTAGGACCAGACCCACCAAGTCCACCTGAAGGCCATCCAGAGTGACTGTCACAGGGATCTTGGGCTAGGCACAGGGGTTCCTCCTCTGGGCCAGGAGCTAGAGAGGTGACCTCAGAGCTGCCCTGGGCCAGGTGCTTCTGACAAGGACTCCCAAGGCCAGGTTGGTGTCTGGCTCTCGGTAGCCTCATAATGAGCCAGAGGTGACTCCTGCCCTCCGGGGCTCCCAGGAAGCAGTGATGGAGCCAGCCTTGAGGGACAAGCAGGGTTAGGGGATGGCATTCCAGGTGGAGGGCCCCACCATGCCTCAGGACTCCAGGGGACACTTCAGAATAACTGTTACCACACAGAGAATGTTCATTGGATACCCAGCACTTTTCTCACTCAGGTGCTTAGGAGCTCTGAAAGGGAAATTGAGGCCCCAGATGGGGGCTCTGCTCAGGGGTGCCTGGGTGGTAGACCCTGTAAGAATCTGTCACCATGAAGCTCCACACCCCGTCACCCATCCCTCTTGTCTGGCAGCTCCTCAAGGCATTTGAGTGGACCAGACCAAGTGCCCAGTGGGATCCGTTCCTCCTGATTCCCAGGCAGAAGGAAGCCACTGTCCAGGTGTGGACAGGAAGAGGCCCAGGTTCAAATTCACTCTAGGACCATATGGGATCAGAGTGAGGGGCAGGGAGACCACGCTCAGCTGGATCTGGTGAGGGGCTGCGGCTCCTACCCAAGCCTCCAGGGCAGATCTCTACCCTTCCCAACGCTCAGCAGCCCTGTCCCACTTCAGGTCACCCTCACAACACCTCAGAAAGGTGGCTTCACGATTCTAGGTTGGATTCAATTCCAGAGGGTTCTCTGAGACTGGTTTCTCTGTGCTTTTCTGTATTTTCCAGATATTTGTCACTGGGCTTTTTTTTTTTCCAGTACTGGGGAATGAACCCAGTACCTTTGCACTGAGCTGCATTCCCAGGACCCTGTCTCTTTCTAAAATGTTGATTTTTTTTCAAACACAATCTCTAAGTCACTGAGTTCCAGGCTTTCAATCCTCTTGCCTCCTAGAGTGGTAGGATTACAGGCAGGGGCCACCACGCCCAGCTCAATGGACAATTTATAATCAGAGAGGCATGTGGATTTGTGTGCAACCCACACCTGGATGTAGGTGGTGCTCTGATGAACCAGCCAGGGACGCCTGGGGGTCATGCCACAGGTGTGGCTAGGCTGCCCTCAGCACCGTCTCTTCCTGGGCCTAGGACCTGGCCCTTAGTAGCCACCTTCTGAACTCCCATCCACACAGGGACAGGCTGACTCCAGGGTGTATCTGGCCATTGCACAGCTACAATGCGCAGAACCACCAGAACCACCCCACCCCCACTCCTCCATTCTTGCCATGGGTCCTCCCAACAGAGAGCCAACCCTGGGCAGGTGGTCAAACTTCTGTGACCAGCATTAGTACGTGGGGGCAATCCACGTGCCTGGTTCTGTGAGGGCTGAGAAGGTGCACTGCAGGCCCCTAATGGGTGCTGTGGAAGAGGTCCCCTCTACATCCTGGGCCTCCCCAGGTAACCCCCATCCAAGTGCTCACCTCTTAGCTTCTGTTACATTCACCCCTGGGGTTCTAGATGGGATGACTCTAGAGGAACAGCGGGGAACACCGGTGGGGCCTCAGCTGGGAGGCTGTATCATCACTCAGACAGGCTTTGGACTAGGGCAAGGTGGGGAAGGGCTATCCGGCCACAGGTGAGGAGCTGGGCGAGTCTTCATGCCACATCCTGGGCACCTCCCGGAGGACAGGTTGGCCTTGTGAAGGGACCCTTCGGTGGGGGCAGTCCCCTGTCACCTCAGATTGTGAACCTCACTGGGAGGCTGACGACACCAACAGGCCACATTCCGGCGGGGGAGGGTGGACATGGTCTGCTACACACAGGTGAGCTGGTATCATTAACCAGAGTGATGAGCTTGTGGCCAGAGAGGGCTGGGTACCTGAGCAGCTGGACCAGAACTAACCCAGTGAGGAGGTGCCAATAGCAGGGAGACTGAACCCCAACCTGCAGCCTGGGCACTGGGGATAGGCAGGGCCTCAGTCTCCAACACAGACCAGCATGGGGTCAAGTCAGGGCTCCCAAAGGACAGGATGAGGAAAAAGGGTCTGGGGGCTCTGGGCAGGGCTGAGGCTGTCCTGAAGAAGCAGGGGACATATGTAGGTTCCCTAGCTCTTGGGGGGCTCCTTCTAGCCTAGCACTTACAGTCATTGAGAATGATGCAAGTGACAGGTTTGTGTGTGTTTGTTAATTTACTTAGATTCATTCACAGGAACAGCTGGCTGGGTCCCACCGGGCAGCCTCGCCTGCCCACCTGCCGCCAGACAGCCGGCTCCACACAGCAGTGCTCACAGCTCAGCGGCCGTGGCCCTGGCTGGTGGGACGCTCACTCCTCTCGGGTGCTGGCCAGGGACCTTGCCTGGTATGGATGGCAAGTGCTGGAGGGCCAGCCATGCCCAGAGGACAGGAGACGAGGGCTGGATGCCAGCCTAAGGGACCGGGCAGGCCTTCCCCTCTGGGCTTCTGTCTGGCTCTTCCTGTTCCTTCTGGTTCCTCTATCCTGGAACTTGGGGACCGCAGGAAGCCCAGTCCCTCCACCCTCTGCCACCCAGGGGGACTGGCCAGCCAAAGCTGTGGTGTGGGTAGAACTTGTCTGAGAGGTGGAGGTCAGGAATACCCAGACAAGCCCCGGGCACCCCACCCTCTGATGAGCCCTGAAGGAGCCGGCCTGGCCTGAGCATGGAGGAGAGGACTGAGCCAGGTGGCCTGCATCTGAAGGTTGCTAATGCCACCAACCTGTGCCATCACGTCTGGTCTGGGATGGTGGCAGAGGTTTGTGTACAGCGAGCTCAGTTCATATAATAGACAGTTTTCCCTCCCTTCATCTCCCTGTCCCCACAGCTTTGTTATTTAAAGTCAGGTTAAGGGAAGGAAAAAAAAAAAACCAAAAAAAAAAAAACAAAACGCACAGACAGGTTTGGCTGGGAAGCCCGAGGACAGGAAAAGTTAGAGATATTTATTTGACAGGGTCAAGGTTGGAGCCCCTCTCTCCTCTCTCCCCAGGTCCCATAGGTGTTAGGCTGAGAGACATTTAATCGCGGGAGTAGCGGTTTCATATCTATAACAAAAATCAAATAATGCAAGATGATTTACTCCCCCTAGCAACCACGGAGCTCACCCTTAGCAACCAGGCTAGCCTCGGGCTGCGGTGTAATCAGCTTGAAAATATTTCAATTATTGTGTTGATTTTAGTGGATTTGAGAAGCGCTGTGTGGAGAGCCGGGCACATTCTCCCCGCGACCTGGAGAGGAAGATATTGATTTAAACAGGTGTCAGGGAGGGAAAGTAGAGTAAATTTAAATGCGACGGGAGAGCGGCACGTTTGCACGCGGAATGGGGCGGGGATGACATTTTGCGCATTGCCTTGAACGAAAGTGACTCAACTGGACTAGAAATTTCACCTTGAAAATCATCTCCCATCGACACAATCAAACAGCCCTACCACGCCACCCCTGCATCCCCCGAGGCAGTAGAAAGCTGGAGTGGTGGCAGAGGGGACTCTCAGTGTCCTGAGGCTGTAGAGGTCCAGTCTCCTGACATATCTCCAGAAGGCCTCTGGAGGGGCCGGGGCACAGGCCCAGGGACCCATGCCCTCCCTTCTCCTGGCATCTGTGTCCTCCTCTGCACCCCAGGCGGGTGTCTCCTGAGGGCCCTGAGACCTCTGCAAGGCCCAGGCGTCACCTAGCTTCTTGGGCCCTGGCGGCCAGATGTCCTCCATGTGCACAAATGTGGCTTGAGGGCAGGGCCACCCCTGTCCTGCTCCCAGCTGTCCAAGAGGAAAGGAGGAGCCAGGCTGGCTGCCATACCCCAACCCAGGAAGTAGAGGCAGCCAGAGAGAGGCGGGCCAGGCCTGTCAGGCCCTGTGGTCTCGGCCCTGAGCCTCTGCCCAAGCCTGCCCTGAGCCCATCCTCCTCCTGAGACACAAGGTGAACTTGGTGCCAGGTGACATGGTGTGGCTGTGCATCCTGGCTCACCCCTTGAGTTGGCCCTGGGTGGGGGGCTTGAGCTTCTTCTGGTCTGTAGGACCCTGAGAGCCCCAAATGGAAAGGACCAGGACATGTTGTTGGTGCTCTGCTCTTTCTTTGAAGCTTCCCAATGTGGAGATGCCATGGAGGCTTTTGTGTTTCCCTACCTCAGGCAGCTCCTCCTCTGTGACCCTCAGGGGGCAGAAAGGGCCTAGGCTGGACAGGTAAGCTCTTCTGCATCCAGACCACCTCAACACAGTGCTGTGATAGTAGGTGGGGCCCTGGGGACAAGGATGAGTGAGGCTCCAGCCACCCCCTAGGGTGAACAAGTCCCAGACACGTGCATGATGGGTTCTGAGCACCATGAGAGCTGTGGCCATGGACATCTGGGTTCCATCTCTACAGGCTCCTGTCCAAGCTCAGCACCCTAAGGCCACAAACTACTCTTGTGGGACGTCCCCCACCAGCATCTCATCACTCTGGAAGGAGACTAGAAACCCTGTACAATCTGTCTCTGTCCCCAGCCTTATACCTGTCTTCCTACCTATGGTCTATTTCCCCCTAGTCTAAACAATCTTTCCCCTTCAGCTCTACATGGCCTGTCCCTCCCTTCAATCCTATGCAGTTGCCCATCTCCCTCTGACCATGGTCCTCCACTGTGGCCAGATACTTAGGTAGCCAGGCCACAGGGCTCTTGCATGTGCTGCTCCCTGCTGAGAAGGCTTCTCCCAGCACTCTGCATGACCTCTCCTATAATTTAGGTGTTAAGTGTCTCCAGCCTTTGCAGTACTGGGGATTGAACCCAGGGGCCTCACACTGATTTATATCCTCAGCCATTTTTATATTGAGAAGAGGTCTCATGAAGTCACTGAACTGTCCAGGCTCAAATCTTATTATGCTCCTGCCTCATCCTTCAAGAATGCTGAGATTGTAGGTGGGTGTCACCAGGCCTGGATTTCTGAGAGGTCTTTTCTGGGACACCTTGATAAAGCAGCTCCTTTTCCTTGTCCCTTGGGCTTATTTCTGATATGGCACTGATTAGCACAACAACTAAAACTGCCCAGGATCACAAGGTGGTGCCTGCTGCCCTCTACACCCCAAGGGGCTGAGTAACAAGGTGTGGGGCCAGGAGCCAGTGGCACCTGGACAGAGGCCCAGAGTCGCGTGCAAAATTGAGCTAATTCACACTTTCTGAGGCTCTGTTGTACATCTGCAAGTGGGGCCCCAGGGTCCTCTGCCTGCTTCTCACTGTGGTCAGCACTGAGTAGGCGGGGCCAGTAGCAGGGCCTGGCCATTCTCTTTCCAACCTTCACAGGAAGAGAACTTGAACACTAGTCCCCACAGCAACCACGGACAGACACCACAGCAGAAGACAGCACACAGGACGGGTAACCAGGGAGTTACTGGGAGTCAAGGCTTGAGGAAGACCCTCCCATCATGAGCAGCTTGGGTCTGGATCCCAGAGTTCTGGGAAACAAGTTGAGTTACCAGATTTTCATGGGACCCCAGGCAGTTCCCCATCCTTGGGACACTCGGTCTACTCCAAAGGGACGGGGACAAGCTCTAGCGTTTGCCATCATGCCCACAATTCACCACTGCATCTGGTCCAGGCCCCAAGAACTCTGGAAGTTATCAGGTGTCATGTGACTGTCACTTTCCAGGGACGATGCCCCCAGCTCTCACCAGGCTTCTCTAGGCCATCTTTCTGCCTTCCCCCAAACAACCCTGGAAGACGAAAGGTGGTTTACCCCCCTCCACACCAACTATAGGCAGAAGCCTGGCTGCTGGCCCATAGCCCTCCAAGTATGCTTAATATGGGCTGGATTTACCACAAACCCAGTTCTCCCTAGGTTTCCTGGCCCCTTTAGAATAGCAATATGCTACCGAAATATGTGTTTTTATTACTTTCTCCATTATAAGTAAAAATATTGTAAGACCATCTGACGATCTGCCAGCTGTCTGTGCAAACGGGGTGCTGTTCCGGGGAAGTCGGGTGGTGGGTGCGGGACCGCTGTCTGGGGAGGCACTCTTGGATTTCTGCTGAGACTGGCCCCACATAGGCCAGGCCACGTGTTCCTGGGCTGGGAGCAGGACAATTGTGCCCATTTATCTTGCAATAGATGAAAGTGCACACACTATAAAGTAGCCCAGTAGCAGTGGCAGCATGGAGGAGTGGGGTGCACACCAGCTCGGAATGGGCAAGGTGGATACAGCCCTGGTGGGTTTTGAGGAATTGGAGGAAGAAATGATACGGATATGGCCTGGCAAGGGACATAGGGACATGGGTCATGGCCTTCGCCCCATCTCGATACTGGTGTCTGAGTTCTCCCAGTAGAAATCAACACCTGAGGATCTGGTGGGCCAGGGGCAGTGTTAGGTCCCTCTTTGTTAAACAAATCTATGGCTAACGGTATCCAGGAGACATACTGATGCCAACATATGGGAAACACGACAACTTCTCAGTCTGGACCAGAGGAGGCCATGCAGGCTGAATCTGCCCAACAGGTATTTGCTAGGCAGTACTTTTTATTGTCATAAAATATATACGCACAAACCTTACTCTTTTAACCATTTTTCAGGGTACCACTGGCACTAAGCACTTCACTGCATTGTGGAGCCAGCCACATGGTGTTTTTAACATTTTAAAAAATCACCGCAGATATTTGGAAATCAGTAGATTCCTCACACTGATCTCGATTTTGGCTTCTCTTCCCAAGTCCAGACATCTGGGAACTCTGGGGCCAGGAACTGGGCTCGGCCACACTCTTACCAACCCTAGGAAACCCAGGGGAGCTCAGGACACCCCTGGAATACGCTGCCACTTATCTGAGGGGTGACCTTGGGCTCCCTGGGATAGGGCTGGGCTGGCTCCCAGCAGAGGGCCAGTGAGTGGTCAATGTCCAGGTTCCCTGGGTGTCCCAGGTCCTCTTGCTCCTTGTCACCAACGCATCGTCTGTGTCAATGTGATACACCGAGATGGACATTTCACCTTTCTTGTTCCTGCTGTCTTTCCGCCCTGGCACACAGTACAGTACGTTGTGTGCATGGAGCTCTCTTCCACTCACACACACAGCCAACCTCACCAATCCACAAGATCGCTGTGACCATGTGAGTCTATGGCCCCACTCTGCCCCCAAACACCCATTTTACAAGGGAGAAACCATATCCGAGACCCCAGATGTACCTTGTTGGGTGGAGACAGGTGGAAACTGACCCAGGTCCAAGCCTCCACTGAGCCCCTCAGGCTGGTGATGATCCTCTCCCCAGCCTCCTCACCGTCCTTCATGAACTAATTCCAGACTTTGGGCAGTACCCCATCCTCAGGACAAAGCCAACACAGGTCTTGACCTGCCCAGAAACTCGGGGATCCAACAAAGCTGGCAGAGGATTGATTGAGGAAAGTGACTTTCGCAGGTGGAGAAGGCAGGGGAGGGGGAAGGGATGCTATGGAAAAGGGGCCCGGCCAATCACTTTGATGTTCAGCCCATGAAACTTCTCAAATTATAAAGGAGAATCACTTTTGAGCCTTTAAGTGGCTCCAAATAAACCAACTGTCCAAAGATACAATGAAAAACCGTCACCAGCTCCCGGTAACAAGGCAGGAAAAATTGTCAGTGCTGCGATGAATATTAAAAGCCCCATCCATGAAAAACACCCTGGAAATATGTCTCCGAGGAGCCAGGCAGGAGGTGCTGGAGAGGTTGGCTGCCTAGAGGCCCCACCCAGGTCAGGGCAGGCGGTAGGAGAGGAGACAAGCACCTGGGGAGGTGCGTGTGGTATCCATCTGAGAGCAGAGCCAGTCCACCTGGACTGCAGGTATGGGGGTCCTGGGCTTGCAGCACAAGGCAGCCCCAAGAAAGGGGAGGTCAGCTCCCACTTACTGTGCCCTCTCTGCCAAGGATGACAAGAGATAGCAGCTCATCCCCACCCACCCACTGCAATCAGGCCCTGCCTGAGAAGAGGTGACCAGGGTAGACTCTGCCAGCCCCAGGAGACCCTGGAACCGTCCAGCCCCAGCTCTGCCACTTCCTCTTGAGCAGAGCAGCCTTTGGCCACCTCATCCCCGCTGGTAGACCTTGGTTTCCTGGACAGTGCTGGGGGGTGAGAGATCTGGGGGCATGTTGCCCCCCATAGGTAGCAGATGGGGCAGTGTGAAGTGCCCAGGCCTGGACCCTAGGGACACAGGCTCCTGCTGGGGTAGGGGCAGCAGGAAGAAGAGTGGGGGACCTAAAGGAGAAACCCCTGGACACCTTCTGTGCCCGGTATCCACATCCTGGGGCCCTCTTCCCCTGTACCCTGCACCCACCGCTGCAGCCTCTGACATGGCTGACCACACCATCTCTCCCTGCAGCCTTGGCCCCTGCCCCACACCTTGGCACCTGGCTGGGGTTAGAGGCAGGAGAGGGGGCCTAGCTGTTGCTCAGAAGGACCACACAGGAAGGAGGCCATAGGTCCCCACGTTCAGGGTGCTAAAAGGTAGTGACACTTGGGCTCCATCGCACACAGGCCTGGTAATGACACCTGAGCCAGAGGTCTTGAATGGACACTTGGAAAAGCTGGGCCAGCCCTTGCCCCACTCATATGCAGGGGTCACCCACTGAGGGGGCCCTTCCCAGGCCCAGCTTCTTCTCTGGGTTCTCTGAGGGGCTGTGGAGGGCAGGAGTCCCTGCTCTGCCCAAGTATACCCTCCCAGCCCTGGGCAGTGGGCGTCTACAAACCTGTCTGCATGAGTGGCATTCCCGAACAGCAATTCCAACCTACTGCAGGAGAAGCAAGAGCCAGAGACAGGGCCAGGAAGCTGCAGGAACAAGGCTGTTGCCCAGGTCACCTGGCAGGGGTGCAGGAGATTCCAGGCTGAGACCCTGGCTTCTTGCTTGTAGACCCCTCCCCAGCTCCACAGCCGTCTCTTCCTCCTCTTCCCCAGAAGAACAAGGCAGGCACCGTGGTTCCAGAGCCTCGAGCCTGGCCTGCCAGAGCCCAGTGCGGACCAAAGCCACCACCTCATGTTGTCCTCCAGCTGCCTTCCTTGTAATTAAGAGTAAACTTTGTAGCAATGTCTCCTTTAGCTGTTGTCTTACCCCGCCTCCCAAATGATAAATTGTTAATGAGCACCTGTTACAATGCTAATGAAAGTGGGATCCGTATGTAAATAAAGAAAATTTAATAACTTAACAAGGTGGATTAAAATGCCCAACCTCCTCAGCAGCTAATCTAGGCCAAACACCGAAGAGTTGCCATCTAAGCAGGAGCCGTGGCTAATGCGTTCACCTCGGCACACTTTCCAAAATATAATTAATATTTTAAAAATTTATAAAACTGAAATCACAGGTCTTGATTGTAACAAACAAAATATCCATCTTTAATCTGCTACCCAAGGGCCAGCAGTGCTCCCACCCCGCTGCTCTCCCTCACCCATTCCTCCTCCTCCTTGGAAAATACCAAATAGGATGCAACCCAAGCCACAGAGCAGCTGGCTCTCACAGGCAGCTGGCTGCAGGACAGGAACCCTGAGCTAGCTGTCAAAGCTCTGGGTTCAGATCTCAGCAGCAGCCCAAACTCTCCTGGGGTCTCTCTTGCACCCTCCCTGTGCAGTAGGCTGGCCTGGGCTAGGGTCTCCTCACTTGCACTACAGCAGATCCACCCTATCTCTGGCCCTGCCTGTGGGGAGTCTCCAGAGCAATGGCAGCCTCAGTGAGGGGCTGAGGTCTGTCTGGCTCAGCCTGGATTCAAAGCCCAAAGAAGAGTTCTGGAAACCTACAGAACCTGGCTGAGATGCTAGGGGTGTGGGCAGAGCAGCTGGGAGCTTGGTGGTTTCAGGCCTCAAACCGCAGGCTCCTCATTTCACAAAAGGAGTCACTGAGGCCCAGAGAGGGCCTTGCACTGCCCAGATTCTCACAATTCACTGAGGAGGGCTAGACCTGACTCAAAGCAATCCCTGACCACTCTCAGGGGTGTCTTGGTCATGTTAGCTGGCCTCCGTGAGCCTCAGGTTCCCCCCTGGAAAGTGGGGGTAACAGTGGTGCCACCAGGCAAGGTCAAATGGCTACGCATTTATTTTTGCTACATCGTCAGCCCTTTTTATCTTTTATTTTGAGACAGAGTCTTGCTAAGTGACTCAAGTGGGACTGAAACTTGTGGTCTTCTTGCCTTAGCCTCCCAGGGTGCTGGGATTATAGGCCAGTGCTACAACACCCAGTTTCCCCTGGCTCTTAGCTCTCTGTGGGGCTATAGCCTCAATGGAAAGGGTGGGGTCTGATGAGGTCAGTGGGGACAGCTCCAGGCCAGCGGACGCTGTGGGGTGCTTATAGAGCAGTACCTCCAGGGGACCTGCTGCCCACTCAGTGGCACCCCCCCATCTCACATGGCGGCCAAGCCGTGTGGACCATCAGGAATGTGAGTGCCTACTGGCAGGGCTGGCCATCCTGAGGCAGCTTTGGCAATGGCATGAGTGGTCAGCAGAGGTCACTTGAAGCTGTATAGCAAACTGCACGGGACATGACTTCCAGGGTCAGGGATAGAGCGGTCCGTGAGGACCCTCTCCTCGGTCTCACAGGGGCCGCCTTCCCACTGACCGGAAGGGAAGGACAGGAAGAATACGAGGGGAGCCCTGTGCTGGGTGAGTAGACAAGAACTAGATGGCACTCAGCAACTCTGCCTGGCCCTATCCCTCCTTGCCCACAGGGGGAGCTCTGTGCACAGGGTAATGGCCTCTATTATGCTCCTGCTGTGTTCATGGTCCTGTCCCAGAGGAGCCTAAGGAAAGGCCTGGCCCTTCCATTCAACCTGGGGGGACAGATGACAAGTAAGTGAACGCACACCCCCAAACCATAACGTGTCCAACGGTGACACACAGCAAAATCGAAAGGCTCTGCGGTTACAGAGTGACTAGGCAGGCAGCTCCGTCAGAGAGCACAGGCAAGGTGACCTCTGAGCAGAGGCCTGGGTGAAATGAGGAAGCAGGCCAAGCAGGCATCTGGGGGAGAATGTTCCGCCACAGGACGGACATACTGCTGTCTGAAAGGCTGGGCTCCAGCAGGGACTGAGGTTTGGGAGCCCCTGGGGATCCATGGGGGAGGTCAGGGGCAGGGTGGCTGAGGGCTGGGGCAGGGCAGCCTCCCTCCCATCAGGGGTCTTCCCCCCTGGCTGAACCTGCTGCCTGCACCATGGGCCAAGGCTCTGAGATGTGGTGCATGAACCTGAGCCCCCTGCCCACTGCTTCTGATCCGCCAGCAATATAATGCATCACTGTGCCACCTACGTCCAACCATTTCTCATCGCTTGACCTCACTTTTAATTAGAGACTAAATTATTCATGCCCTTTGATGGGAGAAGGAGTGCTGGGGAGGTGCCTGCGCCCTGGCCGGCTCAGCCAGGCTACAACAGCCCTTCAAATCAAACCTAAGTGGCCGGGAGGAAAACAACTAGCTGAGATGCCGGCATGCCTGCTGCACCTGCATCATCACCCGCCTGCTGCCAGGACTTGCTTCCAGGATTTGGCAAGGATGTAGGCAGCCAGCCTGCCCCCTCAGAAGTGGAGGAGCTGGGCTCAGCGGTCAGGTGGGGCTGGGACTCAGTTCCCCCAGCTCACCAGGGCTCAGCACCGTCCTTCTGGTTCTGGGCAGCCTTCTGAAGTCCACAATAGGGACTTAGAGGCCACTCCAAGAAAAACAAGACCTTGACTAACACCTGTACCCCACTGCCCTGCCCTGCCTTCATCTACGCATCACACTCCCTTCGGCTCCTGACTCAAATGTTCAGTGAGCACCGCTGGGTCAAGGGCAGGAGCTGGCCCATTTTGCCAGCACCGAGAGGATCACGGGAAAGCAGCGCCACACCAGGGTCTACAGGGAGAGGGGGTGCATTGTGGTGTAGCCAAGTGATCCAGGACACAAGTAGACACAACTCTGTCCCTCATGGGGACACACAGCAGGCTTGGGACGCTGTGCAGCCCAGGGTGAGGGGATGGGAAATCCATCAGATCAGAGAACTTGGGGTGGCTCTCCTCCTCAGGTGACCATCAGCACCTCCGTATCACAGAAGAGGAAGCTGAAGATCCAGGCAGGCTGGTACCTGCCTGGGACCACATCAGGTGGAACTAAGAGTGTCCTTTCCACCATCCCAGGCCCTGTCTTAGCACTGGGCCCTGGGCTCTGAGAGACTGAATCTCAGGGGCCACAGGCACCCATCCCACCCTACATCCCAGCCTGGACTCAGCCCTGCACCCTCACCTCCAGATGTCCCCTCCTGCCACAGGCCAGCTGTCCAGCCACACCACTGCTGCAGGGATCTAGGACTCATCTCAGCAAGCCCTGCAGGTGCTTAGATGATTTTTCATGTGACTCCTGAGCCGGGGGAGGGTTGGGGAGGGCATCCATACTTGCTCCTCAGTGATGGCCTCAGTGATGGGGACACCGGAGGCGGGGAAGGCTGGTCTCTCTTTGTAACAGTCTCTGTGACAGGGGCTCTGAGGCTGGCTGGGGTCTCCCAGGCAACAGGAGAACGAGAGGCTTGCTGCTTTGGCCAGTGGGAAGATAGAGGAGGAAGTAGGGGCTGTTCTCAGTCTCAAGGTCTATGCCCTCCACAGCCACTTCCAACATTCCCACAGGCTCCAGGATCCAGTGCAAGACCTCAAAGCCTTTCCTTGGGGTGGGGTCTGGCTGTAAATTCTCTCACTTCTGCCTTTGAATCCCTGCTCAGCCTCTGCCCAGCTGTGTTCTTCAGGCAAGTGTCTGAAACTGTCTGAACTTCTGCATCCTCCTCTCAGGGGTGCCCCCATGGTGGAGGGGACAGGAGGCCTGGGAGAGAACTATATGTGGGTTACAATCTCTAAGGCTGGCTTCACCACTGCTGCTGGGAGGGAAGAGACATCTGGAAAGAGGCTACTGGGACACCAGGATCTCCAAACACGGGGGTTCTGGGCGCTGGGAGGAGGAGGGCCCTGGCTGGAACATGCAAGCTGCTCCCTCTGTCCACCCCACACTGGCTTTCCAGCCCACTCACCCCACACACAGCCTCCTTTGTCCCAAGCTTTGTTGGGAAGGGGGTCGGGCAGTGTTCCCACAGGCCCCCTGGTTGGTCTGAAGAGGAATAAATCAATCTGCGCTGGTAAGGGCCCAGAGGGTCACTTGAGGACTGGGGTATCCTGCGGGGGGTTGGGCTTCTGAATTGCCCACACAGAGCACCTAGGAATTTGCCCTTCTCTCTGCAGTATTTGGAAGAAAATAAATTAAATGCAACAAGATTGTTCTAAAGTGCCATCCCTGTAGCGTCATAGTGCTAAATGACAGATGTTTCACTCTGAAAAGTGGCTCTAATGCTTGTGCTGTAACTTTGCCTCAAATGATTTCAGCAGACGTCAATAGGGGGGCCTCCTAGACACCACAGGAAGGAGGCGTGGAGGGGCAGCTGGCTTGGGCCTCCTGGGGGCCCCCATCCCGCATGCAGGATGGCTCTGGGAATGGCCTGAGAAGCAGGTACTGCAGGGGGAGGGTCTGGGATCTTGGGCAGCATCTGGTAAGAGAGGTCAAGGGGTTAAGGGTGCCCAGCACAAAACGGGATATAGGGGAAGCACCCAGGGAGCTGGAGGCCTGATTCTGGACCGAGGTGGCAAAACCACAAGGTGCCCCCTACTCCTGGAACCTCAGGTCCTCACCCCAGGGTCCCGATCCGCCAGCTAGATCACCTCTGAGTCCACGGCTCACCAGCCACTCACAGGCTCCGTAACACTGTCCAACCCCAAACCTGATGACATTTATACAATCACTTCCAAAACAGCTGTTCAAATAGGACACCTTGCTACTTGAGGCGGGGGGGGGGGTCGGGGGGGGGGTGCAATGCCTGCTTTTCTTTCTTCCTTTCCCTCAAAGCATGGTTTCATTTTTAAGTAAAATGCTAGCTCCAGTCATTGACTGGGCAGCTCCATCCAGTCTTTCAACCAGCACCTAATCCTCTAACACCCTTTATCAAATACCCAGTCGTTTAAAGTGTTATTAAATGCCCCTTTTTTGGATTATAATTTTTACTCTCGATTATATGATGACTATATAATCAAATATCATTGGATAATGATGATTAAAATATATAATCCCCCAAAAGATGTTTAGAGCAATTTAGCCTACCATTGACTTAATTAAGGGAGTTAGGGGATTAGCAATGAAATGAGGGGGTGATTTTTTTCTAGAACTAATTTTCTGGTTCTTGAAGCTCTGAGACCAGAGGGAGAAGGGGATCAATGGAGAAGACAGGAGCCAAGGGCAAGAGGTCACCTCCTCCTAAGAGACCCCCAGGTCCTGAGAGACCTGTGGGGGAAGAGCAGGATTATTCCACTTTGTAGACAAGAATGTGAGTCCCACATGCCCAGCCAGCACCCAGGGTCTCTTGGTCAGAGGTGGCCTGCTAGCTTAGTCTGACCACCCTAGACCTGCTCCTGAACTGGTCCTGTTACTCTTGCCTCTGCAAAACCCAAGGACACCCACCCTTGGGGCAACTTCTGGTGAAGTTCCAAGATATCTGAGGACATAGGCTGCTCAGACGTGTGCCTGAGTTTCAAATCACACATCCCTGTCTCCAGTCATCCGTGTCTTTCTAAACTAGAAATGGGCTACAGTCAGTGTTTTGACTCAGGTTTCAGGGAGCTGAGTTCCAGGTGACAGAGCTGGCCCTAGGAAAGTGAGGAAAGGTGCTTGCTAACTGACCAGCTGGTCACAGAGCCACTCTAAGGGGATCCTCACAGTACCTGTTTTCTCAGAAAGGGAAAGGGACTTGCCCAGAGTCACACAGTAAGAAAGAAGCCAGCCTGACCCTGGACAGGACTTTCCCCTCTTCTCCCGGCAGCTGTATGAAACTCAAGACGAAGCTGAGAGCCACCCTTCTCTGTGGCCACGTTCCTCCCACCCTTCCCAGCCTTCCAGGCTGAGTGAGGCAAATGGCTAAGCCCACCACACAGTGAGATAAGTCGACATTTGCCTGGGAATTAAGTGCTGCTCATTGACAGGCTGTGGAAATCCACCAACCAACGAGCTAATGCCCACTATGTTCCGGGGCAGGGGAGGGGCAAAGGGAAGGAAACCAGCCAAATACCATAATCTGTATTTACATAAATCTGCAGCTGAGAGCATCCTGCCATCTCCCCTTTGCTGGTGCCCGCTCCCTCCTCAGAAAGCAAGTCCTAGGCCACACCAAGCCTTTCCTCCTGCCTTCCAGGAAAGTTCCAGGCCACCAGGGATAGAACACACACCTGCTAACTTTCCCAAGGTCAGAGTCCCCCAATTCCCACCCAGGGAACTGGGCAGGGGACAACTTGACTGCTCTCTGTCCTGGGTTGCTTGACGTGGGAAACAAGGCTAAGGTCACTCCTGATCTTACTAGCTTGGGAGAAACATTTACCCCTAAGCTTTAGAGAGGGGCTAATGGAACAAGATCCCAACCCAAAGTCCCCAGGGGCCCAGATGAGACCACATGTAGTAGGACAGATCCGTGGGCACCTTGACCTGGCTGTGATATATGCTGTGCCAGTCTACTCCTATGGCAGTGAGAAATAACACAGAGTAGTTTAAACAGACCATATTGTCTCATCCTCCTAGTGATTGAAGTCCAACATTAAGGTGCAGTAGGGCTGGTCCTTCCCGAGGTGGCTCTCCCTGGCTTTGGGGACACCATCTTCTCCATGTGCATGTCTGTGTCCTGATCTCCTCTTCCCATAAGGACCTCAGTCAGTTTGGACTAGGGCCACCTCAAAGACCTCACTTTGGCTTAATCACCTCTGCAAAGACCCTGTCTCCAAATGTAGTGAAATCCTGAGGTTCTGGGGGTTAGGACTTCAACACATGAATCTGGGGAGGGGGTAAGTATAGCTTAGCACACAGAATACATCATCTTCCTAAATCCTCCTCTCCACCTCAGGAAGAATCCTAAGTTAGGTCTGAAAGGTTGACGTGTCCAAGGAACTCAGACCCTGCTGCTAATCCCTTATCCCACAGGGCAGTCGGACCCCAGAGACCATCCTGCCTGATCCCTTGCTCGGCTTTCAGAGAAAGGTGGTCTACCACTACACCACCCTGAACTCGCCTGATCTCATCAGACAAAGGCAGCCCCCAGAGACCACCAGAGACACCCAGGAAGACAGGAGGAAGGAGGCCTCACCCAAGCCTTGCAGCACTCGGTGGGGTCAAGCACAGAGGGTGAGGATACCCAGGGGACTTATGGGGGCCTGGGGCTGTTCCCCAAGGAAGAGGGAAGTGGCCTTGCTCAGCCAGCCGCTGCTTAACTGGGGAGGAGGCCTCCTGCCCACCAGGCTGCTGCCAGTACCATACCACAGTCAGCTAAAACTGTGCCCCAGGACCTCTAAGCTCTGCACTATCACCCCTTATAGCAGAGTATCCAGCGGAGCTTGCCCTGGAGAGTACACTGAGCCACCCTGAAGACCAAACACTGCCAGGCTAAGATATCCCTGAAGACAGCTTTAACAAGGGAAACCTCCTGGATCTTACCTCTAGACTCCAAAGCAGTAAAGATGGGGGATGTTAGTGACAATGACACTGTCTTGGAGGAAAAAAAAAAAGTTCCAAGCAAACCAGCCGAATCCCTGACATACAGTTCACAGGACAGCTCCCATGGATGACTTTCATGGGGCTCCTGGGCTGCCCCTAACCACAACCTGTAGAAAGTAAGCCAAAGGGTCAAGTGACAAGGATGGAGGTGTAGCCCCTATTCAGTCCAGAGCTTCATGTTGAGGGCACAAACAGATGCTAGTATGACCTGCCCCTTCCCTCCTGACATGAGGGTTCCTTTTTCTTTTTTTTTCTGGTACCGGGGACCAAATTTAGGGCTTTGCTCTTGCAAGGAAGGCACGGTGCCACTGAGCTAAATCCCCAGCCTGACCTGAGGGTTTCTAGCCACTTTTTTTTTCATCTGGGCCTAATAGAGTAATGCAGCAGCAATGAAGTGAGGGGGAGTGGAGGTGGCACAGCCACAGGACCACCCTTGCCTAGGGCCTCCCCTAACCTCCTATCTGCAGTGTCCTGTGCCAGGGGTCTTTGTTGGCACCTTCCATTCCAATTCAACAGCCATTCCATTACCTGTGGTCCTCATGCTTCACACAGTGGTGGGGATACGGGGTGGGGGCTGGAACAACCCTCTCTGCCCCTCCCTTCAGAAAAGACTCTTGGTCCTGCCCAGATACTTACCTCTTAAAGGCTAAAGACATCTCTGAGAATATGGGAGTGAGCAGGATCCTAGGTGGGAGAAGAGAGGCCTGGGAGGAACCAGGAGAGGTAGAAGAAAAGGCCAGGGCTATCTGGGGGAACATGAAGGCCAGGACCACTTCACCCACTCCCATCAACCTTGCTGAGTCCCCAGTCCTGAGACCTGGTTGTCCCTCCCCTTTTCCAATTCACCAGTGAGCTCAGTGGCCTGGCCCAGATAGGTGCTGAGTCCACTCCCCTGGCAACCTCCCCATTCTTGCCCTGAGCACCCAGCCTGTTGTCCCTGCCACCTTGTATTTCCTAGGAAGCAGGACCTGGGAGGGAGGCCTGCGTGCAGGAGGCTGCTATAGAGGGAGCAGCTAGCAGCCAGTGCTCTTGCCATTGGGTTCTCAGTCTCCACAAGCATCCAAGGAGGCTCAGGACCGGCTGCGCACCTACAGTGAAGCTATTGTTGGAGGTAGTATTCCCAGGGAAGGAGCAGCTTTCTGGGGAGGCAGCTGCAGGAGGACGGAGGAGGGGGAGGACTGAGACTGAGTCACCCAGGCAGCAGATGAAGGCAGGGCCAGCAAGCCCACTGCATTCCCCAGCGGAAGCCCCTGACATGCAAGTTAGTGAGAGCTCTCCTGGCCTTAAAAGACAGCCCAGGGTCTCAGGCTACATCTCTCAGCTTCCATGCTCCCTCTCCTGGGACTCTAGGCCCCTCAACCACCCTGTGTAGTCCCTTCTGTGGCCATTGGCCCATGCGCTGTCCTCTCAGCCAAACTCAGTCCATAGGGTGACCCCTACCTTTGGCACTACAATGCCAGTTCCCTGAGGCCCAGACAAGTGCGCCTGCAGAGCTCAGGCCCTAAGCTGAGCCCATAAATGGGGAAACTGAGGCTGCCACGTGAGGCTGCCAGGGGAGAAGATAGAGATGGGGGGGGCCTCTCTGGCCAAGGTACAGGATGTTGGGGGTCTGCTGTCTGTCACCCTGCTGGGCCACTGGGATTGAGCTGGGAAGAAGGGAAGTCGCCTCCCAGCCTGAAGCACAGGGGAGGGGAAGCTTTGAGCATCCTGCCAGCAGATCAACAGCTTCGTGAGGGCAGTGTGGTAGTTACACTTTTAAAATTAAGTGAATAATTAAAAAGAAGTTGATTACCAATTAGCTAATTAAATAATGCATTTTGCTTTCATATTCCCGCTTTTCCCATTTTTTTTCCTTATTTTTTCTTTCCATTTTCTCTCTTTTTTTTTTTTTCCTTTTTTTTCTTTTTTGGTTAATCACTGTGGCCGCGGT
>NW_022900929.1:6427838-6431654 GCF_012274545.1 Fukomys damarensis
CCCGAGGCCTCCGCGTCGTCCTGCCTCGGCCGCCCGCCGGTCTCCCTGCTCTGCTCCAGCCCGCGCCTGGCGCGCTCTCCACCCACCCCGACTCGCGGCGTTGTTTCGTGTGTGTTTTTCTCTAATTCTCCGGAGTTACTCTTTTGTTGCCAATTGTTTCTATGCCCCGAGGCCACGCTGTAAATGAGATGTTACATCTGCACCGAGCTAAGTAAACACTTTATCAATGAATAAATAAGTGAATAAATAACGAAATAGTCATCTCGGGGACCCTCCCGGCTGCCAGGACTCCGGCCACAGGGTCGCGGGTTCCTAGTTCAGGGGTTGGGGAGGGGAAAAGATGGTTTAGAACCTGGCACCCCCCCACCACAGACAGCCTGGCCGCCCCTCATTGAAGTGCTGCCCCCACCCCCAGCCCTGCTTTTGCTCCCTCTCCCAAATTCTCTCCAGGCTCCATCAATTTCCCCAGATGTCCTTTGGAATTAGTGCTTACACCCTCCGCTATGAAAAAAGAATTACAGATCAGAACGGGACTTAACCCTGGGTTTGCCACCACTGGTTTCTTTTAATAGGCGCAGCCTGGCAGCTCAGGTTGGTCATCTAGGCCGGTGTGGGTGCGGAGGGGAGGGGGGCGGACCCCGCACCCCCTCAGCGCACCCAGACCCAAGATGGAAGCCTGGGTTTAAAAAAAAAAACAAAAACCAAAAACCAAAACTGTCACAAATGTGAAAAAACAGCGTGCTCCTACAAACCCTGCCTGGCACTGAAGGAACCAGGCCATGCAGCACCCCAACTCTGAGCAGGCGGCTGAACTTTGCAATTATCATGGATAACAAGAACAAATGAAAAAGCACTCATTGAGTAACTGATATCAATTATGAAACCCGGCTTTGGAGTCTGGAATAAATGATAGGGGAATTGGCCTGAGAGAGAACGGAGCAGACATGTTATTATTTACGCCAGATTAAGAAAAGTATCCAATTTGCTGGCCTTCTCCCTCCCCGTGGGAATTGGCATCAATTTTATTATTGTTCCTCCGATTTTAATATTCTCTAAATGAATTACTATTGAGCGAGGTAGTTAGTCAATAGTTTAATGCAATTAATTATCTTTAAATCGCTTTGTTATCTTTTTTTTTTTTTTTTTGAGAGTCTTAACTCCAACTCCAGTGAGCGTTTGTTGACAGGACACTGGAGAGGGGGTGTATGCAGGTCCAGGGTGAAGAGGTCCTGGGGTGAAGAGCCTCTGTCCCCTAATTGGAGCAGTGACAGCAGTGCACACTTCAGGGAGTCTCCACCAGGGCACATAGAAGGGGGAAGAAGGGTGCAGCCCAGATGCCCCCAATGCAGTCTGAGCCTCTTTCATTGTTTCTAGTTTAAAATTAGGGAGGAAATAAGACTCACAGGCCAGCCCTACTCCTGTTTCTCTTCTGGACTCCCTGGGGGCTCTTCCTGGGTGACACAGGGGGCCTTCTCTTGAGAATGGTAGTCCCTCCTTCCCTCCTCTGGCTTTGCCACCTGTAAGGGCCAAGGAAGCATGGAGCTGGCACAAGGACTTTGTGGGAGGGACAGTGGGGCACTCGATATTATCCCCAGGTCCCCGTCTCTTTCCTGTTTAGGGGCACAGGGGAAGGCCTTGTCTCCACCTTAAACACCCTAACCACCCCCTCACTGGTGTGGCCCCTGCAGGCCTCACAGTATCTAGGTGGGCAGCCCAGGTCAGGCTCCCTGAGTCTGGTAGAGTGGCCAGCTAGGGTCCAGAGAGGCCTGGCTGATCTCTCTGGAACTCGTTGCTGGGGACTAGGGTCCCCAGCTTCAAGGTTTCCAATTTCCTATTCCCATCTACCAAAGTAATGAGTTGTGAGTGGGGGCTTCAGTCTCTACTCAAACTGAGGGTGGCTGGTCTTCCAGCGAAAGCCCCCCTGCTTGCTCCCAGCCCTGATCAGGCACACCAAGAGGCAAAGCTGTCTGCGGTGAGGCCTGGCAGGTGGCCCATCTGCTAAGGAGGAGAGGACTGAGGAGACAACTCTTCTCCTTCAGCAGGTCAGGGTGACCATTCCTTCTCAGTGAGATCAGGACACCTACAGAGGGGAAAAGATGGGAGGTGGCAAAGTCCTGCTGGTGGATAGATGGCAGGTAACAGTTAACCTTGTAGATGGTCACTTACCTAGGTGACACTTTGAGCCAGAGCAGTAAAGATGCTAAGAATGCAGAAGTCAGGTGGTGAGCAATCTGCCCTGTCTGATCCCACCTAGGGCATGCGTACTAAGTGCCTAGGTGTCTGTGGCTGCAGGTAGGAGCAGGGGCCATGGTGCGAGACCCAGACCCCAACAAGCCTCTCTGGAATGCAACGCAGGCCCTGAGAATTTTCCTCTTCCTCCCACCCAGCCACCCATCCACCCCTGAAGAAATGCTGGACTTTCTCACCATTCAGCGAAAATTGAATTCCCCCGAAATAGCTCCAAGGACAGGACCTGGTATTTCATAGTGTTTTAAAAGTAATATTCCGTTTGTCGGTGCCGTGAAATAGGGCACCAGGAACGCTACAAGAAATAAAAAGAGTAATTTCTCAGTGGAGAAGTTGCCTGTTTCCAATTCAGGGCCGAGGATGGTAGGAACCTGGATCCCGCGCTGTGGTCAGGGGAGGTGGCATGGTCCTCCTGCCTGGTGGCCGGGCAGCCCCTCCTACCTTGCACATCTGGAATTGGCATCAGGGGCCCCTTGGTCCGGAAGTTCTCACACTTCACGACTCATTAACCTCAGGGCTTGGATTCCTTGGGAAAGGGGATGAGGACCTGGGTTACGCTGGGGGTTGGGGCTCATGGTGGCTGCCTCTGCCCCATACAACTCTGCAGGCAGCAGCTGGCCAGGAAGGAGGGGTCAGGGGCATGATCTGTGGGGTGAACCTTCTTCGGGGCCTGGGAACTCTCCAGTGCCCACTTTATAGGGCAGAGCTGAAACCACCTTGGCTGTGGGGCAAAGAGCTGGCAGGGCCATGGGCAGAAAGGCCCTCTGTGTATAGCTGTGGGAGGGTGGGCCCCTGGCCTGGGTGGATGGGGTAGGGGCTAGGACACCTCAAGCAAGACTATGGTCTGGAGATAGATTTCTCTTGGGCCAACTGAGCAGAGGTGGGAGTGCTGGCCTCTCCACCCCAGGAGGCCCAGAGGGGCTGCTTGGCCTGCCTGCCTGGCCCTCAGAGCTGGGGGCCTCCCCGCCTCTCCTCACACTGATTTGATGGTTACTGATTCTGCCTTAATGTCTGAAGGGGATAATACTTGGGAGCTTAAAATTACAATTGCTTCTACTTAAATTTATTTGATGGCCGAAGCGTTTCCGTTATACATCCGTATATGGGTTTTCAATATCTTAAATGTTTAAAAAGGTTTTATTCTGTACTTACACTGAGTGAAATTAAAAAGAAACAGTAAAATGTTTGAAAATGAAGTGCATTATGTTTAATAAATTTAAAATGAACAAAGACTGCTATATTGCCAGCAATATCATTCCCTGCCCAGGGGCATTAATAAAGACTGGAGGTTTGGAAAAACAATATTTTCTATTAAAATTCTTCTCTGTGTTTCAATATTAAAAGGATATGTGATGAATTTCCAGTGCTACCCGGACGGGGTCAGAGATTAATTTCATTTCTTTCTGGTCAGCATTCTGTCGATAATTAATCAAAAGCAGAGTTTCTTAATGAAACACTTTTCATAAGGTGATAATTAGCAGGAAAGAGGCGGCCCGCAGACAGTCCCGCGAGCTGTCTAATAACCAGCGAGGCGCGGGGCTGGGTCCCGGGGCCGGGGGCGGGGGCCGC
>NW_022900929.1:6438600-6441291 GCF_012274545.1 Fukomys damarensis
CTGGGGACAGGCCGCCACCGCCACTGTCGCTGTCAGAGCTGGGCGCGCTGTGCAGAGACAGCCCGCCGGGCGAGTGCAAGTGGCGGCTCTGGCTCTTGAGCAGCTTCTTCTCGTGCTTGCGCTTCTTCTTCTCCATCTTCTCCAGCTCCTTTCGCGCAATCTCCTCGGGGTCCATGGGCTCACCACTGCATGTGGTCGGGTGGGAGTTGTGCGCCGGCCGCCCTGGGCCCTTCTTGGTGTTCTCCTTCTTCCTCCACTTGGCCCGGCGGTTTTGGAACCAGACCTAGAGCAGCCGAACAGAAGAAAGGAAGGCATGATCAGGCGGCAAGCCCGCCGCTGCAGCTGTGGCCCCCACGCACCCAGGAAAGCTTGCACACCCTGGCTCAGCCCTGCCAGCCTCGGCTTGGCTTTGACACTGCAGGTTCCAGCGAGCCTCTTTTCCACCCGGAAAGAGAATGCAAGGGGCATCCCGGCCTGTTTCCCCGCTCTGGCTTCTCACCTCTGTACCTGAGGGCTGCCCTTTCCTCAGGCAAGGCCGTGGGGCCAAGACAGAGGGCCGCAGGTTCCTGGTGGCCAGGCAGAGAACAGGGCCCAGCTTGCCCTTCCTGGCTTCTCACAGCTCCAGGTCTAAGCAGCCTGCCCAGCCTGATGACGGCAATTCGACTGGTCACTGAGCGCTTCGCTGGGCAAGCGCCCTCCACACCTGTCTTCGACCCCTTGAAGATTGTCATAGTCCAGACTCCAAGGTCTCCCATGAAGGGAAATCTGGACACCTCTTCATGGGCAAGGCCTGGGAAGCGATGTGGATGGGCCTTCTGCAGCCTCCCTCCCCAGTACAGCTACACACATCCTCCTTTCTGGGGGCTCTGGCCCAAGAACCTGCAGAACCTTCCCAAACTAGTGTTGCTTGGTCTGGGTGGTAGGGCAAAGCCTGGGCCCATTCTGCTTTATTCATACTCTGCAGGCCTCGTCATGAGGAGCCACACCAGACTAGGGAAACAGCAGCCCCTAGACCCTTGCTGTGACCAGGGACTACCACCCAGCCTCTGTGTGCTGGGCCCACAGAGCCCTGGCAGCACTATCCTTCTCTACAGAGTGAGAAAATTCAAATTCTTTGTTCTAGGCATAAGAGACTCAGCACAATAGCAGGCCAGGCCTGGCGGCAAGGAGCCTTGTCTGGGCAGAGGATCCAGGCATTAAGTGGAGACCATGGAGGCTGTAACTGCCCGTTTTCCTCTTTAAAAAAACTTTTTGTGTGTTGCATGTGAATTCCAGGCTGTCCTGTCACCAACAATTACTCATTATCATATTAGGGGAGAGATGAAGGAATCTTTGCTTCATTTAAGATATTTAGAACATATTAGTTAAAAGGATTTCCGAACAGAGGTGATCATGAGGGGTGGACCCCACACAGGACTGAAACACTTTTAGGCAAGGCTTTTGGTGCTAGACAAGCAGCTTTTCCAGCATCTATCCCAAAGCCAGGAGCCCACCGATACACAAGGCAGCCACCATCTCACTGACCCCAGAAAAAAGATGTTTCCATGTTCCAAGGAAGCATCTAATCATGTACACATTGTTCTGAATTTTTAATACACTAAATTAACCCTTTTTAAAAAGAATACAGTTCGCTGGCTCCAAATGAAAGCAAATAATAACCAAGGTGAGAGATGAAAACAGAAAAAGATAAAGCCATGGAGTATTAAAAATTCACCACGTTCTCTATGAGTAACCACCGAAGTTTCCTCCTCCCTTCCCTCAGCTGTCCCTTCTACAAAGCGATGAATAAATCCATGTTCCCATCTGAATATTTCACAGGCGGGAGGTAGACCGACCTGCCCGCTCTGGCTCAGGGAACCTTCTGGCGAGCGCGCCGAGGGCCAGGCCCAAATCCCGCCCGCAGCCAGCGCCCGGCCAGCAGCTTCTCGCCAGACCCGAAGCCCTACCAGACCTCTTTTCCCGCGGCCTCCGCGAGCTTCCCGCGCCGATTCCCGGTTCGCACGCAGCCGCGGTTCTGGCTGCTTCAGGGCTACCACAGTTCACCCAAGACCCCTCGGCTTTCGCCGGTTCCTTACCAACTCCGGCTTCGGGAGGAGCCAGCTCCAAAGCTACCCCCACGCCCCTTACCCCGGCGGACGAGCGCAGAGCGGGCTCGGAGCCTGGCACATCCCACCGCATGGAACAAAGGCGCGCACGGTGCTCCGAACGCCCGGCGCGGGACTGCGAATCCGGGAGAGACGCGAGTCTTTACCTGAACTCGGGACTCGACCAGGTCTAAGCGCAGCGCCAGCGCCTCGCGCATGAACACGTCGGGGTAGTGGCTCTCGTTGAACGCCTTCTCCAGCTCCTCCAGCTGCCAGCCAGTAAAGTTGGTGCGTGTGCGCCGCCGCTTGCAGCCCGGGCTCTCCTTGTCTGGGTCCCCCGAGTCTGAAGGCGCGCACAGAACGCGGCGCGGCTCAGCCAAGGGGTTTTGGAGAAAGCGCAATTACTGGGGAGAGAATTTAGGATGTGACCATGATGTAAGTGATTGAGGTAGGCAGGGCAGGAAGAGATCACTAAATGTGTTGACCCATCACAGGAAGTTGAAACCCCTTGAAATGATAGCATGTATTAGGTGAGAAAGATATTAGGGCTAATATCTTCCTTGCATGTATGTGGAAGAGTGGTTGGTAAATGAGGTGAAGGGCAAGG
>NW_022900929.1:6441869-6444074 GCF_012274545.1 Fukomys damarensis
TCCCGCCCTTCCGCAAATCACTAATAGATTTCCCTTTAAAACATTCACCGGCGTGTTGTGGGGATTTTTCACCAGAAATGCTGTACTCTGTGAACCTTTAAAGTGATGTTGCTCCAATTACAGAGAGACATTGAGCGGCAAATAGACTGATCCAATAATAGGAGATTCATCATCCGCTCTTTCCGAAACTGTCACATTGAATTTAAAACTACAAGGGCTTCTCATCGCCTCCTCTCTGACTCCAGGCGGCGGGCGAGAGGAAGAAGGAGAGAGGAGGAGAAGGAGGCGGAGGAGGAGGGGGAGGAGGAAGAAGAGGAGGCGGGAGAGGAGGAGGAGGAAGGGGAGTAAGGCGCTTCGAAAAGAGAGTGGCTGGCAGAATGTGGCCCAGTCAATAAGGAGGTGTAATTAATGCCCTCTTTGATTGATTGGCAGTTTACCATTAAAGGCAGGGATGGGGTTGCATTAAGGGGGCGCACTGACCCCACCTTACCCCCACCCTCATAGGTCCCCCAGCCTGCAGGGCAGAGGAGGGAAGAATAGAAGGAGGAAGGGAAAAGTAACTTTGGGGTGATGGCCTTTCATAGTCCCTACACATGAATTAAAAAATAAATACATCTCCCTTTGACTCAGCTTCTGAAGAATGGGGCTGAGGTACCCAGCCCATTTATTATAATTAAATTATGTTCTCAGTGCAATGTCACTCCCTTCTCCACTATAAAATATTGATAGACTCAAAGCTAAATCATTAAAGGACATATTCTTAAATAAGCAGAGAATTGGGACTGGGCAGAGAGGAAGGAGATCAGGAGGTACACTTATACATATATACATTTACAAACAAATGTATATAAGTTTGTCACTGGGGAGATAGCACCATACTGGCTCCAAATTCATGACCCTCTCCAGCAACTCCCTCAGCCCTGCCTGGCTTCAGTAAGAGGAAGACAGCCCCTGGCCAGTAGCTTCATGCCCCAGGGCAAAGCAACAGACAAATTGGCTTTTGGCATAAGTGACTTGGGCCAGGCCCCCGAGTCCCCAGAAGAGAAGGAAGAGGGAAGGGAAGGCCAGAACTCTGTGCTCTGGGCTTGTGTGCCTATCCCTGTGTCTGCCTGGGAGGGGTACATGGAAGCCCTGCAGCTGGGGTGAGGAGAAGAGGTCCCCCACTCGGGCCATCTTTGCCCCCAAACCACCGTGTGTCCTTCTACTGCTGGAGGACAGCCCGGCCAGGTCTTAATCTGCTGGCCCCGTTGGGGTGCTGGGCTGGCGGATTTCCATTTAATTTAACCGCTGTCTCCCGCTGGAGAAGAGGGGAGGGTGCAGAACTAGGGACAGCCCTGAAATATCCTGGAGCCTGGAGGCAGCCCGGAAAGTGGGGACCCCTTTTCCTAGTTTTGCACTGAGGATGTTGCAAGTGTTAATTCTGAGGTCAGGGGCCAAGAGCACTACTTTTCGCCATAATTTAATTTCTTTCTCTATAAATACTAAACGTAAACTCTGTGCATCCGGCTCGATCTTGCCAGTAGCCACGACCGCCTGGTTTTCTGTCCGGCTTGCGAGCAAGAATGCACGCGGCGCGTGCTTCTGAATACAGAGCTGTGATCAATTCGGCCCGAAGCGGGGGGCAGAGGAGGGGCGGGCGCCGGCCCAGCTTCGCGCCCATCTCTCTTTATTATAATGAATTAATTCGACTTTATTTATCCCATTTTCTGGAGCTGACAGAATGTTAATTTGAGTTGAAATTTCGCTCGCCTCTCACTCTCTGACCCCTGGCCTTCAGATTGGCGTGTTGTAATAACCTGAATCTTTCAACAGAGGCCCTGATAATTGTTACCTTATTAGCATGCAAATTGTTTAATTAATATTATTATGAAGAAGCACACCATCCGTCCGTCACTTGACCTCAAGAGCGAGTCCGCGCCGCAGCCGGCTCCGCGCATCTCAATGCGCCCATTTCAATCGCCCTGTGTTTTTAATGTGCTCGGCCCTGCTCGCGCTCCGAAAATCTCCTCGAGTGTTGGAGAGGGGCCTTTAATGACGGTGGGGGCAGCCGGGACGACCCCCGCCCGGCTAGAGAGCTCTTCAGAGGCCCTCGGCGGCGTTGGCGCAGCGGGGAGTCGCTCGGCTCCAGCTCTGCACACCCCCCCCATTTTGAACATCAAAATTTCATAATTGCTTCCTTGTCAATTGCTGCTCCTGGAGCGGTCG
>NW_022900929.1:6447276-6449291 GCF_012274545.1 Fukomys damarensis
AGAGTGCACAGGTTGTGGCGACCAGCCGACCTCCAGTACTAAGGTGGTACCGGAACAGAAAGGAGCAAAGTGCAGGGATGCAGGCTGTGGTGGACAGAGGGATGGATGGACAGCTGTGGCCAGGCACTGAGAAGCCCTATCTGTGGAAGTGAAGTCCAGAGGTGGCTACCTCTCTGTCCTGTCCACTAGGCACCTTGGCAATCAGTCTCCTGGTCCCAACACTCTTCTTCCCCATGAGACAGCCTGTGGTCACCTCCCCATCACCCCAGGTCCCTCTCCCACTGCCACAGAGGCCCAGGGTTCCATGGTGCCACCTGAGTCCTGACAATGGTGCCCCATGGGCCCCCAGGTCTGGGGCCAACTCTCCCTCAGAGCCTCAGAAGCCAGGAGGACTGGGAAGGGTTAACACTCTTTGTTATCTCTCCTTTTAATCCTCAGATGGGCCAGCGGCTCACGTTGTTCGGATCTGGTAGAGAGAAAGCGTTAACTATTATCTGCTTCTAGCTGACCATCTGCTGTTGCAGAAAATTCAAAACCCTGGAGATCTACTTATATCCACATCGTAAACGAGAAAAGATGTTTTAATTAAGGGAAATCAGGTTAACTTAGCTCTAATTTACAAGCCGCCTGCCTAATGAATTGTCTGGGCTGCTCTCTCTTTGTAGAGAGTAAATCTGAGGATCCTTTCCCTCCGCAGTTCAGACACTAATTAACTAACCAAGAATTTTAGTAGCACACCCGCCTGTCGCCTAATAGTTTTACCTAAAGCCAGCCCGGTCATTGCTCGTACAAATTGCCAATTAAATGTGATTGATATAATGAAATTGGATCGTATTTTTCACTTACCTTCTTCTGTCCCCCCTCATCCTGCACCATTTTACCCCTCTGCCAAGGGCCGGCCCACGAATACACACACACATAAGCACATTCACAACAAAGCTCAGCACACCCGGCCCAGCTCCGGAATCTGGGCTCCCAGCCGCCAGCGCTGGGGCTACCCAAGTTCCTGTTAGACCATCATTTCTATTAGTTGAAGTTAACAGGCATAATCTTGTTTCCAGATATTTATCCACGTACTGAGGGCTGTAGTTACATGTTTGAAGTTAGGGAGGAAAGCGAAAGATCTAAGCAGCCATTCTAAAAATACATTAACAGTTTCCAAAATCTATATCGCTGCTTAATTAAATATGTTATCCTGTTTATAGGATCTGTGGCTAATTATTTAGAGTCATTTAATCTACTCAATTTGCACGTTAATTAAACAGCATCGGTCTGCAGCGCGCGGCCTGGCGGGCTAGAGGGAAGCAGCGCCGCCTGGCGGGGATCCCTCTCGGACGCGCGCGGGCTGTGGTCCTGGGCAGGTCTGGATACCGGCAGCCATCTGGGGGGATTCGAAAGTGGACACCCCCGCCAGAGGAGGCCGGCGGTGTCAGACGGCAGGAGGGGCTGTGTTGCCTGGGGAAACATTTCCAAACTCTCTTGCAGGGAATTTGGGGTCGCCTGGCCCACCGATCAGGATTTTCCTCTTCTGCTATTTGTGGGCAGGGGAACTCATCCATCCATCAGCCACTCACTCATCCACCTAACCCTTCACCCATCTATCCACCTATACATCCACCATCCACCCACCCACCACCCACGCATCCACCATCCTCCCAGGCGCAAGGGGAAGTGGCACAGAGCCCCCCGCCCCTGGGGAGCAGGGGAGCAGCTCCGGACTAGGAGGGAGGGGTGCGGAGGCTCCTGCGCCAGCCGCCGAGACCGCCTGCCTCTCACTAGCGGCGGCCCAGGTTGCAGCCCCGGGCAAGGGGCTTGTGCCGGGCCTGGTTAACTGGGAAACGATGAAGCTGCGCCCCGCCCCCGCACTCGAGGCCTAATTGTTTTCGCTCGCCGGTCCCATCTGTCCCTCTCCGCCCGTGTGTGTTTTGGCCTTTGTCTGTCTGCCCTGTGCTCACACCCTCTTTCAAAGACCACTTCTGTCGCCCTTCACCGATCTCTTCTGCCCCATTAACCCA
>NW_022900929.1:6449490-6520712 GCF_012274545.1 Fukomys damarensis
CAGGGCCTGCGCAGCTGCCGCAGCCGAGAAGCTAATCCGCTTGCCCGCTCTCCCTTTGTCCCTCCCTGGACGTGGCACCCGCGTGGCGCGCGGAGAGCGCGCTGTGGGAGGAGAAAGGCAGCCTTCCTGGGGCCGGTAAACAAAGACCAATAACCTGTGACTTAGCCGGGTTGCCTCTCCCTCTCCTCATCTGGATTCCGCTTTTCGCCTTGAGAATAAAATTCAGCCAGGCCGGTTTGGGGGAAGCGCTTCCCTCGCTAGGGTGGGTGGAGGTGGCCCTGGGCCAACAGCCCAGAAGGAAGCAGGGTCCTGGTCCAGAGACCCAGCTGCCCGCGCTTCCCCTCCCACCCCAAGTAAGGAAGCCGGGCAGCCTGGCCGCTCCGGAGGTGCAACTCCTCAGCAACTCTACTGTAGAGGGCTGCATCAGAGAGCCCCCTCACCCCCAAAGCTGGCTTCTCCAGTGTGGGGTCTTTATCTTTCCTCTGCTGGGGCAGTGCAGGGGTCTTCTGACCAGTGTGGCAGATGGAGGGGGACGTTGACTGAAGGGTGGCCACATGCCACTGGAAGGCTCTTTCTCTAAAGTGGGGCTGGAGTCCAAGTGCACTGGTCCAGCAGTGCTGAGCACACACAGCTACTAACCAGAGAGGTCTTAAGTGGGTCTTGTTCTCTGACATTCTGCAAAACACAAGTCTGCCCCCTGGAGGGGGGAGGGTGTGTCTCAAGTCCAGGCCAATTTTGCCCAATCAGCTTGTTTTTATTTTACTTATCTATTTATTTGCAGTACTGGGATTGGACTCAGGGTTGTGTGTGCCACCACACCCAGATCCCCACGGCCTCAGGAATGTTAAGCAAGTGCACTTCTATTGATGTACACCCCCAGCCCTTAAAAAAACAACAACACTATTTTGAGACAAGATCTTGCTAAATTGTCCAGGCTGGACTCTTAACTTGCCATTCTCCTGTCTCAGTCTCCCAGTAGCTGGTATTACAGGCATGCACCACCATGTCTGCCTTATCTTTTGGTTAAAAGTCACCAAGCATTTTAAGCTACAAGAACAAGAAAAAATATTAAGATTGCTAATCTTTCCTATTCTGGGAGGCTGAGGCAGGAGCAATCACAAGTTTGAGCACAGCCTGGGGCAACTTAGTGAGACCCTGTCTCAAAATAAAAAAAAATAGTAAGGTCTGGAGAAATAGCTCAGCGCTAAGGTCCTGGGTTCAATCCCCAATGGGGGGGGGGCTCTGCTCAGGGACTCCTAGGTTCTCCCAGGCAGGAAGTTCAGTACCTGTATGGGCAGTTCCCTCTCCACATTGTACCTTGGTGTTGGTGGATGGAGGTCTAATTTAGGGAGCTGCACCCATTCCTGCTGCTGACTGTCAGAAAGGGGACCCATTCTTCTTTGGGAGGGCTGATGAGTTCCTAAGAGTCCCGGTAGAATGGGGTCCTCTTCATCTTTCCATCCCTCTGTCTAGAGCCCAGGTGGGATTTTCATAAGGCAATTTTATAACTTCCTGGCCGGCCATGTCTTTGTCAGCTTCAGACACTGCTCAGAATGTTGCCCCATGCCTGGCCTGGGCACCAGCAGTTTGGACCAGTGTTGACACAGAAGGGAGAGAGGAGCAGAACTTCCAGGGCAGTCAGAGGACTTGGCCACTGCAGGGCAGTGAGCCTCCACTGTGGGCCAGAACCTGGCCTTGGGTACAGTGAGCCCAGCAACCGGGGGCCAGGGTGACTTTTCAAATAGCAGCTTTACTGAGATTCATTGACACCATCCAATTCATCATTTTGAAATATACAGTGATTTTTAAAATTAACATATCCTGAGAGTTGTGCAACCAACACCACCATCCAATTCCAGAATGTTTCTCACCCCTAAAATATACCCAGTACCTATGAGTAGTCACTGTCTCCCTCCCCAGCCCCTGGCAAACACTAATCTACTTTCTGTCTCCATGGATTAGGTAAGGGTAATTTTGCAAAAAAAAGATTCTACCAGTCCAGGAAGGAGTACAGAAATGAGAACCTGGGGAGTGAGGGTGAAATGCTCTGTCCTGCAGATCCACAGGCTTCTGGTGGAAAACAAGAGGGAGGGTGCCGCCCTGAGCCAGAGGAGGGAGGAGCCAAGGAGGACAGCCCATGTCCATTTGTCCCCAGCTTTGGCCATATGTTTTAACCATCAGCACTTTTTTATTTCCCTCCCAGAGTTTACAGATACACTTGTAAGATCGTCTCTGGCCCTTTCCATGGGCAGTGTCTGCCTCTGTGGGCAGGATGGCTCCCCAGCATGGCAGCAACCACAGCTGCCCTTTGATTCAGCCCCCTGGGTTAGTGCTAACACCCTGGGCTGGCCTGGCACCCAGATGTTCCCCGGGAGTCCATCACGGCTCCCCCTATGTCCCTTCTTCCCAGTCTTGGGGACCCAGTTTGGAATTCCATAGCTTTATCCTGCTGCTTTGCTAAAAACTATTTGGATTTTAATGCATTTAAGAGGTTGCTCAGAAAAATGCCAATGCATTTTCCCCAAAAACGAAAAAGCATTTCTGGGCCAGAGATTTAGCTCAGTGGTTTCACCTCCTGTCTCCCAAGTGCAGGGTCCCAAGTTCGATCCCTGGTACCAAAACAAAAACAAAAACAACAAAACAAAAACATTTCTGAAGTTAGACTTCTTCAACACCAAATTTTGTCATCTTCCAGTCCTTTACAAGCTCAAACTCATAGCAATCACAGCATCCGCCTTCTAATGAGTATTTTCTTGATTTATGGCAGAAATGAGCAGTTATCTGCTAATAACCCCTGAGTCTGAAATGAGAAGGGATAGAGAAAATAAACCAAATTGCAAAGATCAGCTCTGTTAAATAAAGTCATTGTGCAAAGACATATAACAACATTTTCATGCATCAGATCAGCGGCAAGATGGGCTTGTCATCTGAGGTTGTAATTATTTAATACTACTTAGCAGCTGCAGAGCTCTTGCCCTGTGAACATTTAATGGACATTTGTTAATTAATTCTCAGCAGAGCCCTTCCAGCTACTTATATTCAGAGAAACTGAGGCAGGGGTGAGAGGTGATGGAGTGGGGGAGCTCACAGAACTGAGGGTCCCTCTTCCATACCCCCTCCTTCTCCTTTATGACTTAGGCCCATCTTCACCACCCTCCTGCTTGGGGACTCCTGGTGGCCTGGGGTGGCTCAGTTGCTTTGAAACAATTCATAAACATAGGCATTGTTAAAGGAATTACTGTTTAAAGCCCGTGACTTTCCTACACAGTTAGAGGCCAGTTATGCTGCACCTACCAGGAGAAGAACTAGAAACTTAAGACCTGTGGGTACACTGTGGCAGGGGCCGAGGTGAAGACAGGCTTCAATCCTATGTCCACACAGGTGCCTCCCCTGGGTGTTTCCAGGCTCCCAACAGGAGTCTGTGTGTCTTGTGGCTTGCTGTTGTCCTCATCAGATGACACAGGTTCCTAGACACGAGCAGCAACGATAGGAACTGCTCTGGGAGGCCCCAGAAACAGGACGTCTGTGTGCTGTCTGAGAAAGTGATATTCCAGCCTGTGGGCCCCATCACTGGGTGTAGGCAGGAGTGGTCCCTCTAGAGTCTCTCCAGGCCTCCTGGTTTATATCCAGAGCCCCTGATTCCCCCCCATGGACCATCAGCTTTGAAGTGGCTATGGGATGCTCGGAAAGCACCCAGAACAGGCCACCCTGCAGCAGGATCCTTTCCCCTGGCTGGGTCACCCAGCTGGTTCTTGGGACCTCCAGGAAGCAGGAAGAGCATCCCTCAGGACTGACTGTGAGCTCAGTGCCATGGCTCCTTCTCTGAACTGTTTAGCCATTGGGGGTCCTGGGAAGAGGCCCACACAGTCCTATATTGAAGTAAGCTCAGGATCTTGGGGCCCAGTATGTTGCCCAGCAGCAGTGAAGGTCTGTCCTGCTCCACAGGTTGTAGCCCTCCTGAGAAAAAGTCCTCTTTCATATTTCTTTTTTGTTTTTTATGACTATATAGCCTGGGCTGGCTCAAACTTGTAATCTTCCTGCCTCAGCTTCCCAAGGGCTGGGATTAGAGGCGTGCTCTACCACACCCAGGCCTCTTTCATTTTCATCAAAATAATCAAATATAGAAGTGCCCGACCCAAGTCTCTACATAGGTGTCAGCCCCCAGCAAGCCAGCCTCCCCTTTGCCCTGAAGATCTACGACTTTTTTTGGTATGTGGCTTTGTCCCCTGCCCCACCAATAAGATACCAGGAAATGGAGGAGGAGAATCTTGCAGTGCAATTCTGGGTGATGGAAAAAATGGTCATCCACTCAGTACCCAGAACTCAGCAGGCCCACAAGAAGACACAGAGGAGGAGGCCCAGGGCCCTCAGGAAGAGGAGGCTGTGATGGCTGTGTGTTTGAGAGGCTGGCCTGAGTCCTTGCAGAGACCAGGGACTCAGAAACATGAGCAAAATGAGTGTAGGGTTTGCAGAGGTGGTCAGAATGTCCTAGAAAGGAGTCATAGCTATCTTGCTTGAAGGGTGGGCTGTACTAGGAGAAGCCCCTGTCAATGTGCCCAAGGTCAGAGTACCTGCGATCTGGTACCCTGTATGAGCACAGCTGATCCCCCACGTCCTACACCCTTCATACGGCTTCATTACCATTCCCTTGTGGATGGACAGGATGCTACGGGAACAGCATCATGGAGGTGTCACCCTCCTGTGGAACTCCTTCTGGAGGCGTCAACCTTCAGATCACACAGTCCAGTGGACCATCAGGACATGCCTTTCACGGTGGGGCACTGCTGGTGGCTGTGGGGGGCTGTGGCCTGTGGACTCTGGGTATCTTAGCAGCAGTTCCGTCAGGACCCCTGCATCGGGTGGGTGTGTTGAAGGCACAGATCCTTCTGTCATTCTGGGAGAAGGGAAGAGCAGATGAGGCCGGGCGGTCATATGAAGAAGGGCTGTCACTCCAAGCCAAGCAGTTGTGGGTGTTTCATGGTGTGCATGTCGTCTTGCTGTTCTGTGTGCAGACAAGGGTTATACATGTCCTCACACATGTCACAGCCAGCCACCACCACCCAGTGTTCTGGGAAGCTGTTGAGGCCCATAGCTCCTGGGGCCCGGGCCTGGCTTCCTTTTTTTCCTTAGAGAAGACGATTCTGGGTTCCTTGTATCCCAAGCTGGACACAGCACACCCACAGGACTGCTTACTCCATATTTCCCTTTAAAATCTGCTTTCAGTGGAATCCCTTTTTAATTGAGTCTCATCCTGGGACAAAATCTCTGAAGTCAAAGTCCCATGTGCCCACTGTTTTTTCTAATGCATGTTGAGATAAGTACAGTTACTAAAATAAAAGCCACTCAACTGTGTGCTGCCTGAAATGATGGTGCCAGCTGCCAGGAATACAGGGTCCCACACTCAGGAGAGCCAGGCTGGGTGACTGTGGGGCAGACTTCAGGGCTGTGATGGAGGAAAATACGCCCCAGTCTTTGATTCAGAGCCCCATCCCATCTTGGAGGTGAGCTGCCTTCGAGCTGGCTGGTGGGGATCTGACATCTAAAGGACAGAACAGCCTCCCGTGGTGGCACACACCTGTAATGCCAGAACTGTGCAGAGCCGAAGCAGGAGGACCTCAAATTCCAACCTAGTCTGGACAACTTACTGATTTAACACAACCCCATCTCAAAATAAAAAAATAAGAAAGGAGAGGGGAGACAGCTCAGAGTGAAGGATCTGGGTTCAATCCCTAGTACTGCAAACCACCAATCAAAATAAAAGTGTCTCTAAGATTTCAAGATTCCTTCAGTTGAAACACAGCAGAAGATTGGGTGAACCATGGGACAGTGTGTATGAAAGGACAAAAACTGTGCAGCTCCGCTCCTAGGAGGTCCTGAGGAGTCAGGTCCGAGAGACAGGAGCCAGGATGGTGGGAGCCGGCCCTTGGGAGGGGGCAGGAGTCAGTGCTCAGTGGGTACAGAGCTTCAGTTTGGGAAGGTGAGAGCTCTGGAGGAAGACAGCTGCACAAGTGCTTGTGCTTAAGGCCCCTGAGCTGTGTGCTTAAACACAGTGCCCTGGGTGTTCCAGTTGATATCTAAACTGTCTCCCTACAGCCTCATGTAATCATAGATAGGTGGGAACTCTGGATGCTGATTGGATGACGGGGGCATCTTAGCTGTTTGCTGTTAGGAGGTGAGGCCTGGTTGGAAGGATTGGGTCACTGTGGGCGTGACCCAGAAGGTTACATCTCCCTTCAGGCTCCTCCTTCAACTGCTTTCTGGGTGCATGCTGGGAGCAACTCTTCTGCCTTGCCCTCTACCAGGCTGTCCTGCCTGGGGGCCTGCTGACTATGGATTGAAACATGAGCCAAAATAAACCTCTCCCCGTGAAGTTGTGGATGTTGGGTATATTGTTCCAGCAAGGAGGAAAGTAAGACAGATGGGAGATTTCATGCGATGCATGTTTTACCACAATTAGAAAAAAACGAGGGAGAGATGAACAAGTGCTGTGGGTAGGTGGGGATTACACCATGACTCTGCTGTTTTCTCAGGGTTGGAAGCTTCCATAATTTTTAAAAGGAAGTCTTGCCCCCGCTCCCCCTGCACCCCAGTCCTCCCCTGCAGTAGCTGATCTTGGCTCTATCCCAAGAGGCCTCTCAGGACTGGGGTCTCCAGTGGTCGATGGCTGTTGAGCTCCAGTATGTGGGACCTCTATGGGTAGCAAGTTCAGGTGTGAGCAGCCCTGTGCAAGGGGGCCCTACTGAGTTTTCCTTGTGCCTTTGGACCTGAACCTATTACTTTCATTCTCAAGGGTTGTGAGTGAGCGTGTGTGTGTGATCCTAGGAATTGAACCTGGGGGTTTCACAGTCAGCCACCCCCCCACATTTTGAGACAGGCTCTCACTAAGTTGCCCAGGCCAGAATTGATCTCTCTCTCTCTCTCTCTCTCTCTGTCTCTCTATCATACCAGGGATCAAACTCGGGACCTTGTGCTTGTGAGGCAGGTGGCAGAACCACTGAGCAAAAACCCCAGCCCTCGTACTTGAACGCTTAATCCTCCTGCCTCAGCCCCCCAGGCCTGTGGTACCACCCTTGGCTTCAGTGGCCTGTGCTAACCCTCATTCTAAGGCTGTCTGAGAAATGCAAGGGCTCTTTTGAAGCAAGTGCCCGGGTACCAGGTTTCTCTGCATATGGCTTTGTTACCATTTCCTTGTGGACAGGATGCTACAGGAACAGCATCATGGAGGTGTCAGCCTTCTGTGGGCTCCTTCGGGAGGCATCAACCTTCAGATCACACCTCCTCCTGACCTTCCTAAGTTTCCAGCAGAACAGGGTGCTGACTTCTGGCAAAGTTTAAATTCCTGTCCATTCTAAGTCTGTCATTTACTGAAGAAAGCTGACTACACTGAGGCCAACTAGAAATAGCTCTCCCTTCTCTATTGTTTTCATCTCTCTACTTCCCTCACCTTTCAAAAACAATGATTTTTAGCTGGGCCTGATGGGGCATACCTGTCATCCCAGTACCTCTGGGAGGCTGAGGCAGGAGGATTGCTAGTTTGAGCTCCACCTGGGCAATTTAGCAATTTAGCAGGCTCCTGTTTCAAAATAAAAAGGGTTGAGTTCAATCCCTGGTACTGAAAAAAAAAATTTCCCCCAAAATAAATGTTGATTTTCTACCAGAGGCTGGGCTGTGGAGAATCTTTACACTGGCAGAGCTTGTTGGAACTCTGGTGCTGACCCAAGTGGCTTCTGGAAAGCACAACAAGGCATCTGGAGACAAGGTGCTGAAGAAACTGGGTCTGTGAGGAGTCTGAATCTCATTTGTCCACATGTCCTACCAGGGTTGCTCCACAGTCTCTCAAGGAACTGCTGGCCCTGAGGAGGCTAAGGATGTGGCTGTCCCTGGATACAGGCTGTCTCTGTCTTCTCCAGAGTTATGCACCTTGTCCTCTAAACTGCTGTCACAGCTTTGGAGAGAAAAACCAATCAGACAAACACGCATTAGCCTCTGGGAATGACAGTCAGAGATGAGGGCCGCCAGGATGTCTTGTACCAGAAGTTGGTCAGCATTTTGGTTTCCATAAAACCTCTCCCTGTCTACTTCCTCTAGGAATTTATCACTACATTTCTGACATTTGGTGATGATAGTTGACTCCAAGCTTTTGTTTTGTTTTGTTTTGCATTGCACGAAAATATCCAAATAATTAAAAATAAGCCACCAAACAGGGATTATTAGTTAGAGGTTCAAAAAATTTGCAATGCACAGCATGAACCAAGAAACACACTTGGAGGTCAGATTCTCACCCTGCCGGCTGCAGGAGTTGGGGGAGACTGCTCCCTTTGTTGGTGCTCCGTGGTCCCTGCCCTCCGTTGTTTTATTAATTTTTTTTATCTACAATTCTAAACTACAATTGCATTTATTAGAACAATAGGGAAGCTTATTGAGGTTGTATTTTTATTAAAATTTCTATTAACTTTTGCTATCAGTACAGTTGTGGATTAATTAATTTTGACTACTTTTCTAAAGCAAGAAAATATTAGAGCTGATCCAAAATTACTTGAAGTCTGAAACACGCCAAGTCAGTAAAGCACAGTTCGGCAAGAGCAACTCAGATTAGGAAGCGGTTTTCAGGGGAGGGAGCAAGTTGGCAGGGTTGGATCTTGGGGGAGGAAGAAAAAGTTTCCTGGACATCTTGGAGGTCTGTAGTATGCTGTGGGGAGAATTCTTGGCCTGCTGATTCTCATAAATAAACACATATGGCTTTACTCTTTTGGTTTAGGTGTTTTTGAGGGGGAAGGGAGAGTATATAATTTCATGAGATTTTTTTAATAGAGGTGAAACACACATAATATAAAATTCGCCACTTTGGAGTGAACATCATTTTTATTGGTGCTGGGGACTGAACCTAGGCCTTCACACTGAGCTACATCCCCAGCCCTTTTTATTTTTTATTTTGCTAAATTGCCCCGAAGGGCTCAAACTTGAAATCCTCCTGCCTCAACCTCCCAGGGGGCTGGGATTACAGGTGTGCAGCACCATGCCCAGTGCTTCATATTTTGAACTGAAATACATTAACATCTTCCAATTCCCTCACAGAACACACCAACAATGCCCCACCAAATGAGGCACTGGCAAATCCTAAGCTCCAAGTCTCAGGGACAGGCCAGACAGCCTGGAAGCAGAGGAGGCCGGCAGAGGGCGTGGAGGGGGATTCAAGCCACCTAGCTTCCCTTCACACCCCATTAACCCAGAAGGTGACTGGCACTCGGGAAGGAAGGGGGCCCACATGGGAATCTGCGGGCTTCTGCTTTTCTCCCATGGGAATTCATTCCGCCCTCTTCCTACGTGCAGCCTGACCTCCCAGATGTGGTCCAGGATGCATTCTGGGCTGAGTGATCAAAGCCTGGGCTTTTCACTGTTGTGGCCATGGCAGCTGTCACCCCACTCTTCCTGCCAACGACAATGCTGTGCCCTCACTGCACAGGCCTCTGTCCCAGGAAGACGTGTGTCCAGGGGCCACGCAGTCAGGCGGCTGAGGGTGGCAGGGCACATGGCCACGCTGTTTCTGGGCGAGGGTCTTACCTTCCCGTGGGTGTGACACTCTCCATGCAGAGTGTGCACAAAGATGTCCAGGCATGAGTCAGTGATGGAGAGCCCAGGTCGGCCTGTGCTGCTGCAGGCAGAAAAGAGCGCAGTGGAAACGAGGAAAGGAGGGCGGCAGGTAGAAAAGCCAACCTTGAGTGAAGGCACGGCAGCTCCCGTGCGTCCCTCCCACATCTGGCACCCAGGTGTGGGCTCCGCCAGGCAGCCAGCCAGCCTCTCGCCCTTTCCTCTGACCTCTCTGTGCTCAGAGCTGCCCAAGGAATGATCCGGAGTTGTTGCCAGAGTTCCAGGAAGCCAATCGTAGCACAGCGTCAAAGACACAAGCCTGGCTGCCTGAAAACGGGGAGGTGTCCAGAGCCCACAGATGCCAGAAGTGGAGGTTTCTTAGGGACTTTGTGAAGAAAAGCTGCAGGAATATTCCTGCTGGCGAGAGAAGCAGCCTAGAGTCACTTGTGCCCTCTGAATCCTCACAGACAGTAAATATTACTTCCTACCATTCACAGAGAGTTCTCTTTCTCTTCTATTTTTTTAAGTGCTGGGACTGAAACCTAAGGCTTTCACACTGAGCTACATCACCAGCCCTTTTTTATTCTGAGACAAGATCTTGCTAAGTTGCCCAGGTTGGGCTTGCACTTGCAACCTCCTGCCTCAGCCTCCCAGTGCTAGGATTATAGGCTTGTCCCACCATGCTCAGCTTCCTCTCTCTCTCTCTCTCTCTCTCTCTGTCTCTCGACAGCCACCCAGAGAGGCTCTGCTACTAGATAACTAATTGCAGAGGAGAGACCACAGCCTGCTGGAGGTGAGCTGATGATTATGACTGCCAGGAAGCCAGGGTGATGATTTGACTGTCAAAGCTCGAAAGCATAAATGCAGTTATCAAAATAAGCATGGCTCAAACGTATGGAGCCAAAAATAAATCAGGACAGGCCTAAAAGAAACAGGCTGGGTGCCAACTGAAAATACAAGTGGCCTAAAAGAGACGGCTATAAATGTGGTCCGGTTTGTTTTTGGGAGGTTCTTCAGGGAAAGCTTTTTTGAGTGGAATTTTGGGATATATATATATATTTGTTGTTGTTGTTCCTGGGGATCAAAATTAGGACCCCATGCTTACCAGCAGGCATGGTGCCACTGAGCTACATCCCCAGGCCCTTTAAGTATTTCTCTTAGCTGGGCATGGTGGCACACACCTATAATCCCAGCATTAGAGAGGCTGAGGCAGGAGGATCACTGCGAGTTCAAGACCAGCCTGGGCTACATAGTGAGTTCCAGGTCAGTCTCAACTATATAATGAGACCCTATCTCAAAACAAATTTTTTTTTCCTTTGTAAATAGGGAAGGATGAAGGGGGTGAAGGGAGGGCAGGGGTGTGGGGAAAAAATAAGAATCAAGATATATCATGTAAAGGTACAAAATCCCAATAATGAATGTAACTGTATTGTTTGCTTTAAATGTACAAATAAAAGCAGGAGGATCTGCGAGTTCAAGACCAGCCTGGGCTACATAGTGAGTTCCAGGTCAGTCTCAACTATATAATGAGACCCTATCTCAAAACAAATTTTTTTTTCCTTTGTAAATAGGGAAGGATGAAGGGGGTGAAGGGAGGGCAGGGGTGTGGGGAAAAAATAAGAATCAAGATATATCATGTAAAGGTACAAAATCCCAATAATGAATGTAACTGTATTGTTTGCTTTAAATGTACAAATAAACTTAATGGAAAAAATATTTTAAAAACCAAATTAAATCAACAAATGGCTGCTGTGCCATCGAGTGAGTAAGGGGTCTTTCAGGGGCTGCCCTCTGGGGCAGGGAAAGAATAAGGGAATGAGGGAGAGCAAAGGGTCCCAGTGACTCCAGTGTGTGCGACCCACACAGGGACAGAAGAGGGTGGAGGAGGAGAACGACCTAGCAGGCTAAGCGTGGGTCACATGGAGGGGCTGAGAGCCTATGCCCACCACATATGAGGTCTTGGGGAGACAGACAGCTGGGAGCAGCAAGATGTGGGGAGTAAGCCGAGGGTTTCGCAGAACTGATGAGCCATAGACATTCTTGGATTCAGGAAAGGTAAAGCCTGAGCAGCTCATATAGAGAAGATTCTGGTGAAATCCCAGGTCCTCATGGGCAGCGCAGTGACTTTTCTGGCTGTAGGGGAGGAAGACACCACGGACCTCAGACAAGACTCAGGGTATCTGCAGTTTCCTCCACTGCGATGCAGATGCTAGAAGCACAGGGGGTGGCACCTCAGGGCAGCCACACGCCATGGCCCTCTGGTGGACTCAGCTCAGTGCTCCAGGGTGGTGACATCAAACTTCTCTTTGGGGAACTTTCTGGAATTTTTTTTCTCCTTGGTATTTTCCATGTGTAGGAGCATTCACTCTTAGGACCATGACTGAAATGACTGCCAAGAACATCCTGGAATAGATGTGAGGTGCAGAAAACAATGGTGAAAATTAGGAAAAAAAGGTAAAGGTAAATAAATTTCAGTAACAACTGACCACACAAAACACAACAAAAATAAATTATATGCAGGGTTTGAAAATAAGGTGGGTGGCTAGGGGGCAGCCCATGGTAGAGTGTGTACTCAGCAGGCAATCCCCAGCACCATACACACATACATTTTTTGTTGTTGTTATTTTTGTTTTTTGTTTGTTATATTCAGGCTGGCCTTAATTTACTATATAATCCAGGCTGGTCTGAACTCACACAGCCATTCTCCAACCTCAGCTTCCTGAATGCTGAGATTATAGGTGTGTGCCACCACACCAGGTCCAAAAAAGTTTTTTTTAAGTTAACAACAACAACAACCATAAAACTCAAGTGGGTATAGCATTACAGCCTGTCCTGTAATCTCAGGTACTTGGGAGGAGGGTCATAAATTGGAGTTCAGTCTCAGAAATTTAGCAACATATGTAACCCTGTTTCAAAATAAAAAGGGCTAGGAATGTGGCTCAGTGGTCCAGTGCTTATCTAGCAGGCATGAGGCCCTGGGTTCAATTCCCAGTACCACAGAATCACAAATGCAACTATAAAAACAAAAAAACTATTAAGATGGAAACAGAATAACAACATGTAACCTGGGGGTGGGAAGAAGTGGTTGTTGCAGCAAGAACAATCTAAGGTCCCAGTCTGGTTCATGAGAGGGTTAAGACTCTGGTGAGTTTAGACTTTATTAATTTAAGTCTGCCTGTTAAAAATTCAGAGTACCCCTAAAAGATCAAAATTATAATTATCCAGGGTATAGTTTCATTTAAAATGAATTTATTTAGTCTAATAAAACAGATTTGTCTAGAGAAACACATGTAAAGCTGGGCCTGGTGGTAGTTTATAATCCCAGCACTCTGGGAGGCTGAGGCAGGAGGATCACAAGCTCTAACCTAGGCTGAGCAATTTAGCAACTTAGCAAAACCCTGTCTCAAAATAGAAAAATTTAAAAAAGGACTGGGATGTAATTCAGCCCAAAGGTCCTGGGTTAAATCCCCACTGTGGTGGCGGGGATGGGGAGGTGGGCCAGAGACAGCAGTAGTGGCGCAGGTAAGAGATGTGGGTGGTGTGTGAAAGGGTGACTGTGGGAGTACATCCCACACTGGTAAGACACAGAGCCTGGTGTGTGCTGCTTATTTATTTATGACTTTTTTGTGGTGCTGGGGATGGAACCCAGGACCTTGGCACACCTTGGCTAGATAAATACTCCTCCACAGAACCTGATTTTACCTGGATCAGGTCATCAAATTTGTTCCAATGTTTGGGATTTTTTCCAGGGCAAACCTTGGGATCTGTCTTTGAATCCTAGTCCATCTGTGCTGTGACTGCTGATTGTCTCAGATATTCAGGTAGTGCTAGGCCCCAGCACTGGTGTTTAAGACCAAGTTGGTTTAGTGTATCTTTCCTCAAAGTGCACAACTGAGTGTTTCTGCTGCTGTGCTTATCTGTGATAGATTCTGCAAGTCATTTTATTTTGGTTTTGGTCTCTGAGACAGGTTCTCGCCATGTAGTTCAAGGCAATCCTCCTACCTCAGCCTTCCGAGAGCTAGGATTACAGGTATATGCCACCACATCAGGCTCCGTTTTATTTTATTTTATCTTAATTTTTGCAATGGTGAGGATTGAGTCCAGGCCTCAGGCATGTGAGGCAAGCTGACTGCCCCTGAGGTACACTCCTAGCACCAAATCATCCTGTTAAATGGCAACAAGGACCTGGATCCACCCAGTCCACTGAGCCCAGGAAACCCCAGGGATTTCCTGTTAACACTGACTACTTTTAGAATTTGCCAAAATAAGTGCTCAGTTCATCAAAAAGCCCAGAAAAAAAAAATCCTGAGACTAAGTTAGGGGTCAGCATTGTTCTCTTTGCTACATCCTTTGCTATATCTCACACACACACACACACACACACACACACACACTGCCCCAGCTCTGCCTAGCAGCTGCAGAATGAGTTGTGATATAATGCAGGTCCTCTCCCCTTCTGCTTTTGTCCAGCTCTTCCTGGCTGAGTAGGCTGAGAGACTGAGACAAAAAACTAAGCAGAGTCCAGAGTTGTGATAACATGCAGGTCCTCTCCCCTTCTGCTTTTGTCCAGCTCTTCCTGGCTGAGTAGGCTGAGAGACTGAGACAAAAAACTAAGCAGAGTCCCATTTTCCTGGGGCTTCTGGCCAGCTTGATGCTGTTTACTTTATGTTTGTGTTTACCCTTTGAGGGTCAGTGCAAATGACTTGATACATCCGAATATTAAGAAGAATTCTATAACACTTAGCCTGAATCCCTACCAAAATCATACCCAGCGCTTTCTTCCCCTAAGCCTGTGTTATCAGAGCTCCAGTTTGAACTTGGCAGGTGTTTCCACTACCTCCCCTTTGTGACTACAACTTACAAACATGTCCTGACCCTCTAGGATCCACAGTGTAGGTCTTCACACCTCGGACCGGCTGTGTTGCTGGCCCTTCAGGCTGAGTAAATTTTACTTGTCTTCTACAGCCCTTTCTGCATAAACATGTCTCATTTGAATTTTCACAAATTAGCCATATTCAATGGTCTATTGAGCCAACTTTCAGGAAATAAAGGCTGTCTTACTTTGATCATATCCTAGTATAGACTCTGCTGTTCCACAAATTCACATCAGCAGAGAGTTCTGTTGTTTTTGCATCAGGGCTGAAAATAAGAAAACTAGGTCCTCCGTGTATTAATCACATTTGGCACAATTCTGGTGGCTTCCTGGTGGCAGCAGGAGAGAAATAATTTGTCAGCTTGTAGCAGCCATCGGACACACACAGGCCTCTCAAATACACTGCCACAGTGCGAATGGTCAGTGGATCTGGATAGGGACCATGGCGGCAAATCATGGATGTGGAGAGCCTGCCTGCAGGGTCCTAAGTCACACTTCCTGGCTACCTCCAGGTGGACACACTGCCAGTGACAAATAAGAATGTGGAGAAGCCACTGCAGACGGCCTCAAACTCCTCTATTTTTTTGTTTTGAGACAGGGTCTTGCTGAGCTGCTCAGTTATCCAGATCAGGCTTGAACTTGAAATCCTCCTGTCTCAGCCTCCCAAAGTGCCAGGATCACAGGCCTATGACGCTCCATTTGGCTTCCCTCTTGCTTCTGCACCAGTAAAGATGCACCCGCAGTGAGGCACGGGTTGTTTCCAGACGACAGGCAGTGAGTACTGAGGCCTGTGTGGCAACATCATGTCTGTAGGTATCAGTTGCAAATCTTCTGCTCACAGCTCTACTCAGAGGCCTCCTGGTTTTTTGTTAGCCAGGATTAAAAATCAATCTTAAACCACAAAGCAAAACTCCCCAGCAGAATCTTCCTCCTTGTGCACATGCCCCGTGTGGTGCAGAGTCTCAGGCTCCCTGGGATAGAAGACTGGCAGGCGTCTTTACCTAATTGCTTCCCCAAGCCATATGTATCTAGAGCCCTGTGTAGACAACAACCCAAAACAACAGGAGGGAGACGCACTTCCGACGGGAATCCCGTGGCAGGTGGGAACACTGCCAGCCACACTCCAGAAGAGAGCGAGGAGCCTTCCCCGGGCTCAAGGCCCAGCAGACGCTCGGGTGGGTGAGGTTCACGGAACTCGACACACACTCAGGGCCATGGTTGGGGGGCTGCTACCCAGGACGCTGGGAGCAACTCAGTTTGCGTCTCTAATAGGAGAGGACATTTTTAGAATATGTGGGGGCAGGGGCTTCACCTGAGCTCTTCCAGAAGGACATTTTTGGGAAGTGAGCAATTTAGAAGAAATTAAGTCCCTAGACCTGACTGCTCTTTAAAAATATCACTTTTCTTTCTAAGAAATAACCGTGTTAGGCACATCTGCGATTGCACTATGGATCTGTGTTCGGCCTTGGTGGCAGATGTCTTGTGTATTACACTTACATGAGGCATGAGCCGCTGTTAGTCCATAAATATTTATGGGTAACTGTAATTCCCTCCCTCATTACAAGGATTGTGGTTCTCATTTTACAACCTTAGTTGGTGCTCGGTGTTGGGTTGGAAGTCGTCTCTCCAAACTGCCTTTCCGATGCTCAAGAAAGCCTGGTCCTGTCGTCCTTCCTCCAGATGAAGAGCTTCAGCAAGAGGAGAGAGGTGGCGGAAATTTGCCACCTCTGGCTGGGTTTTGCTGGGCAGATGGTGCCAGCATCGCTGTCTGACCCAGCCTCTTCAACCTGCACCTGATGGAAATTATCTGGCAGACCTTCCTTTGTTGGTGAGATGTGAAGAGTTTGGGATTTTTGGCTCCACCCAAACTGGCTCCACATCTAGGACTGCAGGAAAAAATTGAGCTGTTTGTACAGTCTCCATCTTTAAAGGAATTTATGTATGTACTTGCATTTTGGACATTTCTTTAAAATAATCAGTGGGCACTCTCCTTTGCAAGCTGTGAGGTCTTTGCTATATTTTTCTTTCATTGATTTGAGAATAGCTAGTTTAATGGTTAATTTAATGACTATCGATTGGCTAGAGGAATAGGACAATACTTCTGATTACACAGGACTTAATGTTTTAGGGGAAGACAGAAAATAAAAATAGTCTCAAGTTAAAATAGGGCATTCTGGTTCAAAACGGGGAGCATGGGTCTTGGCGTCTGGATACGAGTGCAGGCCTCACCCGAGAGCAATTCTGCTCTAAGTCTGTGCCATGAAGAAAGCAGTCACATGAGAGGCACATGGATCATCAGGGCCACGGCAGGACAGCATGCAGGAGGCAGGAGGGAGAGTTCTGTTACTGATATGAAGCCATACATGAGCTGTGAAGGGTTCTGTGGGATTTTCCACCTCCCTCCACTGGTTCTCCAGTCCCAGGAGAAGCTCCCTTAGAAGGAGAGAGCCAGGCGATGTCAACCAAATCCCTTTGGAGGTTGTGGGAAACGGTGAGCAGACACAAAGGTCGACCTGGGTCTGGTTCTACGAGCCGAGAAAGGAACCGTGCGCTGCAGAAGAAATAAGTTTCCTCCAGTAGCCAGGATTTCTTGGGTTGGTTAGTGTCTTAGCTACTTTTCCGTCTTTGAGGCAAAATACATGACACCCAAAGTTAGAGGAGGAAAGCTTTATTTAGCTCACAGTTTATAGAAGTTTCAGTACATAGTTGGCTGGCTCCAAGGCATAGTAGACATGACAGAGGGGCATCACAGAGGAGAAACAGTTCATGGTGAGGAGAAGATAGCAAAGACAACAAGAAACCTTAACAGAATCTCTCTGCCTCTTTTATCTTATCGAGACTACTTAGGGCGGGTAGCACTCACACCCTCAGTCCTAGGGCCCTTGAGCCTAGTGCTGCACCATGAATCAACCCCAGTGCACACACTCTAGATACAGCCACCTCTGGAAAAGCCCCACCTATGACTGTATGAGGCTTTGGGGGGACATCCATGTGCAGGCCATGACAGTCAGTGCACACTGTGAAATGCTGGCTGTAGGGACTGGCAGTTGGGCCGGAATTCTGTCGCTGCTCCTCCTCAGGTAGACATGCTGGCAAGTGCACCAGCAACTCTGGGCTACTGCTTCCTTGAGGTCAGCCCAGTCCACCCCGGCAGAGTGACCCTGAAGGGTGGGCGGAGGGAAGTGGTTGGGAGCCAGGCAGCAAGGGTGATGTTCGCTGGAGGTAGGAACTGCCCTGATATTTGAGTAAATTGTTTCCCAGTCAGACACGTCTTCTCCAAAAAGAACATCCCTAGGTTGGACATCTCCCTCCTTGAAGTAGCAACCTGGAGCTCTGATCAGACTCCAGGAAGGGTCTGATGTGGACTCCAGGCAGTGTGAGCTGAGCGTCTGGCTAGCTAGCGCTGCACAGGGAGATGTGGTCTCTCGTCCTCTGGACAGGTTGAGGCACCTGACTCACTCAAGAAATGTTACAGGGGTACAACTTGTTTTTGTCTTTGTGTTTGGATGGTGCTGGGGATTGAACCCAGGACCTTTTCACTGAGCCTTCCCCGCCAACTGCCTGCCTTTAATTCTCAGATAATTTATTCTTTCCAGGTCTATTCAAAGAATCCCATATTGATTCTTTTTTTCCCCCCATATTGATTCTGTTCAGCTTGTTTTCATCTAATTTGCTTTGTTTAGTTTTTTGTGGTTGCTCTAGCTGGACTTACTGGATGCTATCCAGATTTGGGATGTACAGCCACATGTAGACTTCAGATTCGATGAATCCTAATAAAGATCTGCTGCAAACATAAAACATACACTAGATTTCTGACATTTACTATGAAAAAACAATGTGAGGTATTAATAATTGTTATGTTAATTACACGTTAAAATGGTAATTTGTTGGATATATTGGGTTACATAAAATATACTATTACTGTTAATGTCACCTGTTAATTTTTACTTTTTTATGGTATTGGGTTTGGACATAGGCACATTGAGTCACCTTCCTACCCATTTTATTTTTTGTCTTTTTAAACTTTATTTTGGGGTACTGGGGATAAAACCCAGGAGTATTCTACTACTGAGTTATATCTCTAGCCCTTTTTATTTTTTAATTGTTACTTTTATTCATTCATGTTTGCAGTACATAATGATTACATTTATCATGGGGAGTTGGTACCCATACATGACACATCTTAATTCAGCCCTTTTAAAATTTTTAATTTTGAGACAATGTCTCACTAAGTCACCCAGGCTGAGCTCAGATTTGGAATCCTCCTGTCTCAGATTCCCAGAGTTCTGAGATTACTGATCTGCACCAGGATACTTAGCTTGCAACTTGGTTGTTGTTGTTTTTATTGTTGTTGTAGCTGTTGTTTAAATCATATTCCCTGCGTTTCCAAAACATAGATTGATGAAACCAACTAGGGGAAAGACTTCTCAATGATCTCTTCTGCAGCCACTCTGCCTGCTGGGCTGAATTTCTAAAGCATGTGGTCAAAACCACAACAATGTAGCTTTTGCAATTGAAACTCAGCTGTCCAGCAAAGGCTCCCTGGGCAGCCGCCTTCAGGAGAAAGGAGAGGGACTTACAGGAAGCTGAAGGCTCCCACACTGCTCTCCATGAGGAGGCCAGGCCAATGGCTATCGAACAGTGCCACCCCATGGCGCACAGCTCTGAGAGGCTCACATGAGACTCCGCAAAGCCCAAGATCCAGCGGCAGAGTTCCCCAGAGCACTCACGCTTCCTACAAAGTGGTGCTCAGTCCACTGCAGTGCCACCCAAGGGACAAGCCCTCCTTCTCTCTTTTCCAGTTTACACTTGTTCTATGCCTTTAGCACAGCCCTGTCTGGTCACTGTACACAGGCACCCCGGACCCTTCACAGCAATGTAAAAAGCAGCCTCAGTTAACACTGCTGTCTTTTGCTGGATAAGAGTTGGAAGCTGTCCAGCACATATGGCTGGGATGTGGAGCCCTCAGACAGAGGCCCAGGTGGGAAGGGCCTCAGCAGAAGGAAGGCAGGTAACAGGTGAGTGCACCTTGGGCCCTTCCTGTACCAGAAGGGAAGTGCCCAATGGGAAAGGGCAACTTTCACCCTTTACCCCTCCACCCACCACAAACGCCCATGGAGCACTTAATGCAGGCAGTGGGCCAGCTGCTGGAGCTGCAGCCAGTGCAAGGAATCTGGCCTCCTGTGGCCCAAGGTGACACAGGATTCTCGCTGGTGTCACCAGAGTTGCTCCAGATTGCCTCACCCCTGCGCAAACAATTCCCCACTTAAACTCCCTTGGCTCACCATGTTGAACTCGCTTTTGTTTTTCTGTTTAGGCTCTGATTGTCCTAAAGCCACGAGCAAATTTTAAATAGATGAATGACATTATTGTATTTCTGTTGTTGTTGTTGTTTAATTACTCTGGCTGCTATGAGAGGTAATTTTATTAGGGTAAAAGTGGAAGCAGGGAGCTGTTATGCCCTCCTGAACATAGCAGTGTGTCCTGGACAGGGTGGCCCCAGAGGTGGAGCAGAAAGGTTTGGGAGACACTGGAGACCCAGTGATGGGTAGAGCCGGGGGCTCTGAGGAAGAGGCAGTGATCTGCCTCCTGATCCAACCTGAGAGCTGCTTCCAAGGAGAATCAAGAATCCAGCTTGGAACCAGAGTGCGGGGGCACGTGCCTTGTGATCCCGGCTACTTGGAAGGCTGATGCAGGAGGATCACAAGTTCAGGGCCAGCCTGGGCAACTTAACAAGATCCTGTCTCAAAATAAAATTTATTTATTTATTTATTTAGGTGTTTGAGACAGGGTCTTGCTAGGTAGTTCAAACTGGCCTTGAACTCAATATGTGCCAAAGGCTGGCCTTGAACTTCCAGTGATTCTCTTTCCTCAGCCTTCTGGGTACTGGGATTACAGGCATGTACTACTACATCTGGCTCAAAATAAAATTTAAAAAAGGGTTAGGGCTGCAGCTCAGTGATAGAGCACTTGCTGAGCATGTGCGAGGCCCTGGGTTCAAATCCCAAGTACTGAAAACAACAACAAAAAGAGCTGGAGTTTGGACACATTTAGTTTGGGATGCCACAGAAGCAGCTGGATCTTCAGAGCTCTTGACACCCAAAGAGAGGGAAGAAGACGGTGTACATCTCAATTTTGTCTGAGACTAAAGCCTGGCAACTTAGTGAGACCCTGACTCAAAAAATACAAAGGGCTGGTGATGCAGGAGACCCTGGGTTCCATCCCCAGCACTGCCAAACAATAGCTGTAATAATAACATCAGTAGCCAGCGAGAAATGAAACTTGTCAACCTACTTACTAATTTCATGTGTGGGGTTTGAGGAGGACCCCGAGCAAAGCCACAATGAGTGTGGCTGACACTGAGTGCTCTCCTGTCTCCACTGCAGCCAGGGTCTGACAATGTTTCTAGGAAAAAGCTTACTGGAACACAACCTGCCTGAAAGGAAGCCTTCTTTCCCTCTGCAAACCATTCTCTTGCTTTGTTTGGGGGGCACATGGTCTCCTGAGCACAAACATGGGCCTGGATCTTGAGGAGCCCCTTGCTGGTCAGGTGCCACCCAAGACAGGCAAGGGGTGAGTTGGTGACCTGTGCTTCCCAGAGAAGCCCACAAACACCTTCTTCCTCTGGCAGAAACTCTGACCTCCTTCCTCTGAACCAAAGAGAAATATGCGTGGTGAGTGAAGATGTGTCCCTGTGACCCTGGGCTGAGACAAGGGACTGTCACCAACATTTTCACTCAAAGTAGTAGTGATCAAAAAAATACAATGAATGCCAAACCATTTTAAAAACTCATTACAGGACCGGGGATTTAGGTCAGTGGTTCCACCACCTGCTTCTCAAGAGCAAGAATTCGATCCTCAGTACCAAAACGAAAACCTCATTACAGTAAAAGACACATTGCCAAGAACAGGCCTCAAAATCCTCCCCCTTTCTTTGAACACACTTTTCCCATGGTTCCTGCCACTTTCTGAAGTATTTCTGGAAGACTTCTTTCATGAGTGTCTTTAGTTGCACTGTCATGGCTGCCCTGATGTCCTGAATTGATTCCAAACATTTCTCTTTCATGGTCATTTTGACTTTGGGGAAGAGCCAGAAGTCACACAGTGCCAGAGCTGGGGAATAAGGTGGATGAGAACACACAATAATGTCTCTACAACCCTGCCTTTCCGTTGGATAACATTTGGCAGCAGCATTCACTGATTTTTTAAAAATCATATCTCACACTGGCATGAAAGAGTAACTTTCTGAACCAGTTTGCCTTCATAGTACTGTATATGTTTGACAGAAAAGAAAAAAAAAATAGCAGAATTCTCCAAAATAGCAGGATACTGAAATTAGCAGTAAGCAAAAGTACTGACACTCTAATCCCAGCACTTTGGGAAGCCGAGGATCACTAATTCAAGCCCGGCCTGGGCAGTTTAGCTCAGGCCCAGACTCAAAATAAAAATTAAAAGGGCTGGAAATGTGGACTCTCTCCTTTACCTTTTCTCTTTGTGGTACTGGGGATAGAATCCAGAGGCACTCTACCACTGTACTTCTGTGCACCCCCCTTCCCTTTTTAAAATTTTGAGACAGCATCTTGCTAAACTACCAGGTAGTACTCAAACTTGTGTTCCACCTGCCTCAGCCTCCCCAGTAGCTGAGATAACAGTCACACACTATGCCCGGCAGAAATTAAAGCCTTTAAGTTGTGAGAGAATCGCAGATTTACATCCAATTTCAAGAAACAATTCAGGGAGACCGCAGGCTCTCTACTCAGTTTTCCCTACCAGCAGTCTCCGGAAGCCCTGTGGCGTGTGACATCACGGTCAATAACCACAGCCCCTTCCCTGACTCCTGAGCCCCAGCACCACTAAGCCTCTCTCTGTTTCTGTAACTTTGTCATTTCAAGAATGCTGGTTGTGTAAAGGGACCTCGTGGTGTGTAATCTCCTGGGATTAGCTTTTCTTCACTCCTCGTAACTCTCGGGAGATTCCTCCGAGTTGTTATGTACCAACACTCTAGACCTTTCTATTGCTAAACAGTGCTCTGTCTCATGAGACTTGAAAAGAAGAGCAGTTTTCAAGATCGTTTGCTACCTCCAGACAAAGAGAGATTTCAGGTGCACAGATGAAAATAAATTCCTACATATCTCCACAATCTTAAAAATCCTGCAAGATCATACTTGCTACAGTACTCTTCTGTGGAAACAAACTTAATCCCAAGCATTCAGAACTTCAGCAAAATTTAACCAAAACTTATCACCTCTTATTTACTGCAATTAAAGTAGTCTCCCCCAATACATTAAAAGTTATAAAAGTCATCTTTATCATTTCTCTTTAAAGTTATTTATGTGCAGGATGTACCTTACATCTTTTTTCTATTTTATTTTCTTTCTCCCTTGGCTAAAATGCTGCCCATTCGTCTCTTATATTGGCTTGTTTTTTATTGTGCTACTGCTATAATATATGGCCTTTATTAGTTTACACCTTAAATTATGTTTATATAAGATTTTCAAGGGGATTTAGCTCAGTGGTTTGGTGGCCTGCCTTGCAAGCGCAAAGACCCAAGTTCAATCCCCGGTACCAAAAAAAAAAAAAAAAGATTTTCAAGAAGAATAGCTTTTCAGCTTACTTGGGAACTTGAAAGATGGTTTGGGAAGTTGATTCTCAAGAAAGAAATCAGTCTGAAAGGTAAAGTGTCAGAGGAACACAAAGGTTGGAGGGAGAGGACATTTGGCCTCAGCCTTTGTCTGAGGGTCAAGGGTATCTGAAGAATTGTATTCACTGGAAATTTTCAGTTGCAAGAGCTGTTGCTGTAGACACCCGTGGAGGGAGCAGGTACCAGGTGCATGGCCAGCGCTCTGGAGCCTGTGACACCCACCCAGGACCATTCATTCTTAGCCACACCATCAGCTTCTGCCCTACCTCCACCCTGGAGACACTAGTTCAGATTCTGCTGACCAGTTCAGCCCCACCATGGACCCAGGATGGAGGCTCTACCTGCCTCAAGCAGCTCCTTCACATCCCACCCAGTGTGCAGCCTGGCCAGTGACTTGGCAATTTAGTGACTTATTCAGACCCTGTCTCAAAATTAAATAAATAAAACAAAAAAGAGGCTGTGGATGTAGCTCAGAATGAAGGCCTTGAGTTCAATCCCCAGCACTGAAAACAAAACAAAGAACAACAACAGCAATAAAAAAAACAGGAGTGAAACACTGACACACTGCACCACTGATGCGCCTGGAAACATGATGCCAACTGACATAGAAGCTACCTTCTATGTGATTCTATGTGGAACATGCAAGTTAAAGAAATCCTTGGTGACAGGAGGTAGATTAGTGTCTACCAGGGGCCGGGGGAAGGGTGGAAGGAGAGTGATACACAAATGGGCAAAAGGCCTTCTTTTGGGTGAGAAAAGTGTTCTAGAATTAGATAGAAGTGGTGGTTGCACATGCCACGAATGGACTAAATGCAGAGCTTTATGGTATGTGCGTTTCACCACAATGGAAAAGCATGTTCTGTAAGGATCTTTACAGTTTCTATCCATTCTTTCACTCACTGACTTCACTCATTCCTTCTATATGTTACTTTTGGTTCCAAGGGCATAATAAGCTGGAGCCCAGCAGAAGGGAGAACCAACCCCAGGGTTCCTACCCTGAAGGAAGGAGGGCAGCAGAAGTTCGCAACCTGCCAGGACTTTGAAAGATACAGACATCCAGGTACCAGGACAGAGATCTGATTCAGAAGGCAGAGGTGGGCCAGTGCCTGCATTTCCTAACCATTCATAGGTTTTGTTTTTGTTTTTGGTGGCACTGAGAATTGAACCTAGAACCTTCACACTGAGCTACATCCTAGCCTGCTTGCTTGTTTATTGAAACAAGGGCTCACTTTGTGGTTTAGACTGACCTTGAGCTATGTAGCCCAGGCTGGCCTTGAACTCCAGGCAATCTTCCTGCTTCAGCCTCCCGAGTGTTGGGATTACAGGTGTATGCCACTACACCTGGCTCTATTTATTTACTTTTTTGAAATGAGGTTTCACTAAGTCTCTAAGTTGACCAGGCTGGGCTTGAACTTTGCATTCCCTGCCTCAGCCTCACAGTGCTGGGATCACAGGTGTGTGTACACCACCACACCCTGCTACTCACAGGGAATTCGAGTCACCAGCCATGTGATTGAGCCAACCTTCGGTCATGCCATAAAAAGCCCACCTTGTGCTCTGACACAGCTATGGAGTGGGCAGACCTGCCAGGCTGCAGAGGAAGCTAAGTTCTCACACTTAGTGCTCAGGAATGGCAGAGCCGGACTCAGTTTCCTGCCCATGTGAGATTGGCTCTATCCTTCTGCCTGGGTGTTGTGCTTGCCTCTTGCCACTGGGTGGCAGGAGTCAAATGGGTTTGACTCACTCTGGCATGGACTAAAGGAGACCTACTTCCACGAGTTTTCCAGGAAAACCAACCTTAGTAAAGGGAAAGGACTGATAGTTCCCAGAGCATAAGCAGTTTAGTCCTTGAGATTCATCACAAAATCAGGAGTGTTTTCCTTCCTTCCTTTCTTTCTCTTTTTCTTTTTTTAGGAAGAAAAGGGCTAAAGGTGTAGGGAAAGTGGGAAGGGTAGGAGAAAGGTAATAAGGGAAAAGAAAAAATATGAGAAGATGAAAAAATGGAAATAAAGTGTTTGTAAATGGGGAGGGTAGGAAAGGGGTGAAGGGAGGGCAGGGACAAGGGGAAAAAATGAGAACCAAGACCCTTCATATAAAGGTACAACATCCCAATGATGAATATAACTGTGCTGTATACCTAAAATGTACCAATAAACTCAATGAGAGAAAAAAATATATTTTTAATACTGGGGATTAAATCATAGCATTGTGCATACCAGACAAATGCTCTGCCATCATCGCTGAGCTGCATCTTCAGCCCTTTTTATTATTTATTTTTAAGACAGGGTCTTGCTAAGTTCCCCAGGCCAGCTTGAATTTATGATCCTCCTGCGTCAGCCTCCTGAGTAGCTGAGATTACAGGCATGCACCACCACACCAGCTCTTACCAGGAGTATTTCATGCTGAGGATCTTGAACTTGGGTAGTCTGAGTCTAGGAAGAGTTGACAAAGGATGCATTATCTGAGCAGAGTTGGATGCGGAATGGCCTGGAGAACCCAACAGAATTGGGCTGCTCTCAGGCCTGGCTTTCACTGTGTAGTCTACTGATAAGTAGGAAAGTGGTCTATTTTCTATCTCAAGCAAACTTGTCCAGTAGTGTAGGAGACATATTAAATTCTGGTTGAATATTCTGATCATGGCTTTTTCCCTCCAGTACTGGGGATTGAACCCAGGGCCATCACACTAAACTACACCCCAGCACTCTCTTTATATTTTACTTTGAGACAAGGTCTCACTAAATCTCTAAGGCTGGGCTTGAGCTTGAGATCCTCCTGCTGCAGCCTCTCAGAGTGCTGGAATTACAGGCCCTATGCCACTACATCCAACTCTATTTTCAGTTATATGCATTAATTCATTCAAAACATATTTATTGATTCATAGCACCATTTTTCACATTAGCCAGAATGTGGAAACAACTCAGATGCTCATCCATGGAACATAAAATAAAATGTGACACATCCATACAATGAAATATTATTTGGCAGTCAAAATAAATTAAGTACTGAGGGCCAGAGATTTAGCTCAGTGGTTCCGCTGCCTGCTTTGCAAGCACAAGAACCCGAGTTTGATCCCTGGTACCAAAAAAATTAATTAATTAAGTAAGTAAGTACTGAGCATGATGGCACACTCTTGTAATCCTTGCTCTTGAGAGGCTGAGGCAAGAGGATCACCTTGAGTTTCAGGTCAGTGTGGGCTACATAGTGAATTCAAGGCCAGCTTGAACTACACAGCAAGACCCTATCTCAAAAAAACAAAAAAGTAAGAAAGAAAAAAAGAAAGGAAGAAAGAAAGAAAGAGAAAGAAAAGAAAGAAATTAAATACCAACACATGCTACTTGGATGAAACTTGGAAAACATTGCGTTAAGTGAAAGAATCCAGAATCCAGTCACAAAAGTCCACACATACTTCATTGTAATGGCAAAAGGGAAATATCGACAGGCATCCAGGATTTGGAGGCAGAAAGAAAACTTTACGTTGATGGGCCTGGTTGGGATAATTCCTCAGAGAACCAGGCAACCATCTTTTTGTCTGTCTACAGTTTATATAGGATTTGCAAGCAGGAACTTGTACAGAAGCAGAGCAGGCAGTTGATTGGTTACATACAATACCATTATTACTGATTAGTCTATAGCAAGTTCAAACTTAGGGTAAAAAGCATTAATTTTAGGGTAAGACTGGCTAGATAAGGGAAACTTGTATTTGGAGTATGCATCAGTTCAGGGTAGGGTCTGCCAAGGAGGAATTTGCTTGGGCTGAAAAAACTGCTCACAGCCTGGACTGGTGCCCCACCTGTATAATCCTCCTATTCCAGCAGCAGCAGGTCGCAGTGGCGCTGGCAGGCATAAAGGAAGAGATAGAGGCCCTTGTGCCGGACCTCACTACCAGTAGCAGGCCTCTGCAAGTCACCTGATGGTCTGAGACTAGGGCTGTATCAGCAATGCATCACAAAGTCCGTTACACCACAATGGGTTCAAGCCCTGGGCAGGTAGGGCATCTTGAAGGTAGATATCAAGGTGTGTCCTTGTCAGCATTAACAGGTTAGATAGTGAGTTATATTCGTGGCAGTGCTAGCAAGAAAATATGTGCTTACAACAACCATTTATTGTACACTACAAAACTTTGGCGTTATTAACTCCATTTTCAGATCAACCCATATCATACTTTTCCACATGATTCCATTTATAGGTGTCTACAGAGACAGAAAATGGATTAGTGGTTGCTAGGGCTGGGAACCTTGGGGTGAGTGGATAGTGACCGTTCATGGGTAGGGGCTTCTTTATGAGCTAATGAAAAATTTGCAGAATGACACAATTGGGATAGTTATATCACCTTGTGCCTATACTAAAAATTACTGAATTATACACTTGATATATGTGAATTATATCTCAGTAAGGCGGTTAAAACAAATAATTAAACAAGTGTTCATAGGGCAGAAAATATAGCTGTGAGCAAAACAAGTAATAGTCCTTGTCCCACATTCTAGTGGGAAACAGACCCAGGATACAAGATAAGTAACTGAAAGGTGTACATGGTTCAATGGTGAGTAGTACTAGAGATAAGGACAAAGGGAAGTTGTATGTTGTGGTGCACTCTGGGAAGCTGAAGCAGGAGGACTGCAAGTTCCAGCCTGGCCTGGGCAACTTAGTAAATCAGGGAGACCCTGTCTCAAAATTAAAAAAAAAAAATAAGAAGAAGGGCAGGAAGTATAGCTGAGCAGAAAAGGCTTGAGTTTAATCCTCAGTACAGACAAAATAAAAACATTGGATTCCTGGTATTCAAAAAAAAAAAAAAAAGGAAATGGAGCATTAATAGGGCAGAGGGATCCCAAGGTAGGGTATCCTCTCTGAGGAATAGTTTTTGGGAGAAGATATGAAGGTTGGCAGAGATGAGCCATGAAGACATCTTGAAAAAGGGCTTCCAGGTGGAGAAAACAGCAAATAAAAAGGCCAAGGCAAGCTCTTGGTACAACTGCACAGTTCACCATGTAGTACTGTTGCAGCTTTAATTTCAGATTTGAATGTCAGTTGCTGTCATACAAAAGAGCAAATGACTTTTGTATAGTAGCCTTGTTTCCTGTAACCTTGCTATGATCTCTGATTAGTTCCAAATGTATTTTCTGTCACTTTTTTTGAGAATTTTTTTTTGCAATCATGTCATCCGTGAAGAGAGAAAGTTTTATTTTTCCTTTCCCAGTCCATAAACCTTTTGTTTCCTATTCCTGTCTTATTGCATAAGCTAGGACTTCCAGCATGCTACTGAATAGGAGTGGCCAGAGAGGCATCCTTGTCTTGCTGCTAATCAGGGCTCCTGGGTCCCGCAATCCCACAGCTTGACCCAACATGCTCATTTGGAGACTTGTACCTGCTATGTCCCCACTCCCCCACTTAGGAGCCGCAGGCCACTCAGGAAGCCACAGCACCACCCACAATACCTGGCTTCCTGCCAGCACTACCCTGACTTCTTTACTGAGGGACCCTGACCACCTGCTGAGTGTCCCAGTTCCTCCATCCTAGAGTCCCAGCTACTGTCACCACTCACCTGCAGTCCTGCTTCCTCCTGCCTCATGCCTGACTGAGAAGGTCTTCACCTGCCTGAGAGGGCTCCATGACCCACCCCAGCTTTGTCTGCACAAGGGACACTCACCAGGCGTCTTCCTCAAGGACCTTCCTTGATCTGACGCTTCCTCGGGCTAAGGGTTTCCAAGAGCCCATGAAAGCTGTCCACCCTCATGGTAAAAGTCTTTGCTCTTTCTCATTAAAAGAAAGGGTAAAGAGATTTGTTTTAGCCCATGTAGGAGTCAGTGCTGCCTGTACCTCCTGTGTAGTTGGGTATTTATTCACATGCCTGGTAATCAATGACCAAGCTCCTCCCTGTGTGAGGCTGTGCTCATGGCAGGGGGATGACCAGGGACCCTTCCCCATTTGCCACCAGTGTTGTTTGAATGAATATCAGCATGAGGTTCTGGGCTTTGGAAATGTGGCCTTTCTTCCTACATACTTTTCCCACTTCATACCTTTGGAATAGATCTCTATGTACAGTATTATCAGATTCTTCACAGTTGTACGAAACACAAAGAGAGATAGTTGTTTGTCATAAATATAATGTTTGAAAATCTCCGACATGACTCGTGGGCATGTTTCCTCTCATAAATCTAGGCTTCCTGTTCTGGATCAAATTCTGCTTTTCAAGCAATTTTACAGCTCAGTCCTCCCACATCATTTGTGATGGTTTCTTTACAAAGGACATTAAGCTGTTATCTTTTCTGAATTATGAAGCATTTATCACTTTCCTGTTCTTACAATCCTTATCCCTTTCTAGAGGAATTCTAAAAATATCAGTTAAGCCACCTACTAATTTCTAATCCTCATTTCTGTTACTGTTGACAGATGGGCAGTTCATCTCTTAGCCTTTGTCCTTGCCTGATTAAGCAATTATAATCTTTTCCTGACAATTTCGTGGTTGACAGTGTGACTGAGTCTGGCTGGAAACATCAGGCCAGAAGGGATCCTTGCCCAGGAGGGCCTGAGAAGCTTAGCCACGGAAAGCCCTCCAGGTAACTCTCTGGGATTTTAATTTTTTTCCTTCTCCCCATCTTATCCTCATTAGGAAGAAACCAACAATACTTAAAATATACAATAACTTTAAATTCTCCATTGTCACCACACCATGTAGTGCAGAGATTGGCCACCAGATTTTGCTGCTGGCTGAAGGACATGTAGTGGGTTCCCAAATGGAGGTGCTCACCCTTAACTACTAACCTCCAGGGGGTTGGGGGACTTCCTTTGGCCTCAGGAACCTCCTTATAGGAAGTTATGCTCTTTCTCCATGGAGGCTGCAGGGCACAGTGACCCACCCTCTGGCCATGCTCTCTGGGGCAACTGGATTGCACTTCAACTTCATCCTCCATCCATGCTTCTCACATGGCTTTGTGGAGTTGTTCTTGAATGCACCCCTCGATATGCCCCCTGCACATAACTCTCCATCACAGGGAAACCAGCTGACAGAAGCTGGTACCAAGAGTGACCCCAGAACTAAACTCTAAAGCACAGTCTTGGAACTGGGTCACCTGCCATCTGGGAACGATCGCAGATTGAACTCTGATGACCCCAACATGTGTATATAACAATGGATACAGCTTTTAATGTGCCCTGGCTTCAGGACTATTGGGCTACTGTAATCACACAGTGTGGTATTAGGGAAGACACAGACAAAGAAATCAATGGAACAGAACAGAGCTCAAAACAGAACCACATGAATACAAAGGAACAAAAGCAATTTAATGGAGGAAGGATACTCTCTTCAACAAATAGTGCTAGACATCTATAAAAAACACAGACCTTCCACCTTTCATAAAAACATGGTCTGTGAAAGAGATTGCTAACATGGACTTTATAAAAGACATCAGACACCAAGGAAGATATACAGATGGAAAACAGCAGAGAAAGATGATCAACATTTTGTATCATTAGAGAATTATCAATTAAAACAACCACGAAAGACTGGGGGGTGTGGCTCAGTGGTGAGTGCTTGCCTGGCAAGCACATGGCCCTGGGTTCCATGCCCAGAACCACAAAGAAAGATTAAAAAAAAAAAGAGATGCCATTTCATAACTATCAGACCAATTGGCGTTCAGAGCACTGAAGCACTAGATGCTGCCACGGCTGTGGATGACAGGGACTCCTCCTCCCTGACGGGAATGCAGGACAGTGCAGCCACTCTGGACAAAAGCTTGGCAGTTTCCTACACAGCTAAGCATGCTCTTATCATAGGATGCAGCAGTGGTGTCCCTTGGCATTTATCCAAATGTGCTGAAAATGTATGTGCACATAACATCCTGCACAGCGGTGTTTATAGAAGCTTCGTTAATAATTGTCAAGGGCTGGGGCGTGGCTCAGTGGTAGAGAGCTGGCTTAGCATGCTCAAGGCCTGAGGATCCAACCTGGCACCAGAGAGAAAAGAGAAGAGAGGAAGAAGAGGGAGGGAGGAGAGGGGAGGGGAAGAGAGAGGGAGGGAGGGGAGGGAAGGGAAGAAAAAAGAAAAACAAAGTGTTTCCAAAACTTGGAATCAGCCAAGTTGTCCGCCAGTAGCCTGGGGAGTGGACACACAAATGCCGGCACATCCATACAATGGAATATTATCCAACAATAAAAAGAAATGAACTGTCAAGTCATGAAAGGACAGGTAGAAATCTCAGATGCACGTTGCTAAAGGAAAGAAGCAAATCTGAATATATGACAGACTATATGATTTCCATTTCATTACACTCTGGAAAAGGAAAACTGTGGAGACAGTACCAATATTAGGGGTGGCCTGGGGTTGGGACTGGGGTGAGTAGGTGGTATATAAAGAACTTTCAGGATGGTGAAATTATTCTATGTAATACTCCAGAAGTGGATACATGACACGGTGCACTTGTTAAAATTAATAGAAAGCCTGGTGTGGCACAATACCTATAATCCCAGCACTCTGGGAGGCTGAGTCAGGATGGTTGCAAGTTGGAGCCCAGCCTGAGCAACTTGGAGAGACCTTGTCTCAACATAAAATGTAAAAAAGGGCTGTGGAGGTAGCTCAGTACAAAGGCCCTGGGTTCAATCCCCCAAAACAAACACAAACAAACAGCTCTTAGAAACAAAGTGGCAGGGTGGCAGTAAGGGGCTGGTGGGGGAGCTTCATGGGGACAGAGTACAAGATGAAAAAGTTCTAGAAACCATTTGCCCAGCAATATGCATATGATTAACTCTATGTGTACACTTAAACATGGCTAAAATGGGGGAAAAAAGTACCCATGGACTCTTGGTGCAAATGCCTTGCCTTGTCATGTGACAAACAACTATACATGGGCCTGATTCCTTTTTTTTTTTTTTTTTTTTCTTTTTGAGACAGGGTCTCACTATGTAGTTGAGACTGACCTGGAACTCACTACGTAGTCCAGGCTGGTCTCAAACTCACAGCGATCCTCCTGCCTCAGCCTCCTGAGTGCTGGGATTACAGTTGTGTGCCACCACATCCAGCAGGCCTGATTCCTATGTCATGCACTTTTGAATTCTTAGCAATACTCCAGAAGTCAGAGAAGCATCTACATCATTTGCCTTGAATGACAAAGCTAACCAGCTGTGACTTAGTCCTCTGGGCACCACAAGTACACACACACACACACACACACACACACACGGTAATATCAGGACTTTCCAAAGTTTTAGCCATCTGAGGTCAACAAAATCCAAAAATACTGAACGGAAAATTCCAGAAATAAACAAGTCATAAGTTTTAAGTTGCATACCATCCCCAGCACCAAGAACTAAAACAAAATTGTACTTTGTTCTGATGAAATCTCTGCCTCTCTCTGTTCTGCCCAGGCCGTGAGGGATCCCTTTGTCTGGAAACGTCTGTACTTCCCCTGCCACCTGTCATTTTGGGGCCCCCTTGGTTGTCATGGCAATCATCACTGCACCACAGGGCTTGTGTTTGTGACCCTCATTTTAATAAAATTATCCCAACACACAACAGTTCTAAGTATTAGAAGGACATATTGGCCAAATACTCTATTGTGGACATCCACATTTCAACAATAAGGCAACATGAGAGCAACGGTACAGATTTGCATAGCTTTTATTTACAGTACACTGTTATAACTGTTCTACTTTATCACTAATTACTGCTATTAATTTCTTCCTGTGCCTATTTATAAATTAAACTTTATCACAGATTGTGTTCTAACCTTGGTTTCAGCCATCCACTAGGGGCCTTGGATGGTTTCCCCAGGATTAGTGCGCTCTGTGCTGAAGTTGCTCAGTCCGAGGACAGTGGCCTTTCTGTGGTGTGACAAAGCTGGCACAAGCGGGTGGCTGTGCAGAGGCACACCATGGCATTCTCCACCTGTCTGCAAGTGGGCAGCGGCTCAATCCAGCTATTGCCAGTCTGCACTACTGATGACACCGGCCTCAGCTCCTGCTGTGTTTATTTACAGCTCCCGTGGGAGGTGAGAAACCACCAGCCATTGCTGTGGAGAAGGTAAAGCACCTTAAATGTGTTTTATGCCTTTACCTCAAAGGAGAACATCAGGCAAATGGAGAGAAATGGCCTCCATGGGCAGCAGCCCCAGCTCCTCACTGTATGCACTCAGCACAGAGCCTGTGCCCACAGTGCCTTCCAATCCACTGTGAGTGATCCTGAAGCCAGTGAAGCATAATTACTTGTTTACCTCATTTGTACCTGTCTTGATTGCGCTCCGCTCCCCCTGTTCCTGGGCCTGCTTATGTTTTGTAAAGGCTGTGGTGCTAGGTTCTTTATGTGCCTACTTAGTCATCCTGGCATTGCCTGTCCCTGTCCCTGTTGGAGTTAACAGGAATGGATGTTGGTCCTGGCCCTCTGATGATGGCTCTGTGAGACTGATGGGAGGCATTCGGCACACTGCCAGGGACAACTGCCGTGACCCGAGGGAGTGCAGGCACCTTGAGTGCTCTCTACTCCTACAGAAATGCCACACATCCAAGCTGAGAGCAGAGGGCCAGCCATGAGCTCCTGTGCCACTACTGAGGGAGTGTGCTGTGACAATGTTGATCCAAAGTGGCTGAATTGTCCACCCCTGGTGACCTGAACCTGCAGATATCCTGAAAACACCACCTTGTGCCAGAAGAACTCAGCACCAGGAAACCCAGTGGAGTCCAACTTCCCCCTGCGGATGATGGACAGCCATCATGGTGCCTGGCCTCCCTTGGGTGGCTGCTCACTGCACGACACTAATCCCATCAAACCTCACATTTGCAGTGCTGTCACTTTACACTCATGGCTTATGCTTGAAGCTTGCAGGGCGGCCCTGCTCTGTGCTCTCTGGGATAGTACAGAATGCTGATGATAACCAGAGGGAAAATGAGCTTGGCACACACAGGCTTCCAGAAAGGACAGGGGCCAGGTCAGGTGCCTTCCACTCCTTTGGTGCTCTTGACCAAAGAAGTGGCACAGATGGCAGGTGTGGTGTTGCCTGCCATCATAGCTACTTGGAGGCTGATGCAAGGAATTCCTTGAGCCCAGGGGTTCAATGCCAGCTTGAGCAATATAAGACCATCCCAAAAACAAAACAAAAATAGGGGCACAGCATTTGAGATGCTGTGACTTCCTCTTCAGCAAAAGCCGAGTCATTACAGGACAGAATTCCAAATCCTAATTGAAGACATTTGTTTCTTGCAGAGAAGGCCAAGCATCTCCTGTGTGAATCCCAAACTACTACTGGCTCCACAAGGGAGCAGGAAGATTTGTGTGCTGCTGGCAAATCAGTGCCCCATCAACTCCTATCAATCTTGAAGGATGGAATAAAACCTTTCTGCAGGTCTGCTGGTGTCCAGAGCATCCTGAAGTGTGGGGGGATACTACAGCCTCACCACACCAGCACGTTTCACACACATACATAGAATCCCAGCACTTTAGTCCCAGCTCTTGCCAGAAGCTGCTGAGGAGCCAGGAAAGTTTCTGTCAAGTACTTGTGCTTTGCCTCAGATCCAGGGCAGTGGCCAGGTGCAAAGTGAGGTGGAACCAAGAGAGGAAGGAGGAGCCCTCCCTGGTAGGTGAACCCTGTTTCAGTGCTCCTGGCTGCCCCTGACCCAGAGGCCCACCAGAGAGGCCTAGTAATTGATCGCCACAATTAGTGTCTACTTTTATGATTTCATTGTTGGCAGAGAAGGACACAGGAGTCCTTTCCAAAGCCCCATCCAGGGAGCCACTGGTGCTGTGGGGATGAGGGGGCTGGCAGGGGCTGCTGCCTGGGAGGTCTGCACCTGCCTCCTGCTGCCCTTGCTCTGGAATCAGCCTTACCCTCCTCCCTTGGCTGGTTCCTCCCTGTTGGGCAGAACTCTCTAATCATGGCACTTTTGGAAAAGCCAGACCAGCCTGGCTCAGATTGGCATGGGCTTGACTGTCAGCAACAAAAAGACCAGAAAAAACCCTGGAATGAGCCAAGTTCCTCTGGGGAAACTCTAGTATTAGACCCTTCGTTAGAATTCCACACTCTTGAAGACTGTGGGTGCTGTGCCTTTCTCAAAGATTTCAATGCCAGACACACACAGCAGTAGGCCCTTGTGGTGACCTCAACCACAGACTGGGCTCAGTTAGCTGGAGGGACTGATCATCTTTAGAGGACCACCCACCCTTTTTCTCATCCTATACTCTGGACAGGACCTGCCCTAGCCCATCCACAGCCTGTGAGCAGTTTCCTGAGACAGCTCCAGACAGCCATGGACCTGCTCCCTGCAGAGCTCGGAACAGCAGCTCTCTCCATTGCTCTCCCACCCACCCACTCAGCTTTAGGCTGAGATGTCTATTTCATGATATACATGCTTTCATTCTCTGGGCAGCTTTGTCCTCTCTGACAGCACCTGGAAAGGTAACTTGTATTTGCAGGTATTCTTCACACCACTTCAACCACCAATGCCTCCCTTGGGTTATGGGCAACATGGTGCATCTGAAGATCAAGGGGTCAGTACCACTAGGTGAGGTTGCCAGAAACAACGAGTCCTCCCCCTCCGGGCTGTGTGGGAATTGATTCCCTCTCAATTCCAAACTAATATTGGTGGAGAAAAGCAATGCTGTACTCTTAGCCAATATGCATAGATTAAGATAATGAACAAATGTAGCAGCCAGCCAGTGGGAGATATTCTACAAAAACACGGCTGCAGCCTCTGAAAAGAGCCACCGGGGCTCAGGGCTTTAATATTTAACACTGAGATTGGAGAGGTAGCAAAGGGGCCTGGCCGGGAACGTACTTCCAGTCACCAGGAACTCGGGAGGAATATTATTTATTCAGAACCCACCCGGGGGCCAAAACAAAGTTGGGAACAAACTCATGACTGATGCCATTGTTACTCGCACAGGGTGAGCTTCTTTACTCTGAGCCTGGGGACCTTTGAGGTGGGGACCAGCAGAGCTTGGGTTAGAACCACATTTGGAATCAAGAATGGATGATATTTCTGATGGGGAAATGCCATAAAAGGTCCAGGGAGAGTAGAATCACTGCTTAGTAAGAAAGGACAAATGGCTTTCCAAGCCATAGCAAGACTATCTGCCCATCTCAGACAAAGGTAGAGGCAGTGGCCATGAATGTCCCGAGTTGGTCCAAAACAATTTTCCTATTTTTCCCAAGAAGCATAGCATAGAGATTTAAATTCAGAACATGGTATATTTCCTGCCTTTCTGTTTCAGATGACCATGTGGCACCTCAGCAGAACTAACCCCAGATGCCAATACTTCTGCGAATAAGATGTCTTCAACTGTGGTTACACAGTTATTGAAGTTTTGAGTTTTGGTGAATACATATGATTCACAATATGCTTTCATGTCCTACTCAGGAAATGATACAAGAAAATGAGGGAGGGTCCAATCCCAGCCTCTTGAGTTACTAGTTTTCCTGGCTGTTGACAACCACGATAAATAAGAATGTCACCTAGCAAAAAGGCCCTTGCACAGCTCACTTTTTTTTTTTCTTTTGGTACCAGGGATTGAAATCGGGTCCTTGTACTTATGAAGCAGACAGCGGAACCGCGGAGCTAAATCCCTGGCCCAAGCTCACCTTTTCACACAGAATCATTTCAGATTGACAGAAAACAGCAGCAACTGCTCCAAGGACTCCTGCTTGTCTTTCATGCAGCTTACCCTGCTATTGGTGTCTTCGAAAATTAAGAAATCAACATGGGCACAGCATCACCAACCATCCTGTAGATTTTTAAAAAAATTTCTCAGTTTTTCCACTCATACACATTCACTGACAGGTCCTAGTCCGGCCCTGTACTGGGCCCAGTTTGTCCTTGACTCCTACCAACTCAGGAGATCCCCTGACTACTGCTCAGTCTACAAGGGTTGGAAGATCTTTTCTGGAGGCCTCCAAATCTCACCATCCATGGGCCAAAGATTCTCTTGCTGAGAAGTAGAGCAGCTGGATCTACTTCACACCAGTGGGGGATCTGCACTGGGAAAGGATGAGATCCCTGAGGGTAAAGGAAATCATTGCACAGCCCTGGCTGCTCAGCATCGATAAAGGAATTCTTTTGATAGGAGGTTTAAAAAGTCCTTGCAAGGTTAGTGCTTTCAGCACATCTGCAGTGGTGTCTCATTTTTCTTCTTTTCTAATGCTGTATTTGCATTTCAAGTCAGACATAGTATTTTATATGGATAATCATAAACAAGCAGCAGCCACACAACCCCCATCACTGGGAACTCAAGGGATGTGGAACAAAGGTTCTCCAAGATAGGTCTTTTCTGACAATATTTAGAAGGATATTGAAACAGAAGCCCTTGTGTTGGCTTATTATCAAAGGCATCATGTGACCCAGATTCTGTGATAAAAGGGTCCCCTGTGCTGGATAACATCACATCACAAAATTAAGAGATGGAGCAAGAAACCATTAGGTCATCCCTATCCTATTCAGCTGCTTTCTACTCGCTTGAGACCATGTACAAGTTTGTTTTTCATTCCACAGGCCTTTTGCTTACTTAAAAATGTGTTATGAGGCAAATCCATACTCTGCATCTCCCATAGTTTATCTTATAATTTCTTTCCGGAATTAAAATATCTGTCTAGCTGTCTTTGTGTCTATGAAATATTTATGCTGCACATGTCTAGGGCAACACAGTGTTTGATTTCTGTTGGTAATTTTTACTCTGAATATCACATGTGCCTCAGTGCCTGTCAGATCCACAGTGCTGGAGCCTGTAACTGCAGCCAAAGCATGAGGACAGGGGATCTCTATGGGCACAGTGTGCAAACAGGACCAGCAGGGCTGACTACCCTGCTCCACTCATCTGAAAATGAGTGCTTCAGTATGGGCTCTAGGAAGGAATCAACCCAAGTCTGTGATTGCCCTTACATTATGGGCCTTAATCTGCAGGCATCTAGAATGGCTACTCAGAATATAAAGACACACTGCTTCACCAGGAGGTTGCCTAAGACACTTGCTGTCTTACTGTTTCCCTGAGATCTGTGATAGAGCCCCAAGGCCACCTATTTTTGCAGACGTACGTAAGCATCATACAGAGTTCCAAAGCATGGTCCTCACTCTCAGGAGCCTATGTCTAATTCCAAGAACAATAACCCGAGATAGTATATACCGTGAGGGAACATGAGTCAGGCACATTCTACCATTTATCTTCCTCCAGCCTAAATCTGACTTTTACTGCTACAATATGTGGTAGGCATTTTTACTGTTCAAAAAGTATCTCTGAGCTGGGCATGGTAGCACATGCCTATAATCCCTGCACTTGGGAGGCCGAGGCAGGAGGATCAACAAGTGTTCAAGGCCAGTTTGAACTACATAGTCAGACCCTGTCTCATCGGGCCACGTGACTGGCTGTGGCCAATGAACTGGGAGCAGAAGCCACATACAGAAGCCCCAGGCTTTGGTTATCATTGCTGGTGTGAGGCCTCCAGAGCCACAGCAGCTGGTGATGTTCCCAAGAGTGGCTTCTCCATTGTCCCAGGCCTTGGAGGAAAGGATGACGCAGAACTAAGCCCACCTGCAGATCACAGTCATGGAGTCAGAGTTACAGTTGACCTTTGTTGTTTTCAACTGCTGTGACACAGTCTATCCTGAGCAATACACCACTGGAAGGAAATGACTCTTCCAAAGGTAATACATTTCCTCTAGTTAAATGTCTTGAATGATTTTCTGTCCTATTCTCTCACAAGTTCAGCACAGAACTGACCATGGTTGGTCACTGCCCTGCCTACCTATCTCTGTTTGGATCTTTTTTTCTGACTTCTCTTCCTCCCCTCCCACATCTGCAGGCATCCTCAGGTTCCAGTCTGCCTGTGTCATAATGTCTTTCTTGGAGACCTTATCCATCACCTCAGTTTTAACTTATTCCATTTCTAGTTCTGTTTTTCTCTTTTCATATGACTTCTCCAAAATTCAACATGAGCTCAAAGTGACATCATCTCCTGAATACTACCCTTGGTCACCTCCTGTCTCAGCCACTTTTCTCAGATATCTGAGATATCACACAATATCTGATACCCACAACTTAAGGGAGCAGAGGTTTATTGTGGCTCATAGTTTTAGAGGTTTCAGTCCATAGTTGGCTTGCTGCAAGGTAGAAAAGGTATGGTGAAAGGCCCTGAGCTGAGGGCAGCTGCTTACCTCATGGTGGCCAGGAAGCAGAGAGAGAAAGGAGGAGCTGAGGAGAGACATAAACTCTTCCAGGTCACACTCTAGTAACCTACTTCCAACCAGGCTCCACCTTGTAATAACACATTCAGCTCTGAATTCATCTGCAGATTAATCTACAAATGAGTGTGGCACCCATGATCCAATCACTTTCTAAGAGCCTCACCTCTGAGCACATGAGGCTTTGTGGGACATTCTATATCCAAAGCATAACATCTCCCTACCCTTGTCTGTTCTGGTCTCCAGGCCTAATACTCCACTTGCCCCACTCTGCTCTGTCCTTCAGACCCAGTCAGATGACAAGTTCTATTGATTAGTTTTCCAACTCTTTCTAAATATTGTCCTTCCTTTTCACCTTCATCTCACCAGTACCCTGAATACTTAGACCTGTGCTGATAGTCTTAAATCCTCCAAACCTTCCCCTTTCATCCACAACTCACTCCCAGACTTGTCTCTCCCAACACCAGCCTTATACAATAATCCATCTCCATTACAAATTAAACGCAACTCAAATTTCTCTGACATTCTAGGTCTTAACTTGACCTTAGATTTTGTGCTTTATTCTTTATTTTTTTCCCCTCACTCTTTCCTTAAATCACCAACTCACTACTGATAGTGGGTATCTGTTAATTTTGTTACTCCCGCATTCCTGATTCTCCTTCAACTGTTCATTTTATGTGACCCTGGTTGGGCCAGTATCAGTGCCCAACATCAAATGAATTTGTGGTTACAGTGACATTATGTCCTGCTTTCCCAGAAGAGCCCTAGCTTGTGCCTATTATTCTAATAAATTAATAGCGCCCATTTCCACTCTCAAAATATACTGTACCAATTAAGGCAATCATGGCTCAAGTCTGTGTGGTGGCACACACCTATAATTACAGCACTTGGGAAGCCTAAATAATGTGGCTCATGAGTTTGGGGCAAGCCTAGGTGACACAGTGAGAACCTGTCTCAACAAACAAATTAACTAACTAAAGAAACAGCTCAAGAAAGTCATCAGAGTCCATCCACGGATTTGAGACAGGTGCTGGGGAGATACTACCTTCTCATGGCTATACCTCAGGTTGTAGGCATCCACTTCCCCATATATGGAGGGCTGTTCTGCAGCAGTCAGAGGTCAGCATTCAGGATGGTGAGGACCTTATTTGGGTTCCTGGATCCAGGCACTTCTTAAATTTGGGAGCCACTATTCCCCTTTTGGAAAAATCTGATCTTGGGTTCTTGTCACATACAAGTCTTGGTGTACATACAAAGTCTCCCTGAGCCCCTTACTCAGTATAAGTCCCTGTATTCAAAGCCCACCGGGTCCATCCTCCTCTGTGTAGCCCTAGACACTCCACCCAACTTCTTCAGGACTGCTTTGGGAAATTTATTCTCTGAGTCTTATAACAATGACAGCCTCTGCCCTGCAACCTCATAAAAACAATGTTAACATTTACTGGCCAGTTGTTTCAGGCCTTTTTTCTTCCAAGAACAAGGCACGCTCCTGGGAGAGAGGGGCCCAGCATAATCTCTTTTTATTTTCTTGAGGACTAACAGAGTGCTGTGCACATAGCAGCCACTCAATAAATATTTGTGGAGCGTATGAATTATAAATGTAAAGGTAATATTGACTATGTGTCCAAGCAGAACAGAGTGTCCTATGGTAAGTGGTCAGTGGGAAGTCGCCTGTTTACCCAGACTGGGTGGGGACACATACTCATCATCTTTCTTCAGGTGTGCAGTTATGCCTGGTGTCTTCCGCTAGGCTACATCTCCCCATCTCACACTCAGGCTCCCCTCATTTCAGTCTGACTCTTGTCGCTGACTCTGGGACCATTCTCCAGGCACTGATGTCCTCCCTACCTAAATCCAATGAATCATCTCCACCTTGCTCTGGGCAATTCATCACTTCTCCCTCTTGAAAGCTCTCTCTTCCCTGGCTTCCACTCCTGAGAAACAGGGACTCCTCCCCTCCTCAGTTCTTTGATTACTCAGTCTCCACTGACTAAGCCAATTTATCTTTCTTTGATCTTTACATACTGGATTTCCCCACAGTTAAGGGCCTGGGCTCTCTTCTCCACATCGTATCCTTTCTATGGGCAATCTCATGAACACTTGCGGTACAATTTCATATTTCTGTCAATGACTTGTGACTGTATTTCTTAAGTGCAGATCTTTTTATCTGAGCTACACATTCATGAATCCAATTATTTTCCAACTATTCTCATTTGTCTCATATGTGGTATGTCAAATTGAAACATTCCCCACTTACTAGTAAGAATGTTTCTGGTTACAAATAATAGACAACAAGTCCTGGAACACTAAGGACACAGGTTATCTCACAATAAATCCAGAGACAGTGAAATTGGTTAACAGCTAAACAATGTCTTCAACAGCCTGGATCCTTCCTTTTTGTTGTATCTCTGTGCTTGAACATGGTCATTAAGCTTGACCCTCTTGTTACCAAGAGGGCCACTATTTCCAAGTGCTACAAAAAACATCTTCTGGAAGAGTTACAGCCCAAAAGGCATCTCTTTCACTAGAGAGGGGATCCCTTCCCCAGTGACTGGACTGCAGGTTCATGTGATGGCAGTATTGACCATGAATTCAGTGTTTACAAATCAACCATATGCATCAATAAGGTGTGCTTCATAAAACACACACAAGGTTAACAATGGATCAGTTGACCAAACTGTTGTGTTGAGAGAGGCCCATAACCATGAATTTCTATTGGGAACAACTCACCAGAAGCGTTCCTGAATCAAGTCTACCTGTACAGTGTTTGTTGGTGCTAAAGTCAACATCCAGGAGACAAGCTGCTGGTAGGGAGGCAAGTTCACTCAAGGCTGGCCCTGAAGAGGACAGAGGTTCTAACTCCTCCAAGCTCTCTCTCCTCCTATACAGGGGCTGGAGGATTTTGGGGGGGAAGGAAGGCAGTGCAGCTGCAGTCAGGGCAAGGTCTTCCTCAGCAAATGTGTCTTCTCTAGAACTTCATGCTGGATTCCTGTCTCCTGTGGCTAGTTACTATACAAAGGCCACTTGGGTCTGTGACTCTTAAAAAAAAAAGTTTGGCAGTTAAGTCTAAGAGAGGCTTTCCTTCACCCAGAGGACCTGGGAGGAGGAGAAAGTCTACAGGGAATAAGTCGCGAAAGGCAATTTAAAGAAGTCTCATGGAAACTTCGAGGAACAGAAGATGCACGTGGCGGGTGTGAGGGTGCGAAGAGGCCAGTTTAGGGCACACAGACACTTTTCTCTGTAAGCGACTCTAAGTCAGGAGGGTCCATAACAGCAGCTCTCACCCCCTAAGCAACCCAAAGCGGAGGTCTCCCCACCCGCCTCTCTTCCTGGGCGCCTGTGGCTGCTCTGTCCCCGGAGATCCCTTGAGAGGCACGCTGTGACTCCGCGGGGACGGGACTTTGACTCAGTTTCCTCGCTCACAGAGGCCTTGCTGAGCCTGCGTAGAGCTGCTTCACCGTGACTCAGCAGCGCGCTTCCAAAATCTTTGGGACTGTACGAGAAAAGGGGCGAAAGGCAGGACAATGGGCAGGCTGATAGGTCTGTCGCTGGGGGATTGGTTAGCTCGCCTATGACGTATAGAAACGCGCCGACCCCCTTAAAGCAAATGAGCCACAGGATTGGTCAACCTGAGGGTGACGTCTTTGGGACGCGCTGTGAAGCCCGGCCGGAAGTGCTGGGACGGCCGCTGTGGATAAATCGCCGGGTTGTGAGCGCCGTGATGCTGCATTTATGGCGCCGCGCGAGTGTTGAGGGAGGTCTTGCTGCCTTGCTCCGTGGGGCTGACCGCAGAGAGGGTCATCCTTTCCGTCTTCTTGGCTTTTTGCTGGCTCCCGCAGCTGCTTGGGTCCTCGAAGAGAGCCAGGTACCGGGGCAGGGTGGGTGCTGAGTCTGGATCTATCCTTGGTCAGGGCCCGAGGCCTGCCCCGGGCGAGGGAACGTTTCCTCGCTGTCCGTCCCCTGGCTTGTACGGACGAAGCGTCTCTCAAAGAATAGAACGATTGACGCTTCCGTCCCGCGTCAGGCATGCTTTGACCAGTGTCCTGGTCAAGAATAAGGTCATTTTGAGATTGATAGTAGGTTCTGGTCAGCAAAAACCTTCGGAACACGTGCTCTGTGTTATGTCAGGTGAAAGATGGGCACACCCAGCCCTTGGGAGCTGTGAGTGCCACTGGCAGAGGAAGAGTAGAGGGCCTGTGGACTTTGATGGAGGCTGGCGAGGATGATGTTTTTGAGGAAGCAGCACTTTAAATTTAGGTCCTGAAGGGTGCGTAGATGTTAACAGGGTCAAGAGTGTTCCAGCCATAGGAAGGCCTGGAGGGTAGGAGAGCGCTGATGGTCAAATCTGGAAAACACCTCCATTACTGGAACTCTGGAAGGGACCGGAGTTCCGAGAGGTTTGGTGGGTGCCAGGGCCTGGAGGGGACCTTATAAGCCCTGCTGTGGATTTGAATACTCTCTCTGATGCTGCAGTTTCACCGGGGTTCATGTGTTTTCCATTATGAATTAATGGAAATTAATGTTAATGGCTGGCACCTCTCTCTGATCAACTCTGGGCTGATGTCATTAAGGAATAAGCTCAAAGTAAAACGCAATGCATAAGGGAGAGAGAGAGAGAGAGGCAAGGGACAGAGCTAACCTCCTCTGAATATTGTAGTCGACTAATGTGATTTAACACCTGGCAACGGAGTTTTGTTTATGTCGACAAGTATATTCTGTAAATAAATTGTGACTTAATATCTATAGATTGTAATTTTTCCTAGCAGCTCTGTGAATTGAATATGGGAAACCCCTTTTAGTATGGGTGAGTGTGGTTTAGTGAAAACCTAGAAGTCGGGGTGAGCTTTATAAACTAACTAGGGGTTAAAAGAACAATGAAGACAGCAACTCATCTATCTTAGTGGGTTTTGTGCTGAAACTCCCATTTTTTTTGTTTGCTGAAAGTCAACAAGAACTTGTGATACCTCAGTTTTGCACAAAGGCCCAGGATGACTAGGTCTTTTAATGTTCCCAGTAGAGGGTGTCTGCTCTCATTAGCTGAAAAGGTTATAAGTCCTGGGGACTAGTCCTGGCTGTCATTGCTGAGTCACCTTCTAATTCTTCTAATTCTCATAGGCAATATTTAACTGCCACCTGTGTTGTGAACACTGTTTTCATAATGGAGTTTCCTGATTTGGGGAAGCATTGTTCAGAAAAAACTTGCAAGCAACTAGGTAAGCATGTTTAAGAGAATATATATTAATGGAAATAGTATTTTGTTGGCAAATTTGTTGGGGAGAGCTAGCCATTCCATTAATTAGCTAATAACTTTGTCTTGGCCTTTCTAGGCTTTCAGTACTGGGGCTCTGGTGCGGGGGGCATTGATGTTTAGTATTTACCTAAGGCTGGGCACCAGGTTGGCCTCTTGGGCTAAGTGGATACAAGTGCACTGGATAAATGATTGTGATGCTGTATGAAGTGGGATCTGTCTTGAAAAGATAGCTTTATAGATCCTTAAATGTCATTGGGTATGGTTAAATTCATAACCCTGAAGTTGTTTTTCACTTGTGATGAAGCATTTAGTATAAAGACTTGCTTAACATGATCTGTAGTGTTTTTCTCCTAACCTTTAACAGACTTTTTACATTTATTTATTTATTTATTTATTTATAGATTTTCTTCCACTAAAATGTGATGCATGTGAACAAGATTTCTGTAAAGATCATTTTACCTATGCTGGCCATAAGTGTCCCTTTGCATTCAAAAAGGTAATTAACCTTACTTATTCTGTTCAGAACGTTCTTATCTGCAGTGTAAAGTTGTACCAGTCACTATAATAGATGCTAACCATAGCCGGCTACTTAATGAGAATTAAATAAGATTTAAAATCCAATTTTTTAACCAAACTAGCTATATTTCAAATGTTGTGTGACCACTGACCACTGTATGGAACAACATGATTAAGGAACATTTCTTCCATCTCAGGATATTCTGTTAGTGCTACTCTAAAGCTATTGAGATTTTTTTAAGACTTGAAGAATCAAATTGTAACTGTGAATCATGAGATCATAAATTGGTTAAAAGAGAGTTTTTGTTTAGGTACAGAATGGATTTGCAAATCAGGAGACACAGGTTTAGTTAGAAACCAAGCAAGTGTTCTGGCAAGGGTAAGAGGAGTAAGTTTTTAAAGAGAAAAGGGGGAGTGTGGAATGTGGTAAGGTGAAATAATTTCTTTTAACTTTTTCATTTGGCCCTGTTAGTTGTACATGTTGTTTGGAAAGAATTTAGATTGGTGCTGGGGGTCTGTTCATACATTAAGCTGTCCCTGATGGTTTGCTAGGGGTCATCAGGAAGCAGTAAGTCTTCTGGAACTGTCAGCAAGTCAGCAGGAATCCCTCACCCTCAGTTTGGAAATCAGCAGAGTCAGTGGTCTTACAAGCATGTTCTTGGCAGATGGTGCTTTTTATCTGGAAGTTAGAGACTGGACTCATGTCTGGTGGCAGACTGTAGCAGCTATTGGATGGGAGGCTCACAGGGAAATTTTACTCCCAAAAAACTGTCTTCACTTTTATTGTCATACAACCTAACATTCAGAGCTCTCTTCCCTTATTACATTCTTTGTTTCTTTGATCCATTTGCACCAAGGATAACGCAGCTGTATCTTTATGGGGTGTAAGGAATGTTTCAGGACTAGTCAGGAAGGTGTTAAAAGTGCTTTGTGGCCTTGATATATCAGAGGCTGGTCTGGGTTGTACATGGTAGCATCTGGATGGCGCCAGTAAGAAAACTGCCTCTCAAGTTTCACTTTCTCTGTTGGCTTTTCAGGGGGCCGCTTAGCCCCTTGCTCTCACTTTGTTTCTCGATGGTTCACAGATTATGTCAGTGAACTCTGACACTTCACCTGGCAGCAGATGGGGTGGGTAGATGACTGAGCATCACATGCTCTGACCAGAACTGGCCATGTTCTGCCCCTTTGCCCTCAGTTTAGGTCATCAGGGTGGGTGGGGAGAGTGACTCACAGTCCCCACATTTACCAGGCCCTGATGGCTAGGCCAGCTACACTGTTTATGTCGATGGCACTGTCCCACATCCCTGCATTGGGAAAATCTGGCTAGAGGTCACCTAGGAATGCTTTATTTCTCAAGGGGTGGACTTGTCAATAGAAGGACCACCACTCTGTGACCCCTCTAGCTCCACCCACAGAGAGCTCACACTTCTGTGTTAACTGCCATCCATCCGATGCCAGCTGCCACCTCACTTTCCTTGTGGCCTGTTCCCTCAGCTCCGGTCCTGGCTCAGGATTTGAACCCTCCTTGCTGGGCGCCACATCACTCCCTCCAGAGCCCTCTGGTCTCAGGCTTGCAGTCAGGATGGTTGTTATGTACCCAGTGCTCCCCTGTCCACTGAGAAGGGAACCTCCCTGTGTATAAAAGGCATGTGGGAAGCCACCAAAGAATCGGGGAGAAGGCTAGCAATTGAAGTAAGCTGGAGGATCCTCATGTCAGTGTTTTCTCCTCTCTTTTCCCTTTGAAGGTATTAGATAGGTGGTCTTCTCACCTACGTGTGCTGGACACACAGCCCTGCTGTCCTGAGATGCTGTTTGATTTCACCAGCTTCCTTTCCTGGCACGTCTTCCTCAGTTCTTTACATTTAGATTCTACTCAGGTCCTCTGGAGGGTGCTTTCCCTTGTTGCTCCGTTGTCCCAACTGCCAGATTCTCCTGGTGGTTGGGACATCAGTTTTTGTGTTCTGCTTGTGTTCATATGCCCCGTACTGTCTCACCTGTCCATATGTGAGGTTTCATTGTCTGAATCTTAAATACTGTATTGTCTTACATTTAGGATGTCCAGGTCCCCGTGTGTCCGCTCTGTAACATACCCATCCCCATAAAAAAGGGAGCAATACCAGATGTGGTGGTTGGTGAGCACATGGACAGAGACTGTACAATTCATCCTGGGAAGAAGAAGGGGAAGGTAAGGACATGTTTCAGGTCACTTCTGTGACCTGTGAATGTTGGTTGTTTTCCCCGGGGAATAAAGGTTAATTTCTAACTTATGTACAAAGGAAAGGCCTTAATGATAAGTCGTCGTTTTCCTGTGTTATGAGAGCTTGAGTTTCTAGTTATGGAAACAGAGTCCCTACACAGGAGAGTCCTGGCTTAGGGTCTTCTTTACCCTATACTGCTGGCCACCAGTGTTTTCCCTGAGGTAGAGAATGAGGCTTTCCAGAACCTTTTCATTAATGTACATTTATTTTTTAAGCTCCCAGGAGCAGGTAAGAGGATATAAAATTCAGAAGTCCATCTTCTTGTGTCGGTAGCATTTGTATTTTTATTTTATTTTTGGTACTGGGGATCAAACTTAGGATCTTGCTCTTGCCAGGAAGGTGTGGCACCTCTGCGCTATTTCCCTGGCCCTGCATCTGTACTTTTATCGGAGTTGTTTATCTGTTTACTTGGAGTAAAGTATGTTAGGTCCCTATTCTCTGGTGGTCATGCCCCATCTTTCTTGCTTATCTGCCGATGTGTGTGTCCCATCCTTACCATGTCTTGCTTGCTCTTTTTATCTGTTGCCTATTCGCCACAGTGTGCACTGAAGATGTAGTTGTTACCTGCTGTCCTGATGCTCTCAACACACTCTCTTCCAGCCCCTCCTGCAGTTGAGTTAGAGGGTGCTGGAATGCGTTTCCAGCCCTCTCGCCATGAGGAAAACAGCCCTGAGAGTCCCTTTGCTGCTTTTCCAGTAGATCTGGGTTTCACATGTTGCCTCACTGTAGATCCAGTTTCCCTTATCTTGTGTTTCCTTAACTTATTCCCTATGTTGGGCACACACTTATGGTTGCTTCTTGAGGGAGGCTGGGAGATAAATGGAGGGCATGTGTTTTCCGATGTTTTTGTTCTCCACTTTCCCCCAGACTAAGCTTATCACCTTAGAGTGAAGGTCCCGCTGTGCTGCCATCAGTGTTGGGTGGCATGGCTCATTTCTTCTACTTGCTCTTGGTTTAAGGAATTCACATCCTGGCCTTGGCCAAGCTAGGAGGATCTTGTGTATGCTAAATACATAATGGACCTTCCCACTGGTAACTCCAGCCCTGGGGTTCTGGAATGTTCTCTCTATTTCTGGTTCTCTCCACTTCCTGCACTACTCTCTGGATTCTTTTTTTTTTTTTTTCTGGTACCAGGAATCAAATTGGGGTCCTTGCACTTGGGAGGCAGGTGGTGGAACCACTGAGCTAAATCCCCAGCCTACTCTCTGGGTTCTTGTTTCTCTTCCCTGTCCACTATGATCTGCCCCAGTCTTATTTCCTTACCTGCCTTTTTTGGGTTTCTTAGTAAAGGTTGTTCTCCTATGCCTACTCTAGAGCTACCTGCTCAGAAAGTGCAGAGTGGATTCCACCTATTCTGTGGGTCGTTTTCCTGGTTCACTCCCTCAGGAGGCCTCTGAGACCCATTTTTAGGGGGGCTGATAATATTTTCCAGAGAAAATGTCCCTCCCCCGCAATACCTGCTCTGTCCTGGCCAAGCTGGAGCAGCAGCTAGAGGTCTGCATGGCACCTGAGCCTGCTGCTCCACTCCCACCCCAACTGTAGAGTGTGCCTCCTGCCCCCAGACTTACTCCCCAGGCCAGCACAGCAGCCTCTCAACCTGCCTCTGCCGATGCTGGGGAGAAGGTGCAGCCACTCTTGCAATGTCCTGCTCCCCTGGGTTCTATGAGCCTCACTGTGGGCCTTTGAGGTTTCTTCTCATGGTGGGGGTGCTTTGTGGCCTCCTGCCTCGAAGCTGGTGTCTTTCTTACTTTCCAACCCCATTACTACTCGTCTTCGTGCTTTTCACTTGCTAAAATCTTACGGCTGTAGGTTTTTGTTTTTTTTAAATTCTTTGCACTTGTGGGTTTATCCCTTCAAAGAATTTCTTTTGTCACTTTTATGGGGTTTCATGGGCAAAACCAGCACGTGTCTGCACACCCTTTCCTCAGCCAGGTGTCCAAAGTGCCTGGCAGCAGGGAGCCCTCTATAGACAGTAGCCCTCACAGCTCTTGCTGCCCACTGGGAGGTTTATTCAGGTTTTTCTCAGGTTAGGGGCATTTGGGTATCTGTGTTTTGTATCTTTCTGTCTCTCTCCCTGGTCTAATTCATTAAAATAACCACATGGAGTGGGGGAGGTTGCTCAGTGGTGAGCGCTTGCCTAATGTGCATGAGACCCGGAGTTCCATCCCTAGTACTGCAAAAAGCAAAACAGGAAAAAAACTTTTCTTCTAGGGAACTGATGTTTGTCACATTTAAAATCAGTTTCTAGTCATAGAGCCTAGTTTGTAGTTACCAACTATCTTAACCAGTAGGTTTCATTAAAATACCATAGCAGTCACATAAAAGCATAAATTACCCTAAATGTAAGGCCCATTAACTCTTTCTGTTTCCAACTTCACACTCCAAGGAGGGACTGCCTATTCCTCCCCTCTGTGGGAATGCATATCTAGCTCCCTTCCTTGCCCTGGACACTTCTGTGCAGCACCCCTGGCCTGCTGCCCTTCACCATGTTGGAGAAGTGTGACCTTCACTCTTGGCTCAACTCAGAACCACCACCTCCATCTTCTGTTCCTGTTCCATCCTGGCCTTTATGCTACCTGCTATCCCCAGGTTGCTGCACAACCCCTCTCCCCTAACATACACATGTCTCCTTAATTCACAGTCAGAAGTGCCCAGAATTTATGTCAACATCTGCCCCTCCCTCCAAAACCATCCATGACTAGTGTTTTGGGGAATAGATGTTCTAGCTCCTTTGCTCCTAGTGCAGGCAACCCCTGCTGACCTCAGAGTTCCCCGGAGCCATCTACCCTCTGTTTTATGGGCTTGTTATGCCCCTACCTGGCTTCCTACCTCCCCTGAGGTCCTTTTCTTCTTAGTCTTCAGGGACAGCTCTGGTCTACCTTCTTGTGAGTCCCCAACCTTGCTGTCTTAATCAGCATTCTGGCAGTAAGGTGTCTGAATGGAACCTGACAGCTTCATTCTGTGTAGCTAACACCTGTGTCTAGCTTGAATGTGAGTGGTCTGGTTGGGGCTGGTAAAGAACACCTACTGACAGGGCTGGGGATTTAGGTCAGGGGCATAGCACCTGCCTGGTAAGGGCGAGGTCCTGAATTCGATCCCCAGTACCAAAAAACAAAACAAAACACCTACTGACATGACTGCCCTCTCAGGTCTTCACATTCCGGTGCTCAAAGGAGGGATGCAGGAAGAAGGAGATGCTGCAGCTGGCTTGTGTACAGTGTCATGGCAACTTTTGCATTCAGCACAGACACCCTCTGGACCATGGTTGCAGGGCTGAGAGCTGCCCTGCCAGCAGAGCAGGGTGAGGATGGTTCCTGGCTGCAGCTGAGCTGGCAAGTGGTACCATGCCCAAGAACTGGTTTGAAATCTGGGCCAGGGTGGGGAACAACTTCAAGCATCATCTGCACTAAGTTGATCCTAAGTATCTACTGTAGAGAGGCGGGTATAATAAAATCAGATTTTAAGTTAAAGTTGGAGTCTGCTTGTATTAGTTCTTGTAGCTACTGTGACAAAACACCATAGAAAGTAACTTCAACAAGAGCGACTTGGGCTGAAGTCCAACTATGGGCAGATTGTCTCTCTCAGAGGCCTGAAGGGAGGGGCCTGCCCACCTTCCTGTGGTTTGCTGGCTGCTTTAGTGAGCTTCGACATGGGACACAGACCTGATCTTTATCATCGTCTTCCTATGGCCTTCACTCTGTGCAACTCTTAGGTCGCCTCTTCCCCTTCCATTGCCCTTCTGATGACCTCTTTGAAGCTTAGTCACTTCCAAAGGCCCTGACTCCAGATCAGGTCTATTCTGAGTCCCCAGGGATCAGGACCCCAGCATGTCCTTTGGTAGAACATTAATTCAGTCCATAACTCTAGTACCTTTATCAAGCAGTGGAAACATTTGCCCCAATTTTCTGGTGAATGAAAACGGAAGGATAAGTTACCTTTTAACTGTTTTCTGTTGCTTCTCATGTTGTCCATACCTGAACCAGCCTGGGGTCAACTGCCTGGCTGTGTAGCTGGAATGGGCTTTCTTGGTGCACCTGTTGGGACTGACCGAACACTGACTTTTCTGTGCAGGGGTCAGGCCACAAGAACTTCTGAGTCTAAGCCATCAGGAGCTCTAAATGCCCTGTCTTCCAGTTGGCTGGCCCAGCGACTCAGGTGAGTCTCAGGGGCATGCATGAATGAGTATAGCTGTGGTTATGTTGGGTGAGGCACTATGCCCAGTAGTCGGGGTGCGCTTAGTAGCTGACTGTATGATGCAAGGACAATGCGGGACTCCTGAATTCCAAGTGCTGTCCATTCCAGCTCCTGATCGTGTCTGCTGCTTCTGAAGTGAGTCTTGTGGCCCCCAAGATCTTTCTGTATGGTAGGCCACTTCTAAGTGTCTAAACAGGTGCACTTCTGTCTCTTCCAGGTGGAAAGTGAAGCGATGAGGGGACTTTGTGCATAAGGTGTATCAGGTTGTCTCTGCACTGTTCCAGCTTTGCACGTGATGGATGCTCTAGTGCTTCTCCTGGGGAACAGTTTTTCATTAAAACTTCATTGATACATACAAATTTGAGGGGAATATTAAGTGATACTCCTACATTATGTCTCCATAATGATGAAATCAAGTAGCTTCAAGAGCAGAGGATCCAAGTGAGCCAGATCAGCAGCAGCTCTGCCCTGGACTTGGTCAGTTCAGGACCCAGTCTTCTGAAGATTCTGTCCCTTAAACACCAGACAGCTGGCCAGAGCTCTGGGATCTTCTCCATGCAGCATCTGTAGTGAGTGATCCGTTTGAGTCCAAGGAAGGAAGGAACCTCCTTGCCTTATTTGGGTCCTTGTCTAGGTCGGCCCTCTGGCCACTTAAGGTCCTGGAGAGAAGGTGAGTCAATCCTGTGTCCCATTTCTGATTCCATGGTGCTGGGACACTCTTGAGAGAGGTGTGTATTAGGACTGCTGCATGCTGCTTCTGCCACAGCAGCTTCTAGAACTGGCCCTGAGACAGCTCACTTGTGTCTGGCTTTGGTTTCAACTCCAAGAACAAAGTTACAAGGTGGTAGCAGATCAAGATGAAGCTCTGTCTGGTGTTGAAATGATGGAAACTTCCAGAAGTGACTTAAAACTATGAAGAAGGGAGAGGGCATGGGGCTGGTTTGATGGTTTGGAAGAGCAGAAAACCCAAGGAGTGGGGAGGGAGAGGGGCAAGGGGCAAGCTGGGGTAGGTAGCCCACAATCTCGAGGTTTGAATGGTGAACCTGTTCCTCATCAGGAAGGCCCACATTCTAGGAGACGTGGTGACACAGACACCAGCATTAGGTTTAGTATGAGTCGAGTCCTCTTGTTTCTCAGGCCCTTGGCAGTCAAGGCTGAGGTGAAACAGGGTGGTACCAGTTGGTCCTGATCCTAAACCTACAGACCAGCCACACCATCCGGACTTCCCATTGAGACAGTTTACTGCACCTGGCCTAAAAGTCCTAGCAAATTACCTTTTCTTCTGGTTTCATAGCCTCTAATTATAATGGGGGAAAGGGCTCAGTTACATTCCACACAAAGGGTTGAAACTGTTTCCATGCTGCCTTGTTTAGTGGTACTTGATCTAGGCTGGTCACTCTCAGGCACTAACACACATCAATCAGAGCAACACTGGGCTCTTCCCAGAGTGCTGGGCCCACCCCTGCATGTCGGATGTAGGTCTAAGTGGACTCAGATTTGCATTTGGGTCCAGTCCCAGGTTGTCCTGCAGGTCTGGGGCCTCACTTGGGCAGACCACTATTCTGCACATCTCTCCAGCACAGCTACTGTTAGCCATTCAAGCAGTGGGTACTTGAAGCACAGGCAGGACAACTAAATCTTTAATTTTACTTGTTTAAAAACTGCTCAGTTCAGTTGTTAGAATACTTCTGTGTGTTAGGAACTGGAGTCTGAATCTACCCTGGATATATGAATTTGTCGCAGTTTTTATGTTTTTGGTGCTAGGGATGGAACCCAGCCTTGCATATACTAAGCATGTGGTCTATCATTGAGCTCTATCTCCAGCCCTATAACTAAATTTTAAAAAATCTAAATACAGAACAGGCATTTCTGATGAAAATGTAATGTCCAAATTGAGATGTATCCTAATTAAAAATAACACACTAGAATTTTCAGACAATACTAAGAAAGTAAATAGGATTGTTAAAATATTGTTTACATGTTGAAATGATACTTACTGTTTTAGATACAATGAGTTAATAAAACACATTAATTTCACCTGCTTTTTTATTTAACTGTGGCTTCTTGAGATTTTAAAAGTCAGGGGGATGGCTTGTGTTACATTTCTGTTGAATGACACTGTTCAAGAGATTCTAACCTAAAGAACAAAGCATCACAGATGGAATATCCCTAATCTGAAATATTCTAAAAATCTAAAAATTTTTTCTTTTTTTTTTGGCTTTTGGAGATAGGTTCTCACAATGTGGCCAGTCTGACCTCAAACTCAAAATCCTCCTGCTTCAGCCTCCTGAGTGCTAGGATGATGGGCGTGCACTGTGATACCTGGCTCAGACTTTCTCATGTGACACTGTAAATTGAAGATTCCACAGCTGACCCCATGTTCATTTCTCCATCCTCACATTTATCTGAACTCTTTTAGTGTGCAGCTTGAGTTTTCTGCTGAGAACTTCAAATCACTTGGTATTTTTCCTTAGGCACTTGGTTAGTAGACATTTGGATAACCCAGAAGGGCCTAAGTTAGATATGTAAAAGTCTGCTTCTCAGTCCTGCTCCTTGAAAATAAGTCCTACTGTCCTTTGAACCCAGAAATTTCTGTGCATTTCTAACAATGTGTTTTTAGAACACTAAGGTCGTGCCCTGTGTCTCTACTGCTTGCTTCTTCCTCTGGCTGCTGTGGGTGTCTTCTGCTGGCCTAAGGAGTCTGCTTATAGACTGCTGCGTGGTGTTCCATGGCCAACACGTTGGTCTTTCTGCTGGATGATGGTCCTGTGTGGTCTCCCAGTTGTAATCACTGTCCTGGAAGGGGGCACATGTTATACCAAGTTCAAAAAGTCACACTTGGCTCTGTCAGTTGCCCCACACCCTTATCAGCAGGTGTTACCTCTCTGTGGTGCATATTTTCAGGCATGTGAGTAATGTAAGTTTCAGCAAGACCTCCCTACAGCAAACAGAGAGTCAGGCGTGAGAAGTCGCATCTTTCCCTGTCTTGGTGCTTCTCTTTTTTTGAGTTGTGCTGTGGCTGGCACATCCAGCTTGTCTCTGCACAGGGCCCAGAACCAGGCTTGTGTCCCATGTCCAGGGTGTAGTGGATAGCCTGCATGGTGCTGCTTCAGGTGTGTGGGCTGCAATATCAAATGTTTTCACAAGATGTCACCAAAAGCCTTGGCTGGAATCATCAGGGTTGGCAGTGTCCTGTGCAGCATGTGTCCATCCCGCCCGTCAGTCTTGCTTTGGCTCTATAGGTTGATAGTGTGCAAAAGGCTGTCTTCAATTAACCTTACAAATTCCTTCTATGCAGTAAGCCTAGTCTAAACACAAAAGATGGGTTCTGCAATGGATCAATGGCTGAAATACCTTACATTCCTACAAAATCTAGAGTCAGGATCTTGGACATTCTCTGAGCTTTGCAGTGTCTTAAGTGTAACAGGAAAGCTGGTCTCACTTTGGTCCTGAGTTGACTGCCCAGATGAGTGTGGATTTCCTTGATTTTGCTGAAATGGTATAAAAATATACAAACATACCATGTTACACAAGGAGAATAAAGCAGTCAGAGCTTACACTGTGAGGTAAGTTAACTAAGTTTGGTTCACAGAGGTTGTTTACTTTTCATTTACTTTATGTCATCCTTTGATCTCTCTCTACTGACAGACTTGGAGATTCTGCTCACATCCACCTTGCCAAGAGCTCTGCCCATACCTGAGGTGGTCAGCCTTGGGGACAGCTCATATCCTTTTGACACAGTCTTCCACACATACCTCACATAGCTAGGAGATGGAGCAGGGGCACTCCATTCACTTCCATGTTGTAGGGGGATCCGCAAACGTGATGTCACGACCTCTGTTCACAGGCATGTTGCAGAAGGATCTGCAGACCTGACGTGGTGAGGACACAGTGGTTTCTACTTAAATGCACACACGAGATGGTTAGACGTAGGGAGGTGTCTCTGCTCACATCTGTGTTGTAGAGCACTCCACACATGCCTGTGATGGCCAGGATGTGGGGGGCTCTACTCACATTCTTGTTTTACAGGAGTCAACATACACACGAGATGGCCAGACATTTGAAGTGGGGGCACTCTGCTCACATTGACCTTGTAAAGGGGTCCACACACACCTGAAGTATTCAAGACACAAGTTCTGCTCATATCCATGTTATAGAGGAACCAACACACTAAGATGGTCAAGAACTAGGAGCTCTGAACTCATTAGATGGCTGGTCCGCACCAGACCTGTGCTCACATTGTAGAGGGCTCTTGCACACAAAGCTAAGGTGGCCAGAATATGAGGGTGGAGGGACTCTGGCTATACCAATTTTCTAGAGGGTTCCACATACCTGAAATGGTCAGGACTGGGAGGGCTCTGAACATCCACATTATAGAGGCTCCAAATGTGGATGACGTGGTCAGATGTTGGGGGAGGAGGGTACTGTTTCTATCTACAGAGCGCAGAACTACATACAGGGCAGCTGAGGTGGCTGGGCTATGGGGGCGGGTCTGCTCACGTCTACCTCGTTAGGGTTCTGCACACACTGGATGTGGTTGGGTCATGGGGCTATGGTCATGTTCATGTTGTACAGCCCTCCACTCACACTGGAGCTTATCAGGACATGGGGTGCTCTGCTTACATCCATATTACAGAAGGCTCTACATACCAGAGTTGGTCAAAACGTGGATAGCTCTGTTCACATCATTTTAGAGACCTTCACACATAGCTCCAGTTGTCATGACATGGAAGACTGGTCACATCTTGTAACCACAGGTGCTGCACACCTGAGAAGGTGAGGAGAAAGGTGCTGTACTCACATGTTGTAGAGGTTCTGCGCACAATTGGTGGCTTTGTTCACATCTTTCTACAGGGCCCCACAAATGCCTGAGTTTGTCAGGACACAGGAGGGCTCTGCTCACACCTAGTTTTCTGCAGTGCTACACAACTGCCTGAGATGGTGGGCATGGGGTTGGGTAAAGGGTGCTTTGCTCACACCTTGTAGAAGGTCACACATATACCTTTGGTGGTTAGGACATGTGTTGCTGTGTTCACATCCACATGGTTGAGGGCTCCACATATGCATGAGATGACCACCACTCAGGCATGGCTCTGGTCACATCCATGTAGAGGGTTTCCACACTCCTGAGATGATCAGGATCGGTGGGACTACTGTCCCATCCTCAAGGTTGAGGGCTCCCATTTGAGACAGAGGTGTATATGATATGTGAGTGTTCTACTCACTTTTCTATTGTTCAGGGACTACACATGCCCTGAATTGGCAGGACATGGAGGGCCGCACTTCACATCTGTGTTGTTGAGCTCTTTATAAATGCCCAAGTTTGAAGGACCTTGTGCTGTTGGTTTGGGATTGAAGCTTCAAACATCTACATTGCCCAAGGCTCCCTACATTCCTGCTGTCCAGGCCACCACCAATGCCTGAGGTCATCAGGACATGGCTCTGCTCTGCTCACAATCACAGTGTGCAGGTTGCCACATGTGCCTGAATTGGTCAAGACAGAGAGAGGCTTAGTAAGGGGCTGCTTGCACACCTGAGGTGCTTAAGACGAGTGGGGCTTGATTCCCGTTCACATTGTGGAGGGCTCTGTATATGCCTGAGGTAGTCAGGACATGGGCGGGGGTGGGGTTCTGCTTACAATCAAGTTGTACAGGGCTCCATGGATGGGGTTGGTGGTCACGACCCAGGGAGCTTATTTACATCCACACTCTACAGGGCTCCACACAGGTCTGAGGACATGAGGACGTGGGTGGGGTTCCTGTTCACATACACATTTTATGGGTCCCCACCCTCCAGACAGGATGAGGACACACGGAATGGCTCTGTTTCCATGTTCTCTTTTGAGAAGCCCACAGACAAGTAATGTGGTCAGGACCCAGGACCTCTGATTCACAGCTGCATTATAAAGGGCTGCACACATGTGAAGCAAGGATGGAATGTGGGATGCGCTGCTGTCATCCCCACTCCTGAGAAACTCACATACCTTACATGGTCACTCCAATGGAGCAGTGCTCACATTCATGTAGAGGGCTCCACCACCATCTTACATAGTCCAGAATTAGAAAGCGTGGTCACTTCTCTTGTAACAGAGGGCTCCAGACCCCTGAGTTGGTCAGGATGTAATTGAACTGTTCATGTCCATGTCCAGGCCTCCACACATGCCCTGTGTTGTCAAGAAATGAGGATCTGCTGACATTCTAGTCAGAGAGGGTGGCACACAGCCAGTAGTTGACAGGACATGGAGAGTCTCTGCTCACATTCCAGGTGTACAGAGTCCCACCCACGACTGAGCTCCTGAGGATGTGGGGTGCTCTGTTCACATTCACACTGAGGAGGGCTCCACACCGGTAAGACATGATGATGGCATGGCAGGTGGCACTTGTTGTAGCCATGTTGTAGAAGTTTCCAGAGGCCTGCATTGCTTGGGAAATGGTGCATCTCTTGCTGTGTCCTCTAAGGACAGGGCTCCATTCATGATGGTGATACATATAACATGTCAGTGTTCTGTTCTAATTGACTTGGTAAAAGTCCAACACACCCAAGTTGGTCAAACAATGCAGGATCTCTCTGCACTTCCACATTCTCTGGGGCTCCACCAGTGCCTGAGGTCGTCAAGACGTGGTGGGGTGCCCCTGCCCATGTGTGTATTGTGCAGTGTACACACCTTGCTAAGATGGTCAGGACAGGGGTGTTTATTCTCCAACCTTGTGGTAGACTACATCCTCAGGAGGCTGAACTTACAGTGACGTTGGACAAGAATTAAGATAAGTGTGGGCAGGTGGGGACATATTGGTTGTTCAGGTCAGGTTCACATTGTACAAGGTTCTCTACATACCTTGGACAGGGGTGACAGGTCAGGGGGATGCAGGCAGCTCTGCTCACATTTATATCAGAGAGGGCCCCACATACAGCCAGTTATGAGGTTATGGGGATCTAAGGTGACAACCACATTGTGCAAGGATTACAACTGAATTAGGGGTGGGTACATGAGGAATTGTGTTCAAGTCCATGTTGTCCAGGATGGGCTCATACGTGAGATTTTCTCTATAAGAGTGCATCACCTCACATGTGGGGTGGGAAGGATTCCACATACCTGCGCTTGTAGATATGAGGTGGAGATCTGTGTGGACATTATAGAGACCTCAAATATATCCCTATATGAATGAGAGCAAAGTGGAGTTACACTCTTATCCACATTGTATCAGGTGCCACTCGGGCCATTGATAGTATAAGGGAAGCCAGGGGTTTGGTCACATCCTCCTTGTACAAGGGTGAACACCTGCCTGAGATGGAGTGCATGTGTGTGGCAGGGTGTGGGGGATAGGGTGTCTTTGGTACATATCTTGCAGATGGTTCTACACATGTCTCAGGGATTCAGGATATTGGTGGCTGTGTTCACACCCTTGTTATTGAGACCACTACACATACACATGATCTTCACCACAGGTGTATGGCTCCAGTCACACCCATGTTGCAGACAGTTCACACACTTCTGAGATGGTCAGAAGTAGGTGGGGCTCCTGTCTTGTCTACGAGGTAGAGGGCTCCACATATGACAGAGATGGAGCTGCCTAGGTTGCACTCCCCTATTGTAGAGGGACCACACATGCCCTGACATGCAGGACATGGAGGGTCACTCTTCACATCCATGTGGCTGAGGTCTTCATAACTCACTGAGTGTGTCAGGACGTGTGTGTAGTGGCCCTGCTCACATCCACATTTTCAGGCTCCCCACGTTCTTCAGACGTCACATTGTATGTGGGGGCCTCTGTCCACTCTCCCCTACTGGATTCTTTGACACGAACCTGAGGTGGTCTGCATACGGGGTGCTCTGTCCACATTCAGATCTAAGTGGGCTCAACACAGAGTTTTGATACAGTATGGACATGGGGAGGGGCAGTTCCCAAAGTCACTTTGTAGAGGGTTACTAAACACCTAAGGGTGTAAGGATTGGGACGTTTCTCACAGCACATTGTAGAGGTCTCCATAGGAATCTGAGAGATTCAGGACAAGGGGCCTGTGCTTCTACTCTCTTTGGAGAGGGCTCTCAATCACAGCAGTTTACACAAGGGAAGTGTGCTCACTTTCCCATTATCTTAGGCTCTGCACTTCCAGAAATGATCACCACCTGGCTGGGCTGTACCCCTGCCTGAATTTGTCCAGATAGAAGAGGGCTCAGCCCACAGAGTGATGTATAGGGCTCCACCTGCCTGAGTTGGTCGGCATTTGTCGGGGTACTGTGCCCCATGCCTTCTAGAGGGTTCCACAAAGGTCTGAGGTGTTGAGCAAATGGGCTGCTCTGTTCAAATTTCATGTTGAAGAGGGCTCCACATGTATGAGATGAGCACAACACTGGGATGGCTCTGCTCACATCCACAGCTACATGAGAGGGTCAGGGAATGGTGGGCCTCTTCTCACATCCACCCTGTAGAGGGCTCCATGCATGATGCAGGTGTCCAGGGCATGTGGGGTCTGCTGACCTTGTATCAGGACCACACATATCCTTTACTGTCAGTGTGTGGCAGGGCTGTGCTCACGTTCATGTTTTCAGGGCACCACCAATGCCTGAGGTTGTCAGGACACGGAGGAGGCTCTGCTCACCATCACAGTGTGCAGGGAACCACATATGCCTGAGCTGGTCAGGACAGCAAGACGCTCTGGTCACATCCACAAGAGGTGCTTGCACATGTACAATTCTTAAGACAAGGGTAGGGTTCTGGTCACTTTCACATCGTGTAGGGTTCTGTATATGCCTGATATAGTCAGGACATGGTGGGTTATGGGAAGTTCTACTTACAGTCACGTTGTACAGAGCTGTGTGAATGGTCTTGGTGGTCTCCACCTGGAGAGCTCTACGTACATCCACATCCTACAAGGCTAAACACAGGTCTGAGGACGTCAGGACATAGACTTGGGTTCCTGTTCACACACACATTTTATAGGGCCCCTCCCTCCAGACAGGATGAGGACATGGGGAATGGCTCCATGTTCTCTTTTTAGAAGCCCAAACACAGGTGATGTGGCTGGGACCTGTGGTCTCTGAATCACACCAGCATTATAAACAGTTGCACACATGTAGAACGTGCACAGGGATGGCAGCTCGGGGATACAGCCAGCCTGCTCACTTTTAAATTAGAGAGGACCCCATACACAGCTAGTTGTTGAGGTCATGGGGATCTCAGGTGACAAGCACACTGTACAAGAAGCATGATGAAATGAAAAGTAAATACATGGTGAGTTGTGTTCACGTCCGTGTTTTCCAGGAATCTGCTCATGCCTGAGATTTTATGTACATGACGCTATCACCACACATGCACATTGGACAGGATTCCACACATCTGCAATGTTGGAGATGTGGTGGGACCTTGCTATACGGCAGTTACAGGGGCCTTGGATAAAAGTCCCTGCAGCAATGAGGACAGGGTGGGGGCTCCACTCTCATTCATATCGTGCCCAGTGCAACATGGGCCCCAGATGGTTGCAGCAGGGGCCCGCTCACAACCTCGTTATACAGGGCTCCAAACATGCCTGAGTGCATCCTACTGTGTGGAGGAACCTACTTACACCTACATCATGAAGAGCACCACTCCCCCCACCCACAGTCAATCAGGATATGGAGTGAGATTCCTGTCACATCTACATTTTCCAGGTGTCCTCACTCACTGAGCAGATGAGATCCGGGGCTTTCCACTCACAGCCTGGGTGTACAGCGCTCCAAACTTGCCCGAGCTCCTGAGAACACGTGAGCACTGCTGACGTGGATATTCCAGATCTGGTCAGGACCTGGGTTGGTGCTGCTCATGTCATCATTTCAGAGGTTTCTCTAGGTGGCTTCAATTGTCGTGACGTGGAGGCCCTGGGCCACATCCTCCTTGTGACCCTGGGCTACACACATCTGTGAAGATCAGGGGAAAGGGGTTCTACTCACATCCATGTTATAGATGATTCAGCACAGAATTCAGGTCTACAGGACATGGAGACTCTGCTCACACCCTCCCTTAGGGCCCTGCATGTGTCTTAGTTTATCCAGATGCAGGAGGGCACTGCTTACCTCTCAGTTAGTACAGAGCTGTATCCCTGCCTGAGATGGTGTGTGTGTGTGTGTGTGTGTGTGTGTCTGTCTGGGGGATACAGGACAGGTGCACATACTCACCTACACATGTGTGCATGGATCGGGTTGCACCCGTGTTGCAGAGGGTTCACACACTTCTGAGATGGTCAAAGTAGGTGGAGCTGCTGTCCTGTCTGCAAGGTAGAGGGTTCCACATATGACAGAGACGGAGCTGCCTTGGTTGCGCTCTCCTGCTGTAGAGGGACCACACATGCCCTGACGTAAAGGACCTGGAGGTCCGCTCTTCACATGCACATTGCTCAGTTCTTCACAACTCACTGAGTGTGTCAGCACGTGTGTGTGGTGGCCCTGCTCACATCTACATTTCCGGACTCCCCACATTCTTCAGATGTCACAGCATATGTGCAGGCCTCTATCCGCTCTCCCCTAGTGGATTCTTTGACACGAGCCTGACGTGGTCTGCATACAGGGTGCTATGTCCACATTCAGGTCTAAATTGGCTCAACACAGAGTCTTGATATAGTAGGGACATGGGGAGGGGCAGTCCCCAAAGTCACTTTGTAGAGGGTTACCAAACACCTAAGGGTGTAAGGATTGGGTGAAATGTTTCTCACAGCACATTGTAGAGGTCTCCATAGGAATCTGAAAGTTTCAAGATGTGGGTGCCATGCTTCCTCTGCCCTTGGAGAGAGCTCTCAACCACAGCAGTTTACACAAGGGAAGTGTGTTCACTTTCCCATTGTCTTAGGCTCTTTGCTTCAAGAAATGATCACCACCTGGCTGGGCTGCACCCTTCCCTGAATTTGTCCAGACAGGAGAGAGATCGGCCCACAGAGAGTGATGTATATGTCTCCACCTGCCTGAGTTGGTTGGCTCTGTGTGGGGGTACTGTGCCTCCTGCCTGGTAGAGGGTTCGAACATACCTGAGGTGTTGGACAAATGGGCTGCTCTGTTCATATTCCATGTTGAAGAGGGCTCCACATGCATAAGAGGAGCACAACACTGGGATGCCTCTGCTCACAACCACACCTACCTGAGAGGGTCAGGGAATGGTGGGCTTCTTCTCACATCCACCCTGTAGAGGGCTCCAGGCATGATGCAGGTGTCCAGGGCATGTGGGGTCTGCTGACCTGGTATCAGGACCACACATATCCTTGACTGTCAGTGTGTGGAAGGGCTGTGCTCACGTTCATGTTAACAGGGCACAACCAATGCCTGAGGTTGTCGGGACATGGAGGAGGCTCTGCTCACAGTCACACTGTGCAGGGTACCACATATGCCTGAGCTGGTCAGACAGCAAGACGCTCTGGTCAGGTCCACAGTATAAGGGGTGCTTGCACATGTACAATGCTTAAGACAAGGGTAGTGTTCTGGTCACTTTCACATCATGTAGGGTTCTGCATATGCCTGATATAGTCAGGACATGGTGGGTTATGGGAAGTTCTACCTACAGTCACGTTGTACAGGGCTGTGTGAATAGTCTTGGTTGTCACAATCTGGGGAGCTCTAGGTATATCCACATCGTACAAGGCTAAACACAGGTCTGAGGACATCAGGACATAGACTTGGGTTCCTGTTCACATACACATTTTATAGGGCCCCACCTTCCAGATGGGATCAGGACACAGGGAATGGCTCCATGTTCTCTTTTTAGAGGCCCAAATACAGGACATGTGGTTAGGACCTGGGGCCTCTGATTCACAGCTGCATTGTAAACAGTTGCACACATGCAAAATGTGGATGGGATGTGGGGTGCTCCTCTCTCATTCCCACTTCTGAGGAATTCACATACCCAATGTGGTCACACCACTGGGCAGTGCTCACATCCGTGTTGTAGAGGATCTACCACTGGCTGACATGGTCCAGACTTAGAAGAGAAAGCTGAGATCACTTCCTCCATGTAACAGAGGACTCCAACCCCTTGAGGTGGTCAGCATATTTTGGGCTGCACATGCCAATGTTGTTAGGGATCCACACAAGCCTGGGGTTGACAGGACATGAGGAGGCGCTGCTCACATTCCCAGTGTATAGAGTTCCACAAACCACTGGGCTCCTGAGGATGTGGGGTGCTCTGTTCACATTCCCGTTGAGGAGGGGCTCCAAAGTTGTGAGGTGTGATGATGGCATGGGAGGTGGCACTGGTCATAGCCATGTTGTAGAGGCTTCTATGGGCCTGCATTGTTTGGAAAATGGTGAGTCGCTTGCATCCTCCTGGCATAGGGCACCATTTGTGTTGGCTCCATGTGCAACATGTTGGGCTCTTTTTTACCTGATTTAGTAAAGAGCCCACACACCCGAGTAGGTCAAGAACTGGAGAATCTGCACTTCCACATTACAAGGCTCCACCAGTGCCTGGGGTCGTCAGGACATGGTGGGTTGCCCCTGCTCCCATGTGTATTGTGCAGTGCCACTCACCTTGCTGAGATAGTCAGAACAGGAGTGTTTATGCTCACAGTTTTGTTGTAGACTTCACACTGTGACCCTGGGGATTGGATTCACGGTCATTGCAGAAGTCATCAACAATTCTGAGCAGGTGGGGACATGGTGGGTGTTCAGGTCAGGTTCACATTGTCCAAGGCTCTGCACACACCTCAGGCAGGGGTGACAGGTCAGGGGGATGCAGGCAGCCCTGCTCACATTTATATCAGACAGGACCCCAGATACAGCCACTTAATAAGTTCATGGGGATCTCAGGTGACAACCACTTTGTACAGGGATCACGATCAAATTAGAATTAGGTACACAGTGAATTCTCACATGTATCTTCTTCAGTATTCTGCTCATGCATGTGATTTTCTGAACATGAGGCTATCATCTTCCTTGCACAATGGGTAGGACTCCACATTCCCGAGATGGATGAAATGTGATGGGCATCTGGCCATGAGGATGTTATAGAGACCTGCTGTGTATGTGTACAACAACGACGGCAGTGTGACACCCTGCTCTCAGCCTCATTATACTGGGTGACATGGGTCACAGATCATCTCTATGATGTGTACCAGGGGGCTTCTCACATCCTGGTTGTACAGTGTTCCACACATGCCTGAGTTCATCCTTGCGTAGGGGACCCACCTCATATGAACATCATACAAGCTGCGTCCTACATTAGACAATCACAACATGCGGGAGATTCTGGTCACATCGACATTTGCTAGGTGTCTTTGCACACCCGGGAAGTTCAGGGTACTGAGGTTCTGCTCACACTTTGGTTGTGTGATGCTCCACATTTGCCTGAGTTAATTGGAACATGGTGTGCCCTGCTCACATGCATATTGTAGATGTGATCAGGGACACACTGCTGCTCATGTCATTGTTCAGAGGTTTCTGTGGGTGGCTTCAGTTGTCATTGGGTAAAAGCCAAGGCCACGTTTGCATGGCCCTCGGCTATGCACATCTGAGAAGGTCAGGAGAAAGGTGTTCCACTCACATCCGTGTTATAGAGGATTTAGCACATAATTCAGATCAGCAGGACCCGGAGGCTCTGCTCACATGGTCCCTCAGGGCCTCACATGTGCCTGAGTTTTTCAGGACACAAAAGGGCGATGCACACCTCTCATTTTGACAGAGCCTCACAACAGAGATTGTGAGCGTGTGTTTGCATGCATGTGTGTGTGCAGAGGACAGGAGGGTGTTGGGTAAACACTCACCTTGTAGACGATTTTGTGTTTGCCTGAGGGCTGCCAGCTTTTGGTAACTCTGATCACATCTTTGTTGTGTGTTGATCATGTGTGGGATCCTCACCACAGGTGCACGTCTTGGTCACACCCATGTTGCACAGGTTTTGCACACTTCCGGCATGGTGAGAAGGAGTTGGGGCTCCTTTCCTGTGCCCAAGGTAGCAGGCTCCACATGTGACAGAGACGGAGCTGGCTTGCTTGTGCTCTCCTAGTGTAGAGAGAGCACATATGCCCTGATGGCAGGACATGGAGGGCCGCTCTTCACATCCATGTGTCTCAGGTCTTTGGAAAGGCCTATGTGTGTCAGGAATGTAGGTGGTGGGCCTAGCTCACAGATACACTGTACAGGGCTCCCCATGTTCTTCAGATGTCACGATGTATGTGGGGACATCTGTCCACATTCCCCTAGTGGATTCTTCCACACGAGCCTGACGTGGCCCACACATGGGATGCTCTGGCCTCCTCCAGATTGGATATCGTCCCAGAGGCCAGAGGTAGTCAAGACATAGGAGGGGTTGTTCCGTCTGACCTTTATAGAAGATTCACCAACCCCTGAGGTTGGGAGGATGTGGTGGTGTGTTTTTCACAGTGCTTTGTAGAGGTCTCCATGGGTATCAGAGTTTCAGGACGAGGGGCCTGTGTTTCCATTGTCCTTGGAGAGTGCTCAAAATCACAGTACATATTTGCGCATGGAAAGTGTGTTCACTTTCCCGTTGTCTTAGGCTCTATACTTTGAGAAATGATCCCCGCCTGGCTGGGCTCTTCCCTGCTAGAATATGTCCAGACAGAAGAGCGTTCAGGCCACATAGAGTACTAAGCAGGGCTCCCCAACAGCCTGAGGCTTCTGCCTGTGGAGCTGTACCCATTTCCTCATAGAGGGATCCACACATGCCTGAGGCATAGACAGAATGGCCTGCTCTGTTCATTTTCCATGTTGAAGAGGGCCCTGCAGGCATGAGATGAGCACAACACAGGGATGGCTCGGCTCATGTCCACATAGCATAAGGTTTGCACATAGCTGAGAGGGTCAGGAAGTAGTGAGCCCCTTTTCACCTCTACCTTGAAGAAGCTGGAAGCTTGACGCAGTTGTCCAAGGAATAAGGGGTCTGCTGACACCTTCGTTGTAGCAGCACCACACATACTTGGGATGGTCAGTGTGTGGCAGGGCTGTGCTCACATTCGTGCCATCCAGGGCACCACCAATGCCTGAGGTCATCAGGACATGGGAGGCTCTGCTCACAATCACAGTGTGCAGGGCGCCACGCGTGCCTGAGTTGTTCAGGACAGAGAGAGGTTCTGCTAACACCCACTTGGTAAGGGGCTGCTTGCACACCTGAGGTGCTTAAGACAAGAGTGGGGCTCTGGTCCCCTTTACATTGTGGAGGGCTCTGTATATGTCTGAGGTAGTCAGGACATGGGCAGGGATGTACAGTCAAGTTGTACAAGGCTCCATGGATGGGTTTGGTCATCATGACCCAGGGAGCTTATTTACATCCACATTGTACAGGGCTCCACACAGGTCTGAGGACATGAGGACGTGGGTGGGGTTCCTGTTCACACACACATTTTATGGGTCCCCACCCTCCAGACAGGAAGAGGACATGGGGAATGGCTTTGCTTCTGTGTTCCCTTTTTAGAGGCCCACACACAAGTGATGTGCTCAGGACCTTGGGTCTCTCATTCACAGCTGCATTATAAGGGGCTGCACACATACGGAGTGAGGATAGGATGTGGAGTGCTCTGCTCTCATCCACACCACTGAGAAATCCTCATTCCAAACCCATGTGGTCCAGCCAGTCCAGGGATATAGAGAGCTCCACCACCAGCTGGGGTGGTGCAGACTTAGAAAGCTCACGTAGTTTCCTCCTTGGAACACAGGGCTAAAAATCCCTGAGAGGGTCAGCATGTAGCTGGGCTGCTCACTTCCACGTTTTCCACGGTTTCCCCAGGCCTGTAGCGGACAGGACATGCAGAGGTTCTGCTCATGTTCCAGGTGTACAGGGTTCCACCCATGACTGAACTCCTGAGCACATGGGGTGATCTGTTCACATTCACATTGAGGCTGGCTCCACACTTGGGAGATGCAGAGACTGTGTGGTGGGGGACACTGGTCATAGCCGTGTTGTAGAGATTTTCCACAGGCTACACTGGTCTGGAAATGAGTGTTCTCGGTGCACAGGTCTCCTCTTTTTTTTTTGTACCATGAATTAAACTCAGGCCCTTGGGCTCGTGAAGCAAGTGGTGAAGCACTGAGCTGAATGCCCAGCATAGGTCTCATTTTTTTTTTTTTTTTTTTTTGGAGACAGCATCTCACTATGTAGGTGAGAATGACCTGGAACTCACTATGTAGCCCAGGCTCGTCTCAAACACATGCGATCCTACGGCCTCAGCCTCCCAAGTGCTGGGATTACAGGTGTGCAACACCACGCCCGGCCACATCTCCATTTTTAATGGTGATGCATATAACACATAGGGGCTCTGTTCTAGTTGAATTTGTAAAAGGCCCACATGCCTGTGAGGTCAGAATTGGAAGCTCTGTCTGGTCTTTCACATTTTGCAGGGCTCTAACCGTGCCTGAGGTCATCAAGACAGGGTGAAGTGCACCTGCTCACATGTGTCTTGTGCAGTACTGTACACATTGCTGGGAAGGTCAGGACAGGCATGTTTATGATCACAACATTGTTGTAGACTTCATGATGTGGGGCTGGGGGCTACATATATATGTACGTAGCAAAAGTCACCAGACAGGTCTGGTCAGGTGGAGAGATGGTGGGTGTTGAGGCCAAGTTCACATTGTACAAGGTTCTCCACATGTCTTGGACAGGGATGACAGGTCGGGGGATGCAGGCAGCCTGCTCACTTTTCTTTAGAGAGGGCCCCATATACAGCTAGTTAGGGAGGCTACATACCTGCCCTAGATGGTAAGCATGTGTGTATGTGTTCTTGTGGCTTGAGGGCATATTGAGCTCACACTCACCCTGAAGCATTATTCACACTTGTGTGCGATAGTCAGGACATTGTCTTCTCTGTTCATGTCCACATTAAGGAGGACTCCACACAGGGGTGTGAGCACTGGCACAAGTCTAGTAATATCCCTGCTTGAGAAGCTTTCCACCTCTGAGACTGTGAGAAGTCAGTGGGCCCCTGTCCTCCCCACCTGGGGAAGTCTCCATATGGGACAGAACGGAGATGCCCTCTGGGTGCTCCATGTTCTTCCATTTGCACAGAGATCATACGTGCCCTGAGTCAGCAACATATGGAGAGCTGCTCTTCACGTTCACATTGTTCAGGTCCTCACAAGTGCCGGACATTTTAGGATATGGTGCGGCCTGCTCATGTCCACATTTCACAGCAATCCCCACCTTCCTTAGCAGGTAAATCAGGATTTATGTGAGGGCATCTGTTCACATTCACCCTGTGACTTACGTAGTCCTGATACTCCTGAGATTGTCAGGAGGTGGTGCACTCTGACAACATCCAGGCTAAAGTGGGATTCACTGAGGCTCTAAGGAGTATTAGAACTTGAGATAGGCTGTGCTCTGTGTCACTTTATAGAGGGTTCCACAAATACCTGAGGATGTTAGGACCGAGGCACATTTCCCACACTATGGTGTAGAGGTCTCTACAGGTTCCTGAGGGGCAGGACGGGGGGTTATGCTCACTTTCCCTTAGGAGAGGGCTCACAATCACATTAGAAGTTGGGATATGTGCACGTGCCCCATGGATAAGGCTGTTTACCTTCAGAAATGGTAACCTAGGGAGGGCTGAATTGACAGCCATGTTGTATAGAGCTCTACATATACCTGAAACTTTTGAGACATGGGAAGACACTGCTCACTTAGAGAGTTGTCCAGAATTGCCTGTGTGTTGAGTCTTTGAGCAAATGAACCACTCTATTCACGTTCCATGTAGGAGAGGTCTTCACACAGGCATGTGGTGATCACAACATGGGCATGGCTCTGCGTACATCATGGTTTAGAAGGTTTGCACCTACCTGAGTGGGTCAGGAAAGGGTGGTCCTCTTTTCATATCCAATTTCTAGAGGGCTCCATACACAATGGAGACACTGTTCATGAGGGGCACTGCTGCCCTTCTCATTGTAGGTGGACCGCACATAGCTGGCATTGTCAGGACAGGGAAGGGCTCTTTCAACATTCCTGTTGCCCAAGGCTCCATAGATGCCTGTGGTGGTCAGGACACGAAGGTGCTTTATCTATTTGGTACAAGGGATGGAACTCAGGACCTTGTGGTTGTGAGGCAGTCAGAGGAACCCCTGTACTAAATCCTCAGCCCTAGGGTGCTGTACTTTTAACCATGTAGTACAGGGCCCCACATGTGACTGCAGGGCTCAGGACTTTCAGAGGCTCTGCTCACATTCACAGTGTAGAGGGATCCAGACACACTTGCATTTGTCAGAAGTAGTAATTCCAGGTCAAACCCATGTTTTTGAAGTTTCTGCTCAGGCCTGAAATTATCAGGATCTGTGACAATTGGGTCTATGCTCAAATGTAGGTTTTTGAATGTTCCACCCCCTTGAACTGTTAGTCTATTTTTGCTGTCTTATCACGTACTTGTGGTAGGTGACTCAAACACCTGACGTGAGACACATGGGGAAGTTTTGCTGACCTCATTGTGAGAGCTCTCCACACATGGGTTACATAGAAAGCACATGAGGGGCTCCACTCACATCGTTTTTTACCGAGTTCCATATGGCTGACAAGGTCAGATACAGTGTTTCTTTCCCCTTTCTGTGGAGTGCTTTGGTCTGCAGACACTGCAGGCTGCCAAGTCATCGTGAGGAATTTCAGTCTCCTGTTTGCTGAGCTGTGTTGGGATTGTGGCTTATTTGCAGAAGTTCTCTTTTTAAGTCATCCTTGATCAAGATGTTTGTTCTGGGATGGCGACATTGCTTTTATGGTTGCTCCCTGCCTGAAGTTTGTTCCCCTGATAGTGATCGGAATGTGCTATAGTCGTGATCTTGTAACTTCTTGTTTCTGTCGAGTTAATATAGTTAGCAGGATATATAAAGGAAGGTTTTTTGTAAAAGCTTTAGACCTTCTCCCAAGATAATAAAGAAGCTTCAGAAGGATCCTGAGTGTTGCGTGCTTTCTTGCTGGCAAGCGGCTCGCGACAACTGGTGCCGAAACCCGGGACGCTGGGAATAATCTCAAGACAACAGATCCAGGCATCGGAGAAGGTCCCTGTGCTGAACAGGAGGATTCAGAACTGAGGCGACCTGCATAAGGAAGGTAAGTTATCCTGGAGAATGGGGGCAATGCAGTCCTCTCCTTTTTTGAAAATCCTGAAGAAATTATTGAAGATCCAGGGGCTATCCCTCTCAGATTCTTTTCAGCAGCGATTTCTGAATGACATCCAGGCGGCAGCACCTTGGTTTGAAACATCAGGAAAGGTAACTAGGGAGGCTTGGAAGGAATTGGGAGCCCAATTAAAGATTCTAAGAACGGAGAAGAAGTTAAGGCCAGGAGTTTATTCTTTATGGAGAATTATTGATGCATGTTTTGAGGATGAGAGGTGTTCAGATGTGTTAAGAGATGGACAACTGGCCCTCGAACAGCACCAAGATAGCTTATCAGAACCAGAGCAGGATAAGAGAAAAGACAAGTTGCCCAGTAGACAGGGGCAAAATGAGGAAGCTCCGGATACTCACAACCAGGGGTCCGGAAGCCCAGGGGGGGAGAAAAGGTTGTATCCCTCCCTGGCCAGGTTTAGAAAGTCATATAAAGATATAAAAGTAGAAGCTCAAATGCAAGCTTTAACTTTGAATTCTTCTACTTCCTCATCCTCAGCCGAGGAGGAGGAAAAAGAAGAAAGGGGAGACAAAAGGAAAGAGGAAAGGTGTCGTCCCTCACTAAATAGGGAATTAGGGTTCAGGGAAGCGCCACCATACCTCGCTGAAACTGTGTCACCATCTGGTGGTAGTTCCTTTATAACAAGGAAAACCCGTTGCGCCCTTGTTTCAGCGTTTCCTGTTTTTGAGGATGC
>NW_022900929.1:6523800-6551128 GCF_012274545.1 Fukomys damarensis
TGTGGAGTGCTTTGGTCTGCAGACACTGCAGGCTGCCAAGTCATCGTGAGGAATTTCAGTCTCCTGTTTGCTGAGCTGTGTTGGGATTGTGGCTTATTTGCAGAAGTTCTTTGTTTAAGTCATCCTTGATCAAGATGTTTGTTCTGGGATGGCGACATTGCTTTTATGGTTGCTCCCTGCCTGAAGTTTGTTCCCCTGATAGTGATCGGAATGTGCTATAGTCGTGATCTTGTAACTTCTTGTTTCTGTCGAGTTAATATAGTTAGCAGGATATATAAAGGAAGGTTTTTTGTAAAAGCTTTAGACCTTCTCCCAAGATAATAAAGAAGCTTCAGAAGGATCCTGAGTGTTGCGTGCTTTCTTGCTGGCAAGCGGCTCGCGACACCTTTCCTTGGAAGGTTCCACATGCCTGGGGTGGTGAGACTTGAGAGCCTTTGCTCATGCATGTTGTAGGAGGCCCTGCACTTGTCTGACGTGGTCAGGATAGAGCAGCAGTGTGGTGCCTGCTCACCATCATGCTGTAGAGGTCTGCATACATGCACGGGATGATGATAGGATCTCCCCTGACATGAGAATTTTAGAGAATCCCATGCATCTGATTTGGTCAGCATTTATGGGGGCGGCTCTGCTTTCTTTTGCATTTTAGAGGATTCCTCATACACCTGTGATGGTCAGATCAGCAGGATCTCTGGTCACATCCACACCCTGCAGGACTACACTCACACATGACATGAACTAGATAAGAGGTCTTCACTTGCCACACACATCGTGGAAGATGCCTGAGATGTTCAAGAGGTGGTGGGGATCTGCCCTTATCCACACTGTAGAGGCCTCAATATGTCCCTGAGATGGTTAGCACATGCGGGGCTCCACACACACTCAAAAGGTACAGGGTGTGTCGCAGGCCTGAGGCAGTCTGCACATTGGAGATGTGGAGCCCCTAACACACTTGGACCCACTGCCTGGTCAGGACATGGGGTGCTGTGCTCACACCCACATTCCAGAGGGATCGACATACCACAGGTGCTCAGGAGAAGGGTGCACTGCTCACAGCGCTGTTTCAGAGGGTGCCACAGACAGCTTCAGCCGTGATGACCTGGAGGCTCTGCTCACATCCTCCTTGTGACCAAGGACTCCACACCCCTGAGAAGGTTAGAGGAAAAGTGGTTTTACTCAGATCCACATTGTAGAGGGTTCTGTGTACAGGTGAGGTGGGCAGGACATGGCAGTGCTGCTCACATCCTCCAGGGCCTTCACATGCCTGAGTGGTCAGCCTGTGTTTGTGTGGTGGGCTGTGCTCCCCTTCCCCATGGATAGGGCTCACATCCCCATCAGGGTGATATAGGAGGTGGGACGTGGCAAAGCTGGCTGGGGAAAGAAGCAGGACTTGTCACCTACTAATCCCAGAACACAATTGGAGAAGTGTGCAGGAAGTGTCAATTTCAAGATCCCAGAACAATACCAGATAAATGTCAGGACCATCATGCTTCCATGAGGTCTGAGCGGTATAGAAGAGACAAAACAGCATGGGAAGCTTGCCCTCAAGAGCCCCACCATAGCCTTTCCTGTGTCTCAGACCCAGGATGACCTTTGTCACTACTCTGTCCTTTCCTCTCTGTGTGTTTCTCCTATGGTTGTACTGCCAGGCGATTTCTTCCCTTACACCTTCACCCCTCATTTGAAAATAAACTTTGGGTGGGCTCTGTTCCCATTCTCCAGGCACAGGACCCAGACCTGCCTGAGGTCAGGGCGTGGGCTGCTCAGCTCACATCCACATCACAGAGGGTTCCACACACAGGGAAAGGGTGAAAAATGATGAGCGTGAGTGAAATGCATGTTTCCTGAATGATGTTGGCTTGTGTGCCTTTCTGCAGGGAATCTAGGTCCTGGTAAACAAGTGTATAGAGGTAACTGTTGAAACACGCACCCAAAAAGCTGATTTATCTCACCCAAGGCCCTTCCAGCCACACAGCCCTGATGACACAAAGTCACTTTTGTCTGAACACAGTTTTTAAGAACCTGCAGTTGTGTGGTGTTTTCTCTCCCTTCTGCTTAGGGCTCTGTCTCATGCAAGATCCTTCACCTTTGGTGCCATCTCCTATCTCACTGTGTAGTAATGTATTATTTCACTATGCTTTTATCATCTATATTTTTATAATGAACATACTTTCCCCTTATAAAAATCATTATGCAGATCTTCTCTGCTCACCTGGATTCAAACCTTCATTTTCTGTGGCTCCAACCTGTATCTGTCTTGTTACTGTCAGGACAGTTGGTCCCTAGATCAGAAAGTCACTTTAGGGGCCTGCATACTTCTCATGTGGTCAAGATAAGAGTCTCTGATCACCTCCTTGTTGCCTCCACAAAGAGCTGAAAAGGTCAGGTCATGGGGGTCTCTGTTCACATTGTCCTTGTTGGGGGCCCCACACGTCTGTGTGGATGAGGGAGTAGGACAACTACTCTCAGTTCTCGTTGGCCAGGACTCCACTAGTGGCCGAGACAGTCAGGACCACGTACAGGTGTCTCTTCCTGACTGAGGTCCTCAGAACATGGGGGCTCTGATCAACACCTCACATCACAGGTCTCCACCCACACCCCAAATGCTGACTGCTTTGTTTCTGTGCTATAGTGTGAGGTCAAAGAATGTACCTAGTGGTAGAACTGCCTGTGATGAATGGCATAAAAATACTTCCCAGAAATATGTTTTTAAGAAATTATATGAAGACCAAAGCAGGTGTTTATTTTGAGAGTGAAGAGGCTGCTCCTGGAGTCTCAACACAGAGTTGGTCTGCCATTGAGCTAGAAACCCAGGCATATTTGCTTTTATTTACTTATTTTCAGGGACACAGTCTAGCAACGCTGTTCAAGCTCGGCCCCAACTTGTAGTCCTCCTGCCTCAGCCTCCTGAGTAGCTGGGATTACAGGGCCATGAAACTAGGTCTGGCATGGAGCTAGTGTTGTGGCCATTTTGATACAGTGAATCTTACAAAAACAAATAGAATACTTGTTGAGGACAGATTATTCCTGTAGCAGGGTTCCTCTTTTCTGGTTTTGGCTAACACTCCCTAAAGCACATGAGCACTCAGAAGTCTGAATACTCCCGAAAAAGTAATGTGGGCAGATAATAAAACTCCAGGAACTGTTTGTGTAACTGCATTGATTGCCCAGGTGCTCGGGCAACCATGGCGCTGACTGTGTAGTCTCCCGTATGGTGCTGGCCTGTGCCTAGGCTGACAGCTCCCCAGCACTGTGTTGCCTTGGCTTTGCCGACCAACAAAATCCCAGCAGGGAGGTTTGTTCTTTCTAAGTTGAACCCTTATCTGTCTTATCCTCCCCACGTCACATACCTGTGCCTAACATTGCTCACCGATGCCTGGGAGTCTCGTCTGAAGCAGTGCTTCCCATGCCAGGTCACTCCTGGTGTTCTGCCGCGTGATGAGGGGAGGATGACTTCAGTTCTGGCCACATCTGGTGGCATCTTCCAGAAGGCACAGTTACATCAGAGGTTTGAGGAGAAGCTTGCAGGAAGACACTAAGTGCAGTACACTTTCACACTTTAAGTTTTGGTCTGAGTAAGAAAACCAGCTTTCTTCAACCTGAGAAGCAGATCTGCCTGGGAGGCACTCGGGAGGATTTTACAAGAGTCAGGCTTGAGGGGTAGTGGTTGAATTCTTCCTGAAACAGCCTTAGAGAGATGGGGGTGTAGGTCCCAGGCAGAGCACTTGCCCCAGCTGCACAACGTTCTCGCTGCCATTCCAGAAGGGCTTCCAGGGCAAAGTGCAGATGAAAAAGACCATTGTGAAGGCCTCTCGGTGTATCCAGCCAGTGAGAACCCTTGCATACAGTAGAGTGATCCCCCTTCAGTGGTTGAACATGGAGTGTATTTCATATTCTTTTTTACTTTCTAAGGCACCCTAATAAACCTGCATAATAAACCTAATGACACTGACACATCCTGACATTCTTTCTCTGTGAAATGGGCCAAGAACCTGCTTATAGGTCCCGGGAGAGGTCTCACTGTCCTGCTGCGGGAAGGGACCTCCTCGCATCCCATCCTGGGACACTTATCCATCTGGTTGTTGTCTTTCCTTCCTGAGAAGTCTACCAAGATGCTCTAGGCCCATCTTGTGCTTCCTGACACAGCAGTGCAGGATTTCTTCAAGGAACCTGGTTCTTTTTGGTGGTGGTGGGGGTGATACCTTAATATGCATTTCTGGTGCTGGAATGTTCAGGGATACTGGGATGGCCTTTCATCTAGGCACTGTCAGCATTCCCAAAAATAGAAGTGCAAAAAATATTGTTTTGCTATACCTCACCCAAAGAGATACGGTTGTGAGCCTTCAGCAGATAAGGTGGGAATCCAGTGCTGCCTTGACAGCATGCAGAAGATGAGAAGGAGGTATGTCGGGGGGTGGACGTGAGGATAGAGTTTTCAGAGCACCCGCAGCGGATAGTTCCCAGGGCCAAAAGCCTGCCTTTCCCTCGAGCATTGTGGGATGGTAGTCAGGGGGAAACAGCATGGCTGAGAAGGCCAGGAGCAGCTGTGCCCTGCAGTCCTTGTCTCAGAATACACAGCCAGGTTGACATGCGGCAAGGGCACTGCAGAGCTGACAACTGGCTGCTGGGTCTCTGTATCATGGAGTCGACATCACTGAGGACTACAGGCCATGGCAAGTCACCGAGATGGCTCTTGCTGGCCAAGCTTCGGAAACCAAGGAAGCACTTCTCTTGGACTGTGGGACATTCTCCCTGAAACAGTGTCAAGATGCGTGTCCCCACACGGACCACACTACTGAGGGCAAGTCTGTCTACATCTGAGGGTCAGGCCCTGACTTTCTTTTCATTGTGCCCATGCTTTCTTTTCAGATAGGGGCACAGCCTTTGGCATCTTCTCTGTCCCCAAAGAAAGAGACCTAAAAGGCATGTGTACTCACAAGGGAGGGACACTGGGTCACATTTACTGCTTTGCCTAGTGGTAACTCCATTTCCCAGTTACGGTCTCAAGGTGGACAGTAGCCAAATCATCTGTGTCTAACGGGACACCGGGGGTCTTGACAGTCCAGGGACCAGGCATAGTGATGAGAGGATCCTAATTGCACCTGGTGCAGAGGTAATACACAGCAGTCTCAGTTCCCTGGAGGACATGTGTATGTCAGAGAGGAGAAAGTGAACCCAGTGTTCAGCCACAGGACTGAAGCCTTCTGTGTCCACTGGTCTGGACATGACAGAACAGCTCTTGTCCATGTTTGAGTACACTCCGCCCTGGAGACAGACAGCCTGTCATGTGGCCCCTGTGGATGACCTGTTCTTGGTGACCCCTAACCCAGTGTGGGCTGACTTTGTCAACAGGACACAGCAGAAAGGATGGGAAGTCACTTGTGAGAGGCAGTAGAAAAGAGGCTGTACTCATGTATTCTGTGTACCCCTGCTGCTCACTCACAGGGATTCCACCTGCCATGTCCTAAGCTCCCCTGTGGAGAGCCCCTTGCAAACCTGGCAGTAGGGACCGGAGCCCTCACTCCAGTGCCCTTGAGGAATGAGTCCTCCCAGTACCCAAGTGAGTGAACTTGGGCGTGCTCATCCCTGCAAAGCCTTCAGATGTCACCATGGCTGTGGTAACATTCTGGTGGGGTGGTCATGTGACAGGCGGAGAGAGAGGCTTAGAGCTCAGCCTTCACCACAGTCCTGACCCGAGAGTGAGCGAAAGTAATGTCCTGTGTTGTTAAAGTTTGGTTTCATTTGCAATGCAGAAGTGGAACACAAGTAAAGTGTTCTACCACTAAGGAGGTGGGTTGCCTCCCTTGGTTGAGGCCTTTGGATTTGGAGTCACCTCTGTCATCTTCTATATGACCACCAATTGATTGAGTATCTTGGAAACCTAATTAGTTGGTTGAATGCAGTACTAGGGATTGAGCCCAGGGGGCGCTGGGTTGCACCTCAGCAGATAAGAGTTCTTGCTGAGTTTTCTACCCTGGCCTTGCATTTGCCATCCGCCTGCCTCAGCTTGATTGACAGTTATGCACCACCACATCTAGCTGATTTTGAGTTCTGAGGCAGGCACACAGCAAGAGAAAGCTCTGTAGCACGTTGTATCTGAAATGCGGGCTGTGCTGACTTTGGAAGATCCAAGGTGTGAGAGAGGTACACAGCAAACAGCAAGAGACCCTCTGGAGGCTCTGGAGGGAATCCAGGTCTTCTGCTGCCCAGGATCACCTGCCATGCAAGGAGAGCCATGTGGCACTGGCACTGAAGAGACTGAGACTCTGACCATTGGACCTCGTATTGACAGGTGACTGGAGCTTCCCCTCATCATCCATGATGTCATAGTGTTTCAGTGTGTGTTAGCAACCCTCTGTGCAATGAAAATCTAAATTATTTTTCTAGACTTTTGACAGTCTTGTCTTCAGCGAGTGCAGTGGTACATACCCATATTTTTTGCCCTTGAGAGGCTGAGGCAGGAGAATCTTCAGTTTGAAGGCTGTTAGGCTACATATTGAGTTCACAGCCCACATGGACTCCACAGTCAGACTTTTGTCTCAAAAATAGTGTTGTCTTCTTAGGTACATAGCCACTTTCTGTGGACTCCTGAATATAATCTATAAGCACTTACAATTAGGGGCATGGGATATCACCTTCTAGAACTTGCCTTTCTTCTCCCAGCTGGCTAGTGGGGCCACTAATACATTCTGACTCATACAAATGTAATTTGAGAGACTGAGAGGAATTTTAAGAAGAGCCACAGTGCCAAGTCTACTTCAGGTTAAACTGACCCGTACTTGCCTGCCTTCCCCACTCCAAAGCCAAGTGTAAGGCCCACTCTGCAGCCCACTGACCCCAAACCATCTAGAATCCCTGTCCAGGACTTCAGCTTCTCAGGTGGCACTTCCAGAACCCACTGATCCTGGAGTGAAAAATGACCCTGCGTGTCAGGCTCACATTCCTAGTCTTCTTTTCCTTGTGGGTATGGCAATGTGATATTTTACATCTAAAGCACCACTCTTATTCCATATACCAGATCTTCTTTGTCTTTCTTTTCTTTCTTTCTTTCCCACAGGAGGAATGAGCCCAGAATTATTTCCTTTTCCAGTAGTGAGCATGGAACTGAGGGAATCAGAAATGCCAGGATGAGCTAGCTACAGCCCTAGTACTGTTACGGAAGGAATCAGTGAGTGATACATATAGAGGGAGTGGAATGGAAGTAAAATAACAAATGTACTCATCAATAAGGGTCATTCCAGGCAGGACTTATACGTCATCGAACCTTATCGATGAATAAATTTGTTATTTTAGTTCCATTCCACTGCCTCTCTCTGTGTCACTCGCTGATTCCTTCCATAACACTACTTGCACCTTACTCTATATTTAGTTGTATTTTTATTTTGACACAGGCTTTTAGTAATTTGGCCAAGGTGGCATGAACTTGCCATCCTACTAGGTCATCCTCCAGAGTAGATGTGGTTACAGTCCCGCGACACCGGAACCGGTAACGTTATTGTTTCTGAAAGTTGAAGGACATGACACAAGGTTGGTCTTCACTGTCGGGCTATGATGTGACACTCAGTTCCTCCCCACAGCCCATCCTCACCTGGAACAGAGAAGCTACGGCTTGTTCTCACCTGATCTGGTGCCCTGGGTGACCGATCTTCACTGCCTTTGTGCGTGTCAAGGCATGCTTATCGCTGTGGATCTTTTAAAGGGTGATGACTACTACAGTAACAATCCCTTCACTGTAGTTTTTGTTGTTGTTTAATCATCTGTCTTTCTGCAGGCCGGTTTTCCCATTTTCATTTGATGCCAACGGACAAACCCTTAAGTCCGCCCGAGGCATGGTTGTCTTCGTAGCTCGAGGCGTCCATAGCAACCAATGGCTCCAGGACATGACGCCACAATCTCGCTCTCATAACCGGTATCATCAGGGTGCGGACTCGGTTTTCCATTGGTCAGTTTTCAGGAGGCGGAAGGCTTCAGCCAATGAGAGGCGGCGCGCTCCCGGAAGTAGCTGCAACTGTTGCACCTGCAGCTGGTCTTTCCCCGAGCGAGTCCTACAGAGTCTGGACCCCCAGTCGCACGCATTGAGCACAGGGGTTTGAAGATAAGTGCGGGGTGCCTCTGTTCGCGCCTGGAGGATCGGAGCTTTTCTGGAGACCAGGAGCTGGGCTGCGCTGCGCGTGCAGGCAACTCCTACTTGTCCACTGTGGTGCGCTGGGGGACTTGCTGGGAAGGCGCGGGAGGCTGAAGGAGTGCCAGAGTCAGCGCATTCCATGACAGGTTTGTGCGGAGGACCTGAGGACTGCTTGACTCCATGTGGCCAAGGGCACCGCCCTCCCTCAAGCTCTGCTTTCTGTGTTTCTCTGCAGTTCGGATTGGCGTCGCAGGTCTGGATACCCGCGAAGGATTTTCAGGGCTTGCTTTCTATGGTAAGTTTGCTCTGTGCGTCCTTTCACTTGGGCGTTCGTCCTTTCCTTCAGAAACTCCTCCCCCTTTGGGTTAGTCTTGTGAGGGGGCATTGTTCTGATAGCAGTAAACAATGTAGGAGACATATCTGGGATCTACTGGTCTGCATTCTAGAGCAGACAGGCAGATGTTAAGATCACACAGCGCGTTAGAAGAGCCTTGGAGAAATCCAAGATGGGGACCAACTGTAGGGAGGCGCTGCAGGTGAGGGAGTGAGACCCCTTGGGAGCTACAACATCCAGGGAGCAAACAGATGCTGGGGCCCCACCCACAAGGAGCCCAGTGTGGGTGGGCTAAGAGAAGGACAACAAGAGAATTGTGGAGGTGACCAGGAGCTGTGGTTGTGCCGATAGAGGTCTGAGGTGATGTGTGAGAGACACGTCAGTGTAGCTGTACCTGTGGGTGCTTTAGAGAACGTGTGAGAAGCCTGAATGGAGAAGGCGGGAGGCCATCAGCATCTAGCTGGGCTTTACAGGCTCATGGTTTAAAGTGCCCGTATCCCTGAAGCGCCTGTACACTCCAAGGGCAGCCATCAGGGATGATGGATGTGTTAAGTCACTTGATGGGGAACTCGGTTTACAGTGTAGCTAAACACAAAATCATCACACTGTACACCTGGAATGCACACTGTGTTTATTTGTAAGGTACACCAGCCAAAGTGCTGTGAGGGCTGACCTCAAAGTGAAAATCCTCCTGCCTCAAGCTCTTAAGGGCTGGGATTAGAGATGTGTACTATGACACCCAGCTCAAACTTTCTCACATGATCTTGTAAAAATTAAAGATTCCACACCTAAACTTGGGTTAATTTTCGATTCTCATTTAACTGGAATTTCTTAATCTGTTATTTGAGCTTTTTGTTGAGAAGTTCCAATACCTTGCTATTTTTCCTTACTCACTAGCACAAGACATTTAGGTAGTTCAGAAAGGCTTCAGTTAGGGACAAGAGAAGTCTGTATATCACTTATAGCTGGGGAAATAAGTCTTACTGTCTTTTGAACCTAGAAATCCTGAGCATTTGTAAGAATGTGTCTCTGAGAGGTCAGGGTCCCACCCTGCCTCTCCACCTGCCTGCTCTACCATGTGACCCTTGTGGATGGCTCCCCTGGCCTGAGGAGTCTGTGAACAAACTGGTGCATTGTGCGCTGTGACCCTTATGAGTCCCACTTTCTGAGGGCTGGACATTGTGTGGTCTCCCAATTGCTCCTGCTGTACGAGACTGGGTCACACATTGTGCCACGCTGCTGTCTACAAGTACACACTCCTTCTGTCAGTGCTCCACACGCTTGGGAGCACCTATCACTGGCTTTGCTCTTTCTTCTATGATGAGAAGGTGGCATCAGCTTAATTGGAATTAGTGCATCTTTAGTAAACATGCCTGACCCTCCTTCCTAGCAATCGCCAGTGGGAAGAATTGGAGCTGGGGAACCGACTGCATGGCAGGCTTCACTGCTCCCAGTGGGGAAGGAGGCCCAAGGGCAAGGGAAGCCCAACTGCATGTTAAATTTCTTTTTTAAAATGAGCTTACTGGTGCATTGTAGGTATACAGTACAGTTACATTCATTATTGGATCTTGTACCTTTACATGACAGGTCTTCGTTCTCATTTTTTCTCCTTGTCCTGCCTTACATTCATTCCCCTCCTCCCCTCCCCATTAACAAACTCTTTATTTCCATGTTTTCATTTTCTCCTAATTTTTTCCCTTTTCCCTTTTCCCCATCCTTCCCAGTTTCCCTACACCTTTCCCCCTTTTCATCCTATTTCACATTGTCAAGTATCTCATTAGGATGCGTTTCAAATTTCGATAGTGTGGGGACCCCTGTTTAGCCTTCAAGACTTACATGTACTTTTCAGTAAAAGCAGCAGTTTCGACCCTGTCCTGCTCAGGGTAGGGAGGCTTTGCCATAGTGCTTCACTGCAGATGTCTGAGTGGCACTTGCTGGTGCCAGTCCACCAAATCTGGAGTTGTTAGATTTAGATTCAGCCAGGCATATTCCCGCAGGGAGTCACCTCGAGCAGGTAGCTTTCCCGCATTTGTGCCTGCCTGTTTTACCCGTGCCATGCATTGGGACCGGTTGTATAGACCCACTTGTCCTGTGAGTCTTCTACTGATCCTCTCCACCATGGGCTCTGTGTGCCCACAGAGCTATGTTGTTGGGGTGACTCGGGGTCACCCACATAGTGAGTTTCAGGGTGTCACTGCATGCCTGCCTCTGAGTGTGGTTGTGCTCTGCTGAATGGCACCAGCTTGAGGGTGTGGACTTCTATTCTGCAGAGATAGTTTTCAGTCTATGTGTGGAGTGAGTGGTAGGGAAGGTGCAGGAGCCAAATGTTACTCAAACTGGAGAGATCAATGCATTTTGAGGAACGTGATGTCTAAAGTCTCAGGAAGAGCTTCTTACAGCAAAAATAACCACTCCCTGCCTCAGTGCTTTCCTGTTTTCCTAGCTAAGATATGGCTGGCACATCCAGCTCGTGTCTGCACTGGCCCCAGAACCAGGCTTGTGTTCCTCATTCAGGTTCTGTAATCAGCCTACTTGCCCTCTGGGTATGTGGGCTACATACAGTACAGAGCCCTTTCACAAGACGTCACCTAAAGGCCTTTGCTGGCATCAGGAGGGTTGGCAGTGTCCTGAGTACCAGCCCAGCAGTCCTGCCAGGCTGTGCAGGATGGCAGTGAACAAAGGGCTCTTTTCAGGTAACCTTCCAAATTCACTCTGTACAATTAGACTAGATATGCTGTGAAATGGTTCAGTGGCTGAAATGGTCTCTCGGGTGTGTCCTCCATTTAAGCTCCAGAGTGAGAATCTCAGACATTTTCTGAGCATTGCTGTGCATTAACTGAGTGACTGGAAAGCTGGTCTCACTCTGGTCCTGAGTTGACTTTGCCCAGATGAGTATGGATTTCCTTTATTTGTCTCTAGTGATATAAAAATGCAAAAATGCCTTGGTACACAGGTCAGTATAGTAGTCAGGGCTTAGACTGTGAGATGAGTTAAATTTTGTTCACAGAGGTGGTTTGCTGTCTGCATAAACATTTTCTTTGTTTATGCTGTCCTTTCCCATGTCCCTACTGATGGCCAGAACAGGAGGGGCTCTGCCAACATCCACCTTGATGAGGTTTCCCAACCCACTTAGAGGGTGACCTGGAAGAAGGGCCCCCACGTGCCTAACCTGTCAGCCCTGGGGTCTGGATTCGTACCCATTTTGGACAGGGCTGTCCACATACCTTAGGTTGCTGGGGCTGGGCAAGCGTTGCTCACTTCCATGTTGTAGCGAGTCCAGTCCATGTGATGATGGTCAGGGCCTCCGCTCACATCCATGTTGTAGAAGGCTGCAGACACGACTGCTCTGAGGATAGGGTGGAGTGTACTGAAATCACAAATGGGGCTCCACACACGGGATGGGTAAACTCAGTGAGTGGAGGTCTCTGCTCCTCTCTGCAGTGTACAGCACTCCACACATGCCTGTGATGTCAGGATGTAGGGGGCTCTTGTCACACCATGTTTTAGAGGCACTCACACACCCCTGAGATGGCCTGGATATAGGAGCTCTGAACACATCCCCATACATCAACATGTGGATGGTCCTTCACGCACACCTGAGATGGTCAGGACGTGGGGCATCACGATTGTGCTCACATCCACATTGTAGAGGCCTTCCAACATCCTTAAATGGCTCAGAATGTGAGGAAGGGGCATTCTGGGTGTAGTGACTTTCTCGAGGGTTCCACACACCTGAGCCAGCTAAGGCGTGCGGCCTCTGCCTATATCCACATTGTCGCGGGCACCACACACACTGATGGTCAGGACTGGCCACTGTAGACATCGTCACTGTAGAGGGCTTCTCACACACCTGAGATAGTGGGGGCATGGCGTGGGGCCTCTGCTCCCATCCCTGATGTATGAGTGACACACATAACTGACGAGGTCAGACATCGGGGACGGGAGCTGCTCCTACTTGAGTTGGAGGGAACTCCATGTGGGGTGGATTGAATGGCTGGGATGTGACCAACAGGAACAGAACGTGGTGGTAGGGGGGCTCCACTCACATCCTCCTAGTGGAGGGCTGTACATGTTATATAGGGGCCTAGCACTCCAAGGCTCTGCTCGCCTCACCATTGGAGATGGCTGCACACATGCACCTCAGAAAGAGAGTGGGGCGGCTCTTCCCCATCTACACTGTAGACAGCTCCACATATAGCCTGAGATGGTCTGAACATGGAGGCGCTGTGCATGTCTAGGTCAGGGAGGGCTCCCACATACCATGTATATTCGGCATGTGTGGGGGCCTTGGGCAGGGTGGGGAAGGCTAAGACCACTTGGATGCTTGGATGGGGCACGGTGGTGTCTGCTCACATCTCACTGTACAGCTCTCCACCTGAGAGGGTCAGGACATGGGGAGACTCTGCTCACCTCCTTGTTGTATAAGGACCCCCATCCCATGAAGATGGTCACGACATTAAGGGATCTTCCATATCCATGCTGTGGAGGTCTCTGCTCCTTTTGAAATGGGCTGGATACTGGGGATTCTACTCACGTCCACGTAGAAGTGTGTGCCACCTGCTGAATGTGCTCTGCTCACAACCTTATTACAGAGGGCTCCACGTGCTCCATGTGGTCAAAACAGTGGGGCAATGCTCAGTTCCTTGTTTCAAGAAGGCTTGACAACCTGCTGAGGGGGTCAGGAAATAGACATCTCTGATACCTTCCTCCTTGAAACACAGAGCTCCAAAGAAAGTAGTTGGTCTCGTTAGCTAGTTCTGCTCACATCAAAGTCGTGCAGGGCTCCACACATGCCCATGGGTACGGACATGGAGAGGCTTGTGTCTCGTTCTCATTGTATAGGGCTCCACCAGTGCCTGAGGTCTTGAGGACCTGGGCGAGTGGCCCTGCCTATATCACTCGTTCCGAGGTAGTCAGACAGGGGGTTTAGGTTCATAATATTGTAGTGTTTCCAACAAGATGAACAGACAGCTGGTTTAATGATTACACTGTCCAAGTCCCTACACATGTGATAAAGATATGGGGATTGTGCAGGTCAAGTTAACATTGTACAAGATTCCCTACATGACTGGTTGTGATGAGAGGTCAGGTAAAGGGGCTAGATCCACTCACAGTTATATATGGAGGGCCCATAGAGAGCCTGTTAGCAAGGAAATAGGAAACTCAGTGATAAATGCATTGTACAGGGTTCACTACGTTGCTAGAAGTGAGTAGATGGTGAGCTTGTTCATGCCCATTTTTAAGAGGACTCAACTCGTGCCCGAGAATTTCTGTATATGAGGATATCAACTCCCATGATCATGGGCAGGACACACAGGCCTGAGATGGTGGAGATCTGGCCATGTGGCCATTGTGAAGACCTGGTCTATAGGAGAGAGTGGGGCTTCACTCTCGACCTCGTTGTACCAGCCATCACTTGGGCCTCAGATGGTTTGTAGAGGGACCACACATGCTCTGATTGGCAGGACATGGAAGGCCGCTCTTCACATTGTGTTGCTCAGATCTTCACAAATGCCTGAGTGTGTCGGGACATGTGGGTGGTGGCTCTGCTCACCTACACGTTGGGCATCCTCCCATGTCCCTCAGTAGTCAGGTCCAGGTGTGTATGGGGCTTCCGTCCACAATCACATAGTAGATTCCTCCACACACGTCTGTCATGGTCCCCAGGTTGGGAGCTTTGGCTGTATTCAGGTTGAAGACAGCTCCACACAGACACATCAGCTCGTGGAGACATGGTAAGATTATAGGGGGTGGACAAACACCTCAGGGTATGAGGATGTGTTGGGACATTTCTCACAGCCCATTGTAGAGGGCTCTACAGGACTTGTAGAGTTTCAGGATGTGGTGCTTTTGCTTCTATAGGCGAGGAGACAGGTTAAAAATCACAGAAGTTGGCAAGTGTATTCACATCCTCATTGTATAAAGCTGTGTACTTTGAAAAAGGATCACCTTTGATTTTGTTTGCTTTTTGAGATAGGGTCTCACTATGCAGTTGAGACCAATCTGGAACTCACTGTGTAGCCCATGCTGTTCGAACTCACAGCCATGTTCCTGCCTCAGCCTCGAAGTGCTGGGATTACAGGCATGTTCCATTATGCCCAGCACCACATTTAGAAGCTCTACACCTGTCTGAGGTTTTCCGCACCCAAGAAGGCACTGCCCACACAGAGTGTTGTACAGTTCTCCACACATGCCCAAGTTGGCGGTTGTTTGCTGGGGGGAGCACTATACCATTCCCTTGTAGAGGGTTCCACGCATGCCTGAGGTACTGAGCAAATGGGCTGCTCTGTTCATATTCCATGTTGAAGAGGGCTCCACATGCATGAGATGAGCACAACACTGGAATGGCTCTGCTCACATCCACACCTACCTGAGAGGGTCAGGGAATGGTGGGCCTCTTCTCACACCCACCCTGTAGAGGACTCCATGCATGATGCAGGTGTCCAGGGCATGTGGGGTCTGTTGACCTTGTAGCAGGATCACACATACCCCTGTGAGTGTCACTGTGTGGAAGGGCTGTGCTCACGTTCATGTTGTCAGGGCACCATCAATGCCTAACGTTGTCACGACATCTGGGAGGCTCTGCTTGCAATCACAGTGTGCAGGGTACCACATATGCCTGAGCTGGTCAGGACAGCAAGATGCTCTGGTCACATCCATATGATAAGAGGTGCTTGCACATGTACAATGCTTAAGACAAGTGTAGGTTCCTGGTCACTTTCACATCGTGTAGGGTCCTGTATATGCCTGATATAGTTAGGACATGGGTGGGGTATGGGAGGTTCTACTTACAGTCATGTTGAACAGGGCTCTGTGAATGGTCTTGCTGGTCATGAACTGGGGAGCTCTAGTTACATCTACATTCCTCCAAGGCTAAACACAGGTCTGAGGACATCAGGACATAGAATTGGATTCATGTTCATGTACACATTTTATAGGGCTCCACCCTCCAGATAGGATGAGGACACGGGGAATGGTTCCTTGTTCTATTTTTAGAGGCACACAACCAGGAGATGTGTATAGGACCTGGGGCCTAAGATTCACAGCTGCATTATAAAAGGTTGCACATATGTAGAATATGGATGGGATATGGGTTGCTCCTCTGTCATCCCACTACTGAGGAATTCACATACCCAATGTGGTCACACCAGTTTGGCAGTGCTCACTTCCGTGTTATAGAGGATCTCCTACTGGCTGAGATGGTCCAGGCTTAGAAGAGAAAGCGCAAATCACTTCCTTCATGTAACAGAGGACTCCAGCCCCTAGAAGTGGTCAGTGTATTTTGGGCTGCACATGCCAATGTTGTTAGGGATCCACACAAGCCTGGGGTTGGCAGGACATGAGGAGGCTCTGCTCACATTTCCAGTGTGTAGAGTTCCACAAACCACTGGGCTTTGGAACATGTGGGGTGCTCTGTTCACATTCCCATTGAGGAGGGGCTCCAAAGTTGTGATGATGGCATGGTAGGTGGCACTGGTCATAGCCATGTTGCAGAGGCTTCTACGGATGTGCATTAGTTGGAAAATGGTGAGTCTCTTATGTCCTACTGGGACAGAGCACCATACGTTATGGCTCCTGTGTAACATGTTGGGGCTCTGTTTTACCTGACTTAGTAAAGAGCCCACACCTGAGTTGGTCAAGACCCGGAGAATGTGCACTTCCACATTACAAGGCTCCACCAGTGCCTGGGGTCGTCAGGACATGGTGGGTGCCCTGCTCACATGTGTAGTATGCAGTGCCACTCACCTTGGTGACAGAGTCAGAACAGGAGTGTTTATGCTCACAATTTTGTTGTAGACTTCACGCCGAGGGGCTGGGATTTGGATTCAACATAATTGCACAAGTCATTGACAATTCAGAGCAGGTGGGGACATGGTGGGTGTTCAGGTCAAGTTCACATTGTCCAAGGCTCTGCACACACCTCAGGCCGGGGTGACAAGTCAGGGGGATGCAGGCAGCCCTGCTCACATTTATATCAGACCAGGCCCCAGAGACAGCCACTTAATAAGTTCATGGGGATCTCAGGTGACAACCACTTTGTACAGGGATCAAAATCAAATTAGAAGTAGGTGCACAGTGAATTGTCTGCACATGTATGTTCTTTAGTATTCTGCTCGTGTGTGTGATTTCCTGAACATGAGGCTATCATCTTCCTTGCACAATGGGTAGGATTCCACACTCCTGAGATGGAGGAAATGTGGTGGGCTCTGGCCATGAGGAAATTATAGAGACCTGCTATGTATCTGTGCAACAATGATGGCAGTGTGACACCCTGCTCTCACCCTTATTATACTGGGTGATGTGTCACACATCATCTCTGCGAGGTGCACCAGGGGACCTCTCACATCCTGGTTGTACAGGGTTCCACACATGCCTGAGTTCATCCTTGCATAGGGAACCCAACTCATGAACTTCCTGGGTGTACAAAGAAACCTAGCAAATGTCAATATGACCAGAATCTCCCACATGTTCTGATTGTCCAATTTGGGACGCTCCTTCTATGTTTACATGAGTTGGTTTCCCTCACACTTTGGTTGTGTGATGCTCCACATTTGCCTGAGTTCATTGGAACATGGTGTGCCCTGCTCACATGCATATTGTAGAGGCGATCAGGGACACGCTGCTGCTCATGTTGTCATTTAGAGGTTTCTGTGGGTGGCTTCAGTTGTCACTGGGTAGAAGCCCGAGGCCACGTTTGCAAGGCCCTGGGCTACGCACATCTGAAAAGGTCAGGAAAGTGGTGTTCTACTCATATCCGTGTTATAGAGGATTCAGCACATAATTCAGGTCAGCAGGACATGGAGGCTCTGCTCACATGGTCCCTCAGGACGCAACATGTGCCTGAGTTTGTAAGGACACAAAAGCGCAATGCACACCTCTCATTTTGACAGGGCCACACAACTGTCTGAGATTGTGAGCATGTGTTTGCGTGTGTGTGTGCGTGTGTGTATATAGAGGACAGAGGTATTCAGTGCACACTCACCTTTAGATGATTCTCTGTTAGCTTGAAGGGTTCCAGCTTTTGTCAGCTCTGATCACGTCTTTGTTGTGCATTGATCATGTGTGTGTCCTCACCACAGGTGAATGTCTCTTGTCACAACCATGTTGCAGAGGAATTCCACCCTTCTGAGATAGTCCAAAATCCTTGGGGCTCCTGTCTTGTCCCCGAGGGAGTAGGCTCCACATGTGACAGAGAGGGAGGTGCCTTGCTTGTGCTCTCCTGGTATAGAGGGACCACACATGCCCTGATGGCAGAACATGGAGGGCCGCTCTTCACATCCATGTTTCTCAGGTCTCGGAATGGCCTATGTGTGTCAGGAATGTAGGTGGTGGGGCTAGCTGACAGATACACTGTACAGGGCTCCCTATGTTCTTTAGATATCACGATGTATGTGGGGACCTCTGTCCAGATTCCGCTAGTGGATTCTTCCATACGAGCCTGACGTGGCCCCCACATGGGATGCTCTGGCCTCCTGCAAGTTAAAGACGGTCCCAGCGGTCTGATGTCGTCGGGACATAGGCAGGGGCCTTTCCCTCTGAACTTTATAGAAGGTTCACCAACACCTGAGGTTGAGAGGATGTGGTGGTGTGTTTTTCACAGTGCTTTGTGGAGGTCTCCATGGGTATCAGAGTTTCAGGACAAGGGGCCTGTGTTTCCATTGTCCTTGGAGAGTGCTCAAAATCACAGTACATGTTTGCGCATGGAAAGTGTGTTCACTTTCCCGTTGTCTTAGGCTCTGTACTTTGAGAAATGATCCCAGCCTGGCTGGGCTCTTCCCTGCCAGAATGTGTCCAGACAGGAGAGTGCTCAGGCCACATAGAGTATTAAGCAGGGCTCCCGAACTTCCTGAGGCTTCTGCCTGTGGGGCTGTGCCCATTTCCTCATAGAGGGATCCACGCATGCCTGTGGAATAGACGGAATTGCCTGTTCTGTTCATTTTCCATGTTGAAGAGGCCTCAGCAGGCATGAGATGAGCAGAACACAAGAATGGCTTGGCTCCCATCCACATAGCACAAGGTTTACACGTACCTGAGAGGGACAGGAAGTAGTGAGTCTTTTTTCACCTCTACCTTGCAGAAGCTCCAAGTTTGACGCAGTTGTCAAGGGCATATGGGGTCTGCTGACACCTTCATTGTAGCAGCACCACACATATCTGTGATGGTCAGTGTGTGGCAGGGCTGTGCTCACATTCATGCCATCCAGGGCACCACCAATGTCTGAGGTCATCAGGACATGGAGAGGCTCTGGTCACAATCACAGTGTGCAGGGCGCCACAGGCGCCTGAGTTGTTCAGGACAGAGAGAGGCTCTGCTCACACCCACTTGGTAAGGGACTCCTTGCACACCTGAGGTGCTTAAGATAAGAGTGGGGCTCTTTTCCTCTTCACATTGTGCAGGGCTCTGTATAGGTCTGAGGTAGTCAGGACATGGGCGGGGTGGGGTTCTGCTTCCAGTGAAGTTGTACAGGGCTCCATGGATGGGGTTGGTGGTCACGACTCAAGGAGTTATTTACATCCACACTCTACAGGGCTCCACACAGGTCTGAGGACATGAGGACTTAGGGTTAGGGTTCCTGAAACAGCCTTAGAGCAATGGGGGTGTAGGTCCCAGGCAGAGCACTTGCCCCAGGTGCACAAAGTTCTCGCTCCCATTCCAGAAGGGCTTCCAGGGCAAAGTGCAGATGAAAAACACCGTTCTGAAGGCTTTTCTGTGTAGCTAGCCCATCAGAAACACTCCATGCAGCAGAGTGATCCACCTTCATTGGTTGAACATGGAATGCATTTCATATTCTTTTTATTTTCTAAGGCACCCTAATAAACCCGCATAATAAACCTAATCACACTGACACATCCTGAAATTTTTTCTCTATGCAATGGGCCAAGAACCTGCTTGGAGGTCCAGGGGGAGGTCTCACTGTCCTATTAGGGCAGGGACCTCCTCGCATCCCATCCTGGGACACTTATCTATCTGCTTGTTGTCTTTCCTTCCTGAGAAGTCTACCAAGATGCTCTAGGCCCATCTTGTGCTTTCTGACACGCACTGCAGGATTTCTCCAAGGAACCCGGTTCTTTTTGGTGGGGGGTGATACCTTAAAATGCATTTCTGATGCTGGAATGTGCAGGGATACTGGGATGGCCTTGCATCTAGGCACTGTCAGCATTCCCAAAAAGAGAAGTGCAAAAAATGTTGTATTTCCATACCTCACCCAAAGAGATAGGTTTGTGAGCCTTCATCAGATAAGGTGGGAACTCAGTGCTGCTTTGACAGCATGCAGAAGGCAGGTAGGAGGTAGGTGGCGGGGTGGACTTGAGGGTAGAGTTGTCAGAGCACCCGCAGCTGATAGTTGCCAGGGCCCAAAGCCTGCCTTTCCCTTGAGCATTCTGGAATGGTAGTCGGGGACACAGCGTGGCTGAGAAGGCCAGGAGCAGCTGTGTCCTGCAGTCCTTGTCTCAGAATACACAGCCAGGTTGACATGCGGCAAGGGCACTGCAGAGCTGACAACTGGCTGCTGGGTCTCTGTATCATGGAGTCGACATCACTGAGGACTACAGGCCATGGCAAGTCACTGAGATGGCTCTTGCTGGCCAAGCTTCGGAAACCAAGGAAGCACTTCTCTTGGACTGTGGGACATTCTCCCTGAAACAGTGTCAAGATGCGTGTCCCCACACGGACCACACTACTGAGGGCAAGTCTGTCTACATCTGAGGGTCAGGCCCTGACTTTCTTTTCATTGTGCCCATGCTTTCTTTTCAGATAGGGGCACAGCCTTTGGCATCTTCTCTGTCCCCAAAGAAAGAGACTTGAAAGGCATGTGTACTCACAAGGGAGGGACATTGTGTCACATTTACTGCTTTGCCTAGTGTTAACTCCAGTTCCCAGTTATGGTCTCAAAGTGGACAGTAGCCAAATGGTCTGTGTCTAAAGGGACACCGGGATCTTGACAGTCCAGGGACTGGCCATATGATGAGAGAATCCTAATTGCACCTGGTGCAGAGGTAACAAACAGCAGTCTGGATGCCCTCAAGGACATGTGTGTGTCAGAGAGGAGAAAGTGAACCCAGTGTTCTGCCACAGGAGTGAAGCCTTCTGTGTCCACTGGTCTGGACACGACAGAACACCTCTTTCTCCATGTTTGAGTACACTCCACCCTGGAGACAGGCAACCTGTCATGTGGCCCCTGTGGATGATCACTTCCTTGTGACCTCACCCAGTGTGAGCTGGCCTTGGCAACAGAACACAGCAGAAAGGATGGGAAGGTACTTGTGAGAGGCAATAGAAAAGAGGCTGTACTTGTGTATTCTGTATACCCCTTGTGCTCACTCACAGGGATTCCACCTGCCATGTCCTAAGCTCCCCTGTGGAGAGCCCTTGCTAACCTGGCAGTAGGGACCGGAGCCCTCACTCCATTGCCCTTGAGAAATGAGTCCTCCCAGTACCTGAGTGAGAGAGCTTGGGACTGCTCATCCCTGAAAAGCCTTCAGATGTCACCATGGCTGTGGTAACATTCTGGCGGTGGTGGGGCATGTGAGAGGCAGAGAGATAGAGGCATAGAGCTCAGCCTTCACAACAGTACTGACCCGAGAGTGAGTGAAAGTAATGTACTGGGTTGTTAAAGTTTGTTTTCTTTGCAATGCAGAAGTGGAACACAAGTAAAGTGTTCTAACACTAAGGAGGTGGGTTGCCTCCTTTGGTTGAGGCCTTTGGATTTGGAGTCACCTCTGTCATCTTCTATATGACCACCAATTGATTGGGTATCTTGGAAACCTCACTGGTTGGTTGATTGCTGTACTAGATTGAGCCCAGGGGACGCTGGGTTGCACCTCTCCAGAGTAGAGTACTTGCTGAGTTTTCTACACTGGCCTTGAATTTGCCATCTCCTGCCTCAGCTTGCATTGACAGTTATGCACCACCACATCTAGCTGATTTTGAGTTCTGAGGCAGGCACACAGCAAGCGAAAGTTCTGTAGCACGTTGTATCTGAAATGCGGGCTGTGCTGACTTTGGAAGATCCAAGGTGTGAGAGAGGTACACAGCAAACAGCAAGAGACCCTCTGGAGGCTCTGGAGGGAATCCAGGTCTTCTGCTGAGCAGGATCACCCGCCATGCAAGGAGAGCCATGTGGCACTGGCCCTGCAGAAACTGAGACTTTGACCATTGGACCTCCTATTGACAGGTGACTGGAGCTGCCCCTCATCATCCATGATGTCATATTGTTTCAGTGTGTGTTAGCAACCCACTGCAATGAAAACCTAAATTAGTTTTGTTGACTTTTGACAGTCTTGTCTTCAGCGAGTGCAGTGGTACATACCCATATTTTTTGCCCTTGAGAGCCTGAGGCAGGAGGATCTTGAATTTAAAGCCTGTTAGGCTACATATTAAGTTCACAGCCCACATGGACTCCACAGTAAGACTTTTTTCTCAAAAACAGTGTTGTCCTCTTAGGTACATAGCCACTTTCTGTGGACTGCTGAATATAATCCATAAACACTTGGAATTGGGGCCTGGGATATCACCTTCTAGAATTTGCGTTTCTTCTCCCAGCTGGCTAGTGGGTCACTATTACATTCTGACTCATACAAATGTAATTTGAGAGAATGAGACTAATTTTAATACGATCCACAGTGCCAAGTATACTTCAGGTTAAACTGATCCATACTTGTCTGCCTTCCCCAGTCCAAAGCCAAGTGTAAGGCCCACTCTCCAGCCCACTGACCCCAAACCATCTAGAATCCCTGTCCTGGACTTGAGCTTCTCAGCTGGCACTTCCAGAAACCACTGATCCTGGACTCAAAAATGACCCTGCGTGTCAGGCTCACATTCCTGGTCTTCTTTTCCTTGTGGTATGGCATTGTGATATTTTACATCTAAAGCACCATTCTTATTCCTTACACCAGATCTTGTTTGTCTTTCTTTTGTTTCTTTCTTTCTTTCCCACACGAGGAATGAGCCCAGAATTATTTCCTTTTCCAGTACTGAGCATGGAACTGAGGGCCTCACACATGCCAGGATGAGCTAGCTACAGCCCTAGTACTGTTAAGGAAGGAATCAGTAAGTGACACACAGAGGGGAAGCAAAATGGAAGTAAAATAACAAATGTACTCATCAATCAGGGTCGTTCCAGGCACGGCTTCTGTGTGATCGACCCTTATCGATGAATAAATTTGTTGTTTTAGTTCCATTCCGCTGCCTCTCCGTGTGTCACTCACTGATTCCTTCCATAACATTACTTGTGCCTTACCCTACATTTGTTGTATTATTATTTTGCCACAGGCTTTTAGTAATTTGGCCAAGGTGGCATGAACTTGCCATCCTACTAGGTCATCCTCCAGAGTAGCTGTGGTTACAGTCCCGTGACACCGGAACCGGTAACGTTATTGTTTGTGAAAGTTGACATAACACAAGGTTGGTCTTCAGTGTCGGGCTATGATGTGACGCTCACTGGCTCCCCACAGCCCATCCCCACCTGGAACAGAGAAGCTACGGCTTGTTCTCACCTGAGCTGGTGCCCTGGGTGTCCGATCTTCACTGCCTTTGTGCGTGTGAAGGCACGCTTATCGCTGTGGATCTTTTAAACGGTGATTACCACTACAGTAACAACCCCTTCACTCTAGTTTTTGTTGTTCTTGTTGTTGTTTAATCATCTGTCTTTCTGCAGGCCGGTTTTTCCATTTTCACTTGATGCCAACAGACAAACCCTTAAATTCTTCCAAGGAATGGTTGTCTTGGTAGCCTGAAGCTTCGCTAGCAACCAATGGCTCCAGGACATGACACCACAATCTCGCGCTCATAACCAGTATCCCCTGGGTGCGGCCTCGGTTTTCCATTGGTCAGTTGGCAGTAGGCGGAAGGCTTCAGCCAATGGGAGGCGGCGCGCTCCCGGAACTAGCAGCAGCTGTTGCACCTGCAGCGTGTCTTTCTCCCAGCCACTCCTACAGAGTCTGGGCCCCCAGTCGCGCGCATTGAGCACAGGGGCTTGAAGATAAGTGCGGGGTGCCTCTGTTCGCGCCTGGAGGATCGGAGCCTTTCTGGAGACCAAGAGCTGGGCTGCGCCGAGCGTGCAGACAACTCCTACCTGTCCAGTTTGGTGCGCTGGAGGACTTGCTGGGAAGGCGCGGGCAGATGAAGGAGCCCGAGAGTCAGCGCATTCCATGACAGGTGTGTGCGGAGGACCTGAGGACGCCGGGAATCTATGTGGTCAAGGGCACCGCCCTCCCTCAAGCTCTGCTTTCTGTCTTTCTCTGCAGTTCGGATTGGCGTCGCAGGTCTGCTTACCCGCTAAGGATTTTCAGGGCTTGCTTTGTATGGTAAGATTGCTCTGCGCGTCCTTTCACTTGGACGTGCGTCCTTTCACTTGGACGTTCGTCCTTTCATTCAGAAACACGCCCTTGGCTCCTGTTGTGAGTGGGCATTGTTCTGATAGCAGTGAACAATCTAGGAGACACACCTGGGATCTACTGGTCTGCATTCTAGAGCAGACAGGCAGATGTTAAGATCACACAGCGCGTTAGAAGAGCCTTGGAGAAATCCAAGATGGGGACCAACTGTAGGGAGGCGCTGCAGGTGAGGGAGTGAGACCCCTTGGGAGCTACAACATCCAGGGAGCAAACAGATGCTGGGGCCCCACCCACAAGGAGCCCAGTGTGGGTGGGTTAAGAAAAGGACAAGAGAATTGTGGAGGTGACCAGGAGCTGTGGTTGTGCCGATAGAGGTCTGAGGTGATGTGTGAGAGACACGTCAGTGTAGCTGTACCTGTGGGTGCTTTAGAGAACGTGTGAGAAGCCTGAATGGAGAAGGCGGGAGGCCATCAGCATCTAGCTGGGCTTTACAGGCTCATGGTTTAAAGTGCCCGTATCCCTGAAGCGCCTGTACACTCTCCAAGGGCAGCCATCAGGGATGATGGATGTGTTAAGTCACTTGATGGGGAACTCGGTTTACAGTGTAGCTAAACACAAAATCATCACACTGTACACCTGGAATGCACACTGTGTTTATTTGTAAGGTACACCAGCCAAAGTGCTGTGAGGGCTGACCTCAAAGTGAAAATCCTCCTGCCTCAAGCTCTTAAGGGCTGGGATTAGAGATGTGTACTATGACACCCAGCTCAAACTTTCTCACATGATCTTGTAAAAATTAAAGATTCCACACCTAAACTTGGGTTAATTTTCGATTCTCATTTAACTGGAATTTCTTAATCTGTTATTTGAGCTTTTTGTTGAGAAGTTCCAATACCTTGCTATTTTTCCTTACTCACTAGCACAAGACATTTAGGTAGTTCAGAAAGGCTTCAGTTAGGGACAAGAGAAGTCTGTATATCACTTATAGCTGGGGAAATAAGTCTTACTGTCTTTTGAACCTAGAAATCCTGAGCATTTGTAAGAATGTGTCTCTGAGAGGTCAGGGTCCCACCCTGCCTCTCCACCTGCCTGCTCTACCATGTGACCCTTGTGGATGGCTCCCCTGGCCTGAGGAGTCTGTGAACAAACTGGTGCATTGTGCTCTGTGACCCTTATGGGTCCCACTTTTTCTGAGGGCTGGACATTGTGTGGTCTCCCAATTGCTCCTGCTGTACGTGACTGGGTCACACATTGTGCCACGCTGCTGTCTGCAAGTACACACTCCTTTTGTCGGCGCCGCACACCCTTGGGAGCACCTATCACTGGCTTTGCTTTTTCTTCTATGATGAGAAGGTGGCACCAGCTTAATTGGAATTAGTGCATCTTTAGTAAACTTGCTTGACCCTCCTTCCTAGCAATCGCCAGTGGGAAGAATTGGAGCTGGGGAACCGACTGCACGGCAGGCTTCACTGCTCCCAGTGGGGAAGGAGGCCCAAGGGCAAGGGAAGCCCAAGTGCATGTTAAATTTATTTTTTCTTTCAAGTGAGTTTATTGGTGCATTGTAGGTATACAGTATAGTTACATTCATTATTGGATTTTGTACCTTTACAGGACTGGCCTAGGTTCTCATTTTTTCCCCTTGTTCCTGCCCTGCCTTCACCCCCTTCCCCTCCCAATTAACAAATATGTTATTTCCATTTTTTCATTTTCTCATAAAATTTTTTTTTTGCCTTATTCCCATTCCCCCATCCTTCCACTTTCCCTACACCTTTACCCTTTTCATTCTATTTCACATTGTCAAATATCCCATTAGGATGAATTTTTAATATCGACACTGTGGGAAACCCTGTTTGGAACCCTGTTTATCCTTCCCAACTTACATGTACTTTTCAGTAAAGGCAGCAGTTTCGACCCTGTCCTGCTCAGGGTAGGGAGGCTTTGCCGTACTATGTTGCCCCAGTGCTTCACTGCAGAAGTCTGAGTGGCACTTGGTGGTGCCAGTCCACCCAATCTGGAGTTTCCAGATTTAGATTCAGCCAGGCCTATTCCCGCAGGGAGTCACCTCGAGCAGGTAGCTTTGCCCCATTCGTGCCTGCCTGTTTTACCAGTGACATGCATTGTGACCGGTTGCACAGAGCCACATGTCCTGTGAGTCTTCCAATGATGCTCTCCACCGCGGGCCCTGTGTGCCCCATAGAGCTGTGCATTTACTGAGTGAGTGGAAAGGGGGTCTCACTCTGGTCCTGAGTTGACTTTGCCCAAATGAGTATGGATTTCCTTTATTTGTCTCTAGTGATATAAAAATGCAAATATGCCTTTTTACACAGGGCAGTATAGCAGTCAGGGCTTAGACTGTGACATGAGTTAAATTTTGTTCACAGAGGTTGTTTGTTTTCTGCAAAAATATATCCTTGGTTTATGCTGTCCTTCCCAACGTCCCTACTGATGGCCAGCACAGGAGGGGCTCTGGCAACATCCACATTGATGAGGTTTCCCCACCCAGTTAGAGGGTAACCTGGCAGAGGTGCCCCCAAGTGCCTGACCTGTCAGCCCTGGGGTCTCAATTCATACCCATTTTGGACAGGGCCGTCCACATACCTTAGGTACCTGGGGATGGGCGAGCATTGCTCACTTCCATGTAATAGGGTGTCCAGTCCATGTGATGTTGGTCAGGGCCTCCGCTCCCATCCATGTTTTAGAAGGCTGCAGACACGACTGCTCTGAGGATAGGGTGGAGTGTACTGAAATCACAGATGGGGCTCCACACATGGATGGTTAAACTCAGTGAGTGGAGGTCTCTGCTCCTCTCTGCAGTGTAGAGCACTCCACGCACGCCTGTGATGTCAGGATGTAGGGGGCTCGACTCACTCATATATTTTAGAGGCACTCACACACCCCTGAGATGGCCCGGATATAGGAGCTCTGAACACATCCATATACATCAACATGTGCATGGTCCCTCACGCACACCTGAGATGGTCAGGACCTAGGGAAGCACCACTGTGCTCACATCCACATTGTAGAAGCCTTCACACATACTTAAAGGCTCAGAATGTGAGGATGGGGCATTCTGAGTGTAGTGACTTTCTCAAGGGTTCCACACACTTGAGCCAGCCAAGGCGTGAGGTCTCTACCTATATCCACCTTTTGGCATGCACTACACACACTGATGGTCAGGACTGGCCACTGTAGACATCGTCACTGTAGAGGGCTTCTCACACACCTGAGATAGTGGGGGCATGGCGTGGGGCCTCTGCTCCCATCCCCGATGTATGAGCGGCACACATAACTGACGTGGTCAGACATCGGGGACGGGAGCAGCTCTTACTTGAGTTGGAGGGATCTCCATGTGGGGTGGCTTCAATGGCTCGAATGTGACCAACAGAAACAGAATGTGATGGTAGGGGGGCTCTACTCACATCCTCCTAGTGAAGGGCTCCACACGTTATATAGGGGCCTGGCACTCCAAGGCTCTGCTCACCTCTCCATTGGAAATGGCAGCACACACACACACACACACACACACACACACACACA
>NW_022900929.1:6551197-6564430 GCF_012274545.1 Fukomys damarensis
CACACCCCTGAGAGAGTGTGGCGGTTTTTTCCCATCTACACTGTAGACAGCTTCACATATAGTCTGAGATGGTCTCAACATGGAAGGCCCTGTGCATGTCCAGGTCGGGGAGGGCTCCCACATACCATGTATATTTGGCATGTGTGGGGGCCTTGGGCAGGGTGGGGTAGGCTAAGACCACTTGGATGCTTGGATGGGGCACGGTGGTGTCTGCTCACATCTCACTGTACAGCTCTCCACCTGAGAGGGTCAGGATATGGGGGAGACTTTGCTCACCTCCTTGTTGTATAAGGACCCCCATCCCATGAAGATGGTCACAACATTAAGGGATCTTCCATATCCATGCTGTGGAGGTCTCTGTTGCTTTCTGAAATGGGCAGGATACTCGGGGCTCTACTCCATCCATATAGCAGTGTGTGCCACCTGCTGGATGTGCTCTGCTCACAACCTCATTGCAGAGGGCTCCATGTGCCCCATGTGGTCAAAACAGCGGGGCAATGCTCAGTTCCTTGTTTCAATAGAGCTTGACCACCTGCTGAGGTGGTCAGGAAATAGACAGCTGTGATAACTTCCTCCTTGGAACCGAGAACTGCAGAAAACTGAGTTGGTCTTGTTACCTAGTTCTGCTCACATCAAAGTCGTGCAGGGCTCCACACATGCCTGTGAGTAGGGACATGGAGAGCTGTGGGTCACATTCTCATTGTATAGGGCTCCACCAATGCCTGAGGTCTTCAGCACATGGGCGAGTGTCTCTGCCTATATCACTCGTTCGTGAGGTAGTAGGACAGGGGGTTTAGGTTCATAATATTGTAGTGTTTCCAGCAAGATGAACAGACATCTGGTTTAATGATTACATCTGTCCAAGTCCCTACACATGTGATGAAGACATGGGGAGTGTTCAGGTCAAGTTTCCATTGTACAAGATTCCTTACGTGACTGGTTGTGATGACAGGTCAGGGAATGGGGCTAGCTCCACTCACAGTTCTATATGGATGACCCATAGAGAGCCTGTTAGGAAGGAAATAGGAAACTCAGTGATAAATGCATTGTACAACGGTCACTATGCAGCTACAAGTGGGTAGATGGGGAGCTTGTTCATGCTCATTTTGAAGAGGATTCAACTTATGCCCGAGAATTTCTGTATATGAGGATATCAACTCCCATGATCATGGGCAGGACACACAGGCCTGAGATGGTGGAGATCTGGCCTTGTGGCCATTGTGAAGGCTTGGTCTATAGGAGAGAGTGGGGCTTCACTCTTGACCACGTTGTACCAGGCACCACTTGGGCCTCAGATGGTTTGTAGAAGGACCACACATGCTCTGATTGGGAGGACATGGAGGTCTGCTCTTATCGTGTTTCTCAGATCTTCACAAATTCCTGAGTGTGTCGTGACATGTGGGTGGTGTCTCTGCTCACCTGTACGTTGAACATCCTCCCATGTCCCTCAGTAGTCAGGTCCAGATGTGTATGGTCGCTTCATTCCACATTCACATAGTAGATTCCTCCACAGACACCTGTCATGGTCCGCAGGTTGGGAGCTTTGGCTGTATTCAGGTTGAAGACAGCTCCACACAGAGGCATGAGCTAGTGTGGACATGGGGAGGGGCGGGTCCCAAAGTGACATTATAGGTGGTGGACAAACACCCGAGGTTATGAGGATGTGGTGGGACATTTCTCACCGCACGTTATAGAGGTATGTACAGGACTTGTAGAGTTTCAGGATGTAGTGCTTTTGCTTCTGTTACGGCAGGAGACAGCTTCGAAATCACAGAAATTGGCAAGTATATTCACATCCTTATTATATAAAGGTCTATACTTTGAGAAAGTATCACCAGTTTTTTGTTTTCTTTTTTGAGACAGGGTCTCACTATGTAGTTGAGACCTATCTGGAGCTCACTATGTAGGCCAGGCTGGTCTGGAATTCACAGCGATCCTCCTGCCTCATCCTCCGTGTGCTGGGATTACAAGCATGTGCCACCGTGCGCAGCACCACCTTTTGAAAATCTACACCTGTCTGAGGTTTTCTGCATACTAGAAGGCACTGCCCACATAGAGTATTGTACAGGGCTCCACACCTGCCTGAGTTGCTCGGCTTTTTTGGGGGGCACTATAGCATTCCCTTGTAGAGGGTTCCACACATGCCTGAGGCACTGAGCAAATGGGCTGCTCTGTTTGCGTTTCATATTGAATAGGGCTCCACATGCATGAGATGAGCATAACACTGGGATGGTTGTGCTCACATCCACACCTACCTGAGAGGGTCAGGGAATGGTGGGCTTCTTCTCACATCCACCCTGTAGAGGGCTCCAGGTATGATGCAGGTGTTCATGGCATGTGGGGTCTGTTGACCTTGTATCAGGACCACACATATCCTTGACTGTCAGTGTGTGGAAGGGCGGTGCTCACATTCATGTTGTCAGGGCACCACCAATGCCTGAGGTCGTCAGAACACGGGGGAGGCTCTGCTCACCATCACAGTATGCAGGGTACCACATATGCCTGAGCTGGTCAGGACAGCAAGACGCCCTGGTCACATCCACAGTATAAGGAGTGTTTGCACATGTACAATGCATAACACAAGGGTAGGGTTCTGGTCACTTTCACATCGCGTAGGGTTCTGTATATGCCTGATATAGTTAGGACATGGGTCGGGTATGGGAATTTCTACTTACAATCACTACAGGGCTCTGTGAATGGTCTTGGTGGTCACAACCTGGGGAGCTCTAGGTACATCCACATCCTACAAGGCTCAACACAGGTCTGAGGACGTCAGGACACAGGCTTGGGTTTCTGTTCATATACACATTTTATAGGGCCCCACCCTCCAGATGGGAATAGGACATGGGGAATGGCTCCATGTTCTCTTTTTAGAGGCCCACAACAAGGCGATGTGGTTTGAATCTGCGGACTCTGATTCACAGCTGCATTATAAACATTTGCACACATGTAGAATGTGGATGGGATGTGGGGTCCTCCTCTCTCATTCACACTACTGAAGAATTCACATACCCAATATGATCACACCACTGGGCAGTGCTCACATCCGTGTTGTAGAGGATCTACCACTGGCTGAGATGGTTCAGACGTAGAAGAGAAAGCTGAGACCACTTCCTCCATGTAACAGAGGACTCCAACCCCTTGAGGTGGTCAGTATATAGTTGGGCTGCATATGCCAGTGCTGTTAGGGATGCACACAAGCCTGGGGTTGACAGGACATGAGGAGGCGCTGCTCACATTCCCATTGTATAGAGTTCCACAAACCACTGGGCTCCTGAGGATGTTGGGTGCTCTGTTCACATTCCCGTTGAGGAGGGGCTCCAAAGTTGTGAGGTGTGATGATGGCATGGCATGTGGCACTGGTCATAGCCATGTTGTAGAGGCTTCTATGGGCCTGCATTGGTTGGAAAATGGTGGGTCCTCCTGGGATAGGATGCAATTCGTGATGGCTCCATGTGTAACATGTTGGGGCTCTCTTTTACCTGATTTAGTAAAGAGCCCACACACCTGAGTTGGTCAAGATGTAGAGAATGTGCACTTCCCACATTACAAGGGTCCACCAGTGCCTGGGGTCGTCGGGACATGGTGGGTGCCTCTGCTCACATGTGTATTGTGCAGTGCCACTCACCTTGCTGAGACTGTCGGAACAGGAGTGTTTATGCTCACAGTTTTGTTGTAGACTTCACACTGTGAGCCTGGGGATTGGATTCACGGTCATTGCTGAAATCATCGACAATTCTGAGCAGGTGGGCACATGGTGGGTGTTCAGGTCAAGTTCACATTGTCCAAGGCTCTGTACACACCTCAGGCAGGGGTGACAGGTCAGGGGGTTGCAGGCAGCCCTGCTCACAATTATATCAGACAGGACCCCAGATACAGCCACTTAATAAGTTCATGGGGATCTCAGGTGACAACCACTTTGTACAGGGATCAAAATCAAATTAGAATTAGGTACACAGTGAATTCTCCTCACATGTATCTTCTTCAATATTCTGCTCATGCATGTGATTTTCTGAACATGAGGCTATCATCTTCCTTGCACAATGGGCAGGATTCCACATTCCCGAGATGGATGAAATGTGGTGGGCATCTGGCCATGAGGACGTTATAGAGACCTGCTATGTATCTGTGCAACAATGATGGCAGTGTGACACCCTGCTCTCACCCTCATTGTACTGGGTGACATGGGTCACAGATCGTCTCTATGATGTGTACCAGGGGGCTTCTCACATCCTGATTGTACAGTGTTCCACACATGCCTGAGTTCATCCTTGCCTAGGGGACCAACCTCGTGAACAGCATAGAAGCTGCATCGCACATTGGACAATCAGAATATGCGGGAGGTTCTGGTCACATCGACATTTGCTAGGTGTCTTTTCATACCCGGGAATTCAGGTCAATGGGGTTCTGCTCACACTTTTGTTGTGTGATGCTCCACATGTGCCTGAGTTTGTAGGAACATGGTGTGCCCTGCTCACATGTATGTTGTAGAGGTGATCAGCAACACACTGCTCCTCATGTTGTCGTTTAGAGATTTCTGCACGTGGCTTCAGTTGTCATGGGGTAGAAGCCCGAGGCCACGTTTGTATGGCCCTTGGCTATGCACATCTGAGAAGGTCAGGAAAGCATTGTTCTACTCAAATCCATGTTGCAGATGATTCAGCATATAATTCAGTTCAGTAAGACACAGAGGCTTTGCTCACAGAGTCCCACTGAGCCACACATATGCCTGAGTTTGTCAGGACAAAAAAGGGCGATGCACACCTCTCATTTTGACAGGGCCACACAACTGTCTGAGATTGTGAGCATGTGTTTGCATGTGTGTGTGTGTGTGTGTGTGTGTGTCTGTGTGTAGAGGACAGGGGGTATTCTGTGCACACTCACCTTGTAGATGATTCTGTGTTAGCTTGAAAGGTTCCAGGTTTTGTCAGCTCTGATCACATCTTTGTTGTATGTTGATCATGTGTGTGATCCTCACGACAGGTCCATGTCTCTGGTCACACCCATGTTGCAGAGGGTTTCCACACTTCCGAGATGGTCAGAAGGGGTTTGGGCCCCTGTCCTGTCCCCGAGGTAGAGGGCTCCACATGTGCCAGAGAGGGAGCTGCCTTGCTTGTGCTCTCCTGGGACCACACATGCCCTGATGGCAGGACATGGAGGGCCGCTCTTCACATCCATGTGTCGTAGGTCTCGGAAAGGCCTATGTGTGTCAGGAATGTAGGTGGTGGGCCTAACTCACATACAGGGCTCCCCATGTTCTTCAGATGTCACGATGTATGTGGGGACCTCTGTCCACATTCCCCTTGTGGATTCTTCCACACAAGCCTGATGTGGCCCACACATAGGATGCTCTGGCTTCCTCCTGGCTGAAGTCGGTCCAGGAGGCCTGAGGTAGTCTGGACATAGGCAGGAGCCATTCGCTCTGAACCTTATAGAAGGTTCACCAACACCTGAAGTTGGGAGGATGTGGTGGTGTGTTTTTCACAGTGCTTTGTAGAGGTCTGCATGGGTATCAGAGTTTCAGGATGAGGGACCTGTGTTTCCATTGTCCTTGAAGAGTGCTCAAAATCACAGTACACGTTTGCGCATGGAAAGTGTGTTCACTTTCCCGTTGTTTTAGGCTCTATACTTTGAGAAATGATCCCTGCCTGGCTGGGCTCTTCCCTGCCAGAATGTGTCCAGACAGGAGAGGGTTCAGGCTACATAGAGTATTAAGCAGGGCTCCCGAACTGACTGAGGCTTCTGCCTGTGGGGCTGTGCCCATTTCCTCATAGAGGGATCCACGCATGCCTGAGGCATAGACGGAATGGCCTGCTCTGTTCATTTTCCATGGTGAACAGGGCTCTGTAGCCATGAGATGAGAACAACACAGGGATGGCTCCACTCACATCCACATAGCACAAGGTTTGCACATACCTGAGAGGGTCAGGAAGTAGTGGGCTTCTTTTCACCTCTACCTTGCAGAACCTTGAAGCTTGGCACAGTTGTCCAGGGAATATGAGGTCTGCTGACACCGTCGTTGTAGCAGCACCACATATACCGGGGATGGTCAGTGTGTGGCAGGGCTGTGCCCACATTCATGCTGTCCAGGGCACCACCAATGCTGAGGTCATTAGGACTTGGGGAGGCTCTGCTCACAATCACAGTGTGCCGGGCGCCACACGTGCCTGAGTTGTTCAGGACAGAGAGAGGCTCTGCTCACACCCACTTTGTAAGAGGCTGTGTGCACACCTGAGTTACTTAGGACAAGAGTGGGGCTCTGGTCCCCTTTACATTGTGGAGGGCTCTGTATATGCCTGAGGTAGTCAGGACATGGGCAGGGGTGGGGTTCTGCTTCCAGTTAAGTTGTACGGGGCTCCATGGATGGGGTTGGTGGTCACGACCCAGGGAGCTTATTTACACCCACACTCTACAGGGCTCCACACAAGTCTGAGGACATGAGGACGTGGGTGGGGTTCCTGTTCACATACACATTTTATGGGTCCCCACCCTCCAGACAGGAAGAGGACATGGGGAATGGTTTTGCTTCTGTGTTCTCTTTTTAGAGGCCCACACACAAGTGAAGTGCTCAGGACCTTGGGCCTCTCATTCACAGCTGCATTATAAGGGGCTGCACACTCATGGAGTGAGGATGTGATGCGGAGTGCTCTGCTCTCATCCACACCACTGAGAAATCCATGTGCCCGACCCACGTGGTCCAGCCAGTCCAGGGATATAGAGAGCTCCGCCAGCAGCTGGGGTGGTGCAGACTTAGAAAGCTCAGGTCGTTTCCTCCTTGGAACAGAGGGCTCGAAACCCCTGAGAGGGTCAGCATGTAGCTGGGCTGCTCACGTCCACGTTGTCCACAGTTCCCCCAGGCCTGTAGTGGACAGGACATGGAGAGGCTCTGCTCACGTTCCAGCCGTACAGGGTTCCACCCATGTCTGAGCTCCTGAGCACATGGGGTGATCTCTTCACATTCACATTGAGGCTGGCTCCACACTTGGGAGGTGTAGAGACTGTGTGGTGGGGGACGCTGGTCATAGCCGTGTTGTAGAGATTTTCCACAGGGCTACACTGGTGTGGAAATGAGTGTTCTCGGTGCACAGGTCTCCATTCCTTTTTTTTTTTTTTCCTGGTGCCATGAATTGAACTCAGGCCCTTGGGATTGTGAAGCAAGTGGTGGAACCACTGAGCTAAATGCCCAGCATAGGTCTCCATTCTATTCATTTCTTTTTTTTTTTTTCTTTTGAGACAGGGTCTCACTATGTAGGTGAAACTGACCTGGAACTCACTCTGTATCCCAGGCTGGTCACAAACGCATGCAATCCTCCTGTCTCAGCCTCCCAAATGCTGGGATTACAGGCATGCACCCCCCGCCCGGCTACATCTCCATTTTTATTGGTGATGCATATAACACATATGGGCTCTGTTTTAGTTGAGTTTGTAAAAGGCCCACACACCTCTAGGGGTCATGAATGGAAGCTCTGAGCTTTCACATTTTGCAGGGCTCCAACTGTGCCTGAGGTCTTCAAGACACCGTGGAGTGCCCCTGCTGACATGTGTATTGTGCAGTACTGTACACATTGCTGGGAAGGTCAGGACAGGCATGTTTATGCTCACAACATTGTGGTAGACTTCACGAAGTGGGAGTGGGTGCTACATATATATGTACGTAACAAAAGTCATCAGACAGGTCTGGTCAGGTGGAGAGATGGTGAGTATTGAGGACAAGTTCACATTGTACAAGGTTCTCCACATGTCTTGGACAGGGATGACAGGTCAGGGGGATGCAGGCAGCCTGCTCAGTTTTCTATTAGAGAGGGCCCCATATAGAGCTGGTGAGGTCATGGGCATCTCAGGTTAGAACCGCACTATACAAGGAGCATGATAAAATGAAAAGTAAATACATGGTGTGTTGTGTTCACGTCTATGTTTTCCAGGAATCTGCTCATGCCTGAGGTTTTCTGTATATGAGACTATCACCTCACATGCACATCAGACAGGATTTGCCTGAGTTCATTACAACATGTTGTGCCCTGCTCACATGCATATTGTAGATGTGATCAGGGAGATACTGTTCCTCATGTCATTTTAGAGCTTTCTGCAGGTGCCTTCAGTTGTCACTGGGTAGAAGCCCGAGGCCACATTTTCATGGCCCTGGGCTATGCACATCTGAGAAGGTCAGGAGAAAGGTGTTCCACTCACTTCCGTCTTATAGACGATTCAGCACATAATTCTGGTCAGCCGGACCCAGAGGCTCTGCTCACATGGTCCCTCAGGGCCCGGCATGTTCCCGAGTTTGTCAGGACACAAAAGGGCGATGCACACCTCTCATTTTGACAGTGCCACACAAATGTCTGAGATTGTGAGCGTGTGTTTGCATGTGTGTGTGTGTGTGTGTGTGTGTGTGTGTGTGTAGAGGACAGGGGGTGTTGGATACACACCTTGTAGATGATTCTGTTTGCCTGTGGGGTTCCAGCTTTTGTCAGCTCTGATCTCGTCTTTGTTGTGTGTTGATCATGTGTGTGATCCTCACCTCAGGCGCATGTCTCTGGTCACTCCTATGTTGCAGAGGGTTTGTGCACTCCCGCGCTGTTCAGAAGGAGTTGGGGCTCCTGTGCTGTCCCCGAGGTAGAGGGCTCCACATGTGACAGAGAGGGAGCTGCCTTGTGCTCTCCTGGTGTAGAGGGATCACACATTCCCTGATGGCAGCACATGGAGGGCGGCTCTTCACATCCATGTGTCTCAGGTCTTGACAAAGGCCTATGTGTGTCAGGAATATAGGCGGTGGGCCTGGGCACATATACACTGTACAGGGCTCCCATGTTCTTCAGATGTCACAGTATATGTGGGGGCCTCTGTCCATTCTCACCTAGTGAATTGTTTGACACGAGCCTGAGGTCATCTGCCTCCGGGGTGCTCCGTCCACAATCGGGTTTAAGTAGGCTAAATACAGAGAAGGGATGTCATCTGCATACGAGGAGATGCTGTTCCCAAGTCACTTTAGAGATGGCTCACCAACATCTGAGAGTTTGAGGATGTTGGGGGATTATTTCTCACAAAACATTGTAGTGGGTTCCACAGGTATCTGAGAGTTCCAACATGTGGGTGCCATGCTTCCACTGCCCTTGGAGAGGGCTCCCAATCACAGTATAAATTTGTACACAGGAGGTGTGTTCACTTTCGCATTGCCTAAGGCTCTATACTTTGAGAAATGATTACCACCTGGCAAGATTCCACCCTGCCAGAAATTGTGAGTACATGAGAGGGCAATGATATCATAGTGTGTTGTACAGGGCTCTACAACTGCCTAAGGTGGTCGGTGGGTGTGTTGGGGGGGCACTGTGCCCATTTCCTCATCCAGGGTTCCACACATCCATGAGGCATTGACTAAACAGGCTCCTCTGTTCATCTTCCAGGTTGGAGAGGGCTCCACATGCATTAGATGAGCACAGTGTGCAGATGGCTTTGGTCACATGCACATTGTAGAAGCTTTTCACCTACCTGAGAGTGCTCCATGCATGATCAGGTGTCCAGGGCGTGTAGGGTCTGCTGACCTTCCCAGTGTAGAGAGACCACACATACTTGTTATCAGTGTGTGGCAAGCCTATGCACGCATTCATGTTTTCCAGGGCACCCCCAATGCCTGAGGTTGTCGGGACTTGGGGGAAGCCCTGCTCACAATCGGTGTGCAGGGTGCCACACGTGCCTGAGTGGTCAGGACAGAGAGAGGCTTTGCTCTCATCCACTTTCTAAGGGGCTGCTTGCACACCTGGGGTGGTTAAGGATGGGTGCTCCAGTCACTTCCACACTGTGTTGGGCTCCTGCTTCTGTGTTCTCTTTCTAGAGGTGCTCATACAAGTGATGTGGTCAGGACCTAGGGCCTCCGATTCACAGCTGCGTTGTAAAGGGCTACACATATGTGGAACATTGATGGAATGTGCACTGTTCTAGTTGATTTTGTCAAGGGCCCACATATTCAAGTTGGTCAAGAAATGCAAGTCTCTCCACACTTCCGAATTCTCCAGGCCTCCACCAGTGCCTAAGGTCGTCAAGACATGGTGGGGTGCACCTGCTCACACGTGTATTGTGTAGTGTATACACGTTGCTGAGATGATCAGGACTGGGTTGTTTGTGCTCACAGCCTTGTGGTAGACTTCACGCCATGGGCCTGGGGATTGGATTTATGGTTCTGTTGCACAAATAATCAGACAAGTCTGAGCAGGTGGGGACATGGTGGGTCTTCAGGTCAAGTTCACATTGTAAAAGGTTCTGCACACACCTGGGGCAATGGTTACAGGTCAGGAGGATGCAGGCAGCTCTACTTACATTTTTATCGGACAGGGCCCTATGTACAGTCAGTTACTGAGGTCATGGGGAGCTCAGGTGACAACCACATTGTACAGGGATCACAATCACATTAGAAGTAGGTGCATCGGGAGTTGTGCTTATGTCCATCTTCTCTTGAACTCTGCTCATGCCTGAGCGTTTCTGTATATGAGGGCATCTCCTCACATGCACTTTGGGCAGGATTCCACATGGCTGAGAGGGTAGAGATGATCTGGAGATCTGGCCATGTAGACATTATAGAGGCCTCATATATCTCACTGCATGGATCAGGACAGGGTGGGGCTACACTTCATCCACACTGTGCTGACTGCTAGATGGGCTACAGATAGTCAGCACATGACACGCTCACAACCTCATCGCATAGGGTTCCACACAGACCTGAGTTCATCCTAGTGTGTGGGGACCCTATTCACATGCACATCATGCAGAGCGCCTCTCCCATCCCAGACCATCAGGTCATGTGGGGAGATTCTGGTCACATCTACATTTGCCAGTTGCCCTTACACACCTGAGGAGGTCAAGACCCGAGGGTTTCTGCTCATGGCCTGCTTGTACAGGGCTCCACTTGCCTGCGATCATCACAGCACAAGGCACGATGATGTTATCCATATTACAGAGGCAATCAGGACATGGGTTGGTGGTCATTTCAGAGGTTTCTTCTCGAAGCTTCAGCTTTCATGCTATGGAAGCCCAGCCACATCCTGCTTGTGGCCCTGGGCTATGCACATCTGAGAAGGTCAGGAGAAAGGTTTACTACTCACAGCCATGTTGTAGACAATTCTGCACACAATTCAAATTAACAGAACACGCGAACTCTGCTGACATTGTCCCGCAGGATCCTATAAGTGCCTGATTTTGTCAGGATGCAGGAAGGCGATGCTCACATTTCTGGTAGTATAAGGCTACATGCCTGTGCTAGATGGTGAGCATGTGTGGATGTGTTCGTGTGACTTGAGGGCATATTCAGCTCATACTCACCCTGTAGCATTATTCACACTTGTGTGAGATAGTCAGGACATTGTCTTCTCGATTCACGTCCACATTAAGGAGGATTCCACACAGGGGTGTGAGCACTGGCACAAGTCTAGTAATATCCCTGCTTCAGAAGCTTTCCATCTCTGAGACGGAGCAGTCAGTGGGGCCCCTGTCCTCCCCACCTGGAGGAAGGCTCCATACGAGACAGAACGGAGATGCCCTCTGGGTGCTCCATGTTCTTCCATTTGCAGAGAGGTCATACGTGCCCTGAGTCAGCAGTGTATGCAGAGCTCCTCTTCACGTTCACGTTGTTCAGGTCCTCACAAGTGCCTGACCTTTTACGACATGGTGCGGCCTGCTCATGTCCACATTTCACAGCAAACCCACCTTTCTTAATAGGTAAATCAGGATTCATGTGAGGGCTTCTGTTCACATTCGCCATGTGACTTACGTGGTCCTGACACTCCCGAGGTTGTCAGGGGGTGGTGCGCTCTGACAACATCCAGGCTAAACGGGGATTCACTGAGGCTCTAAGCAGTATTAGAACTTGAGATTGGCTGTGCTCTGTGTCACTTTATAGAGGGTTCCACAAATACCTGAGGTTGTGAGGACCCGAGGCATATTTCCCACACTATGGTGTAGAGGTCTCCACAGGTTCCTGTGAGGGGAGGACCGGGGGTTATGCTCACATTCCCTTGCGAGAGGGCTCACAATCACATTAGAAGTTGGGATATGTTCACATGCCCTATGTTTAAGGCTGTTTACCTCGAGAAATCATAACCTCAGGGAAGGCTCCATTGACAGCCATGTTGTATAGGGCTCTACAAGTACCCGAAACTTTCCACACACGGGAAGACACTGCTCAATTAGAGAGTTGTACAGAATTGCCTGTATGCTTGAGTCATTGAGCAAATGGGCCACTCTATACACATTCCATGGAGGACAAGTCTTCACACAGGCATGTGGTGAGCTCAAGACGGGCATGGCTCTGTTTATATCGTGGTGTAGAAGGTTTGCACCTACCTGAGTGGGTCAGGAAAGGGTGGGCCTCTTTTCATGTCCAATTTCTAGAGGGCTCCATAAACGATGGGAGACACTGTTCATGAGGAGCACTACTGCCTTCTCATTGTAAGGGGACCGCACATAGCTGGCATTGTCAGGACATGGAAGGGCTCTGTTCACTTTCCTGTTGCCCTAGGCTCCATCAATGCCTGTGGTGGTCAGGACACGAAGGTGCTTTATCTATTTGGTACCGGGGATGGAAATCAGGACCTTGTGGTTGTGAGGCGGGCAGCGGAACCCCTGAACTAAATAGTCAGTCCTAGGGTGCTGTACTTTTAACCATGCAGTACAGGGCCCCACATGTGACTGCAGGGCTCAGGACTTTCAGAGACTTTGCTCACATTCACAGTGTAGAGGGATCCAGACACACTTGCATTTGTCAGAAGTGGTAATTCCAGGTCAAACTCATGTTTTTGAAGTTTCTGCCGGTGCATGAAACTATCAGGTTCTGTGAGAACTGCGTCTATGCTCATATGTAGATTTTTGAATGTTCCACCCCCTTGAACTGTTAGTCTATTTTTGCTGTCTTATCATGTACTTGTGGTAGGTGACTCAAACAGCTGACGTGGGCTACATGGGGAGGTTTTGCTCACATCATTGTAAGAGCACTCCACACACATGTTACATAGACAGCATATGAGGGGCTCAGTCACATCCTTTTTTACTGAGTTCCATATGGCTGACAAGGTCAGTTTACCTGAGTTCTTCCCGCTTTCTTTGGAAGGTTCCACATGCCTGGGGTGGTGAGACTTGAGAGCCTCTGATCATCCATGCTGTAGGAGGCCCTGCACTTGCCTGACCTGGTCAGGATAGAGCAGCAGTGTGGTGCCTGCTCACCATCATGCTGTAGAGGTCTGCATACAT
>NW_022900929.1:6564930-6570872 GCF_012274545.1 Fukomys damarensis
GGCTCCACCCACACCACAAATGCTGACTGCTTTGTTTCTGTGCTATAGTGTGAGATCAAAGAATGTACCTAGTGGTGGAACTGCCTGTGATGAATGCCATAAAAATACTTTTCAGAAATACGTTTTTAAGAAATTATATGAAGACCAAATCAGGTGTTTATTTTGAGAGTGCAGAGGCTGCTCCTGGAGTCTCAACGCAGAGTTGCTCTGCCATTGAGCTAGAAACCCAGGCATGTTTACTTTTATTTACTCATTTTCGGGGACACAGTCTCGCCATGCTGTTCAGGCTGGGCTCCAACTTGTAGTCCTCCTGCCTCAGCCTCCTGAATACCTGGGATTACAGGGCCATGAAACTAGGTCTGGCATGGAGCTAGTGTTGTGGCCATTTTGATGCAGGGAATCTTACAAATCAAATAGAATACATGTTGAGAACAGATTATTCCTGTAGCAGGCTTCCTATTTTCTACTTTTCCTAACACTCCCTAAAGCAAATGAGCTATCAGAAGTCTGAATACTCCCGAAAAAGTAATGCGGGCAGATAATAAACTCCAGGAACTGTTTAGGTAACTGCATTGATTGCCCAGGTGCTCGGGCAAACATGGTGCTGACTGTGGAGTCTCTCGTATGGTGCTGGCCTGTGCCTAGGCTGACAGCTCCCCAGCACTGTGTTGCCTTGGCTTTGCCCACCAACAAAATCCCAGTCAGGGAGGTTTGTTCTTTCTAAGCTGAACCCATATCTGTCTTCACCTCACCACGTCACATACCTGTGTCTAACGGCGGTCACCGATGCCTGGGAGTCTCGTCTGAAGCAGTGCTTCCCATGCCAGTTCCCTCCTGGTGTTCTGCAGCTTCCCGAGGGGAGGATGACTTCAGTTCTGGCCACATGAGACACAGCATCTGGTGGCATCTAGGAGAAGGCACAATTGCATCAGAGGTTTGAGGAGAAGCTTGCAGAAAGAGCACTAAGTGCAGTAAACTTTCACACTTTAAGTTTTGCTATGAGTAAGTAAACCAGCTGTCTTCAACCTTAGAGTCAGACATGCCTGGGAGGCACTCGGGAGGATTTTACAAGAGTCAGGCTTGAGGGGTAGTGGTTGAATTCTTCCTGAAACAGCCTCAGAGTGATGGGGGTGTAGGTCTCAGGCAGAGCACTTGCCCCAGCTGTGCAACGTTCTGGCTGCCATTCCAGAAGGGCTTCAAGGGCAAAGTGCAGATGAAAAAGACCGTTCTGAAGGCTTTTCTTTGTAGCTAGCCCGTCAGGACCTCTCCATGCAGCAGAGTGATCTCCCTTCATCTGTTGAACATGGAGGACATTTCATGTTCTTGTTTACTTTCTAAGGCCCCCTAATAAACCTGCATAATAAACCTAATCACACTGACACATCCTGACATTCTTTCTCTGTGAAATGGGCCAAGAACCTGCTTGCAGGTCCCGGGGGAGGTCTCACTGTCCTGCTGGGGGAAGGGACCTCCTCGCATCCCATCCTGGGACACTTATCCATCTGGTTGTTGTCTTTCCTTCCTGAGAAGTCGACCAAGATCTCCTGGGTCCATCTTTTGCATCCTGACACAGCACTGCAGGATTTCTCCAAGGAACCTGGTTCTTTTTGGTGGTGGTGGGGTGATACCTTAAAATGCATTTCTGGTGCTGGAATGTTCAGGGATACTGGGATGGCCTTGCATCTAGGCACTGTCAGCATTCCCAAAAAGAGAAGTGCAAAAAATGTTGTTTTTCTATACTCACCCAAAGAGATAGGTTTGTGACCCTTCAGGAGATAAGGTGGGCACCCACTGCTGCCTTGACAGCATACACAAGGCGAGTAGGAGGTAGGTGGGGTGGTGAACTTGAGGGCAGAGTTGTCAGAGCACCCGCAGCTGATAGTTCCCAGGGCCCAAAGCCTGCCTTTCCTTGGAGCATTTTGGGATGATAGTCAGGGAGACACAGCGTGGCTGAGAAGGCCAGGAGCAGCCGTGCCCTGTGGTCCCTGGCTTAGGGTACACAGCCAGGTGGAGATGGGGATACCGTAGGGAAACTGCAGAGCTGACAGCTGGCTGCTGGGTCTCTGAATCATGGATTCAGCACCACTGAGGTCGACAGGGCAGGAGAAGTCACTGAGATGGCTATTGATTACCTGGAGTCAGAAACCGAGGAAAACACCTCCCTTGGAATGTGGGTCATTCTCCCCAAAACAGTGTCAGGATGTGTGGCACCACACGGAACACAATACTGAGGGCAAGTCTGTCACCATCTGAGCGTCAGGCCCTGACTATTGCCATTGAGCCTATGCTTTCTTTTCAGATAGGGGCACAGCCTTTGGCATCTTCTCTGTCCACATCAAGAAAGAGAATTGAAACCCATATGTACTCAGAAGGGAGGGACATTGGGTCACATTTACTGCTTTGCCTACTGCTAACAGCATTTCCCAGATAGGGTCTCAAAGTGGACAGTAGCCAAATGGTCTGTGTCTATGGGACACTGGGGATCTTGACAGTCCAGAGATGGGCCATAGTAATGAGAGGATTCTAATAGCACCTGGTGCAGAGGTAATACACAGCAGTCTGGGTGCCTAGAGGACATGTGGGTGTCAGAGAGGAGAAAGCGAACCCAGCGTTCAGCCATAGGACTGAAGCCTTTTGTATCCACTGGCCTGGGCACGACAGAACACCTCTTTGTTCATGTTTGACACACTCCGCCCTGAAGCGAGGCAGCCTGTCATGTGCCCCTGTGGATGACCTCTTCCTGGTGACACCTCACCCAGTGTGAACTGACCTTGTGAACAGTACACAGCAGAAAGGATCTGAAGGCATTTGAGAGAGACAATAGAAAAGAGGCTGTACTCGTGTGTTCTATGTATCCCTTCTGCTCACTCACAGGGATTCCACCTGCCATGTCCTAAACTCCCCTGTGGCGAGCCCTTGCTAACCTGGCAGTAGAGACCGGAGCCCTCACTCCAGTGCCCTTGAGGAATGAGTCCTCCCAGTAACCGAGTGAGTGAACTTGGGCGTGCTCATCCCTGAAAAGCCTTCAGATGTCACCATGGCTGTGGTAACATTCTGGCGGTGGTGGGGCATGTGACAGCTGGAGAGATAGAGGCACACAGCTCAGCCTTCTACAAAGTCCTGACCCGAGAGAGAGCCAATGTAATCGCCTGGGTTGTTAAAGTTTGGTTTCCTTTGCAACACAGAAATGGAAAACAAGCAAAGTCTTTTACCACTAAGGAGGTGGGGTGTCTCCCTTCGTTGAGATTTGTGGATTTGGAGTCACCTATGTCATCTTCTATATGATCACCAATTGATAGAGTATCTTGGAACCCTAACTGGTTGGGTGATTGCAGTACTAGGGATTGAGCCCAGGGGGCGGTGGATTGCACCTCACCAGAGAAGAGTTCTTGCTGAGTGTTCCACCCTGGCCTTGAATTTGCCATCCTCCTGCCTCAGCTTGATTGACAGTTATGCACCACCACATCTAGCTGATTTTGAGTTCTGAGGCAGGCACACAGCAAGAGAAAGCTCTGCAGCACATTGTATCTGAAATGCGGGGTGTCCTGACCTTGGAAGACCCAAGGTGCGAGAGAGGTACACAGCAAACAGCAAGAGACCCCAGGCTCTGAAGGGAATCCAGGTCTTCCGCTGTGCAGGATCACCCGCCATGCAAGGAGAGTCGTGTGGCACTGGCCCAGCAGAGACTGAGACCCTGACCATTGAACCTCCTATTGACAGGTGACTGGAGCTGCCCCTCATTATCCATGATGTCATAGTGTTTCAGTGTGTGTTAGCAACCCATTGTGCAATGAAAACCTAAATTATTTTTCTTGACTTTTGAGAGTATTGTCTTCAGCAAGTGCTGTGTTCATTACCCATATTTTTTGCCCTTGAGAGGCTGAGGCAGGAGGATCTTGAATTTGAAGCCAGTCTAGGCTACATAGTCAGTTCACAGCCCACATGGACTCCACAGTCAGACTTTTGACTCAAAAATACTGTTGTCTTCTTAGGTACACACCTAATTTTTGTGGAATCCTGAGTATAATCTATAAGCACTTATATTTGGCGGCCTGGGATATCACCTTCTAGAGCTTGCCTTTCTTCTCCCAGCTGGCTACTGGTGCCACTAATACATTCTGACTCATACAAATGTAATTTCAGAGACTGAAATGAATTTCATGAAGATCCACAATGCCAAGTCTACTTCAGGTTAAATTGACCCGTACTTGTCTGCTTTCCCCAGTCCAAAGCCAAGTATAAGGCCCATTCTCCAGCCCACTGAGCACAAACCATCTAGAATCCCTGTCCAGGACTTCCGCTTCTCAGCTGGCACTTCCAGAACCCACTGATCCTACAGTGAAAAATGACCCTGCGTGTCAGGCTAATATTCCTGGTCTTCTTTTCCTTGTAGCTAAGGCATTGTGATATTTTACATATAAAGCACCACTCTTATTTCTTACACCAGAACTATTTTGTCTTTCTTTTCTATCTTTCTTTCCCACAGGAGGAAAGAGCCCAGAATTATTTCCTTTTCCAGTACTGAGCATGGAACTGAGGGCCTCAGACATGCCAGGATGAGCTAGCTACAGCCCTAGTACTGTTAAGGAAGGAATCAGTAAGTGACACACAGAGAGGAAGCAAAATGGAAGTAAAATAACAAATGTACTCATCAATCAGGGTCGTTCCAGGCACGGCTTCTGTGTGATCTACCCTTATCAATGAATAAATTTGTTAGTTTAGTTCCATTCCGCTGCCTCTCCGTGTGTCACTCACTGATTCCTTCCGAAACACTACCTGCACCTTATTCTATGTTTAGTTGTATTATTATTTTGACACAGGCTTTTAGTAAGTTGGACAAGGTGGCATGAACTTGCCAGCCTACTAGGTCATCCTCCAGAGTAGCTGTGGTTACACTTCGTGAAACCGGAACCAGTAACGTTATTGTTTGTAAAAGTTGAAGGACATAACACAAGGTTGGTCTTCACTGTCGGGCTATGATGTGACACTCAGTGGCTCCCCACAGCCCATCCCCAACTGGAACAAAGAAGCTAAGGCTTGTTCTCACCTGAGCTGGGCTCTGGGTGACCGATCTTCACTGCCTTTGTGCGTGTCAAGGCATGCTTATCGCTGTGGATCTTTTCAATGGTGACGACCCCTACAGTAACAATCCCTTCACTCTAGTTTTTGTTGTTGTTGTTTAATCATCTGTCTTTCTGCAGGCTGGTTTTTCCATTTTCATTTCATGCCAACAGACACACCCATAAGTCAGCCTGAGGCCTCCTTGTCTTGGTAGCCCGAAGCGTCCCTAGCAACCAATGGCACCAGGAAGTGACGCTACAATCTCGCGCTCAGAACCCGTATCACCTGGGTGCGGCCTCGTTTTGCCATTGGTCAGTTGGAAGTAGGTGGAAGGCTTCGGCCAATGGGAGGCTGCCGGCTCGCGAAACTGGCAGTAGCTGTTGCACCTGCAGCGTGTCTTTCCCCCAGTGAGTCCTACAGAGTTTCGCCCCCACTCGCTGACATTGAGCACAGATGTGTGAACATAGGTGCGGGGTGCCTCTGCTCGCGCCGGGAGGATCGGCGCCGTTCTGGAGACCAGGACTGGGCTGCGCCGCGCGTGCAGGCAACTCCTACCTGTCGACTTTGGCGCTCTGGGGGACTTGCTGGGAAGGCGCGGGCAATTCAAGGAGCGCGAGAGTCAGCGCATTCCATGACAGGTGTGTGCGGAGGACCTGAGGACGCCCGGACTCCATGTGCCCAAGGGCACCGCCCTCCCTCAAGCTGTGCTTTCTCTCTTTCTCGGCAGTTTCGATTGCTGTCGCAGGTCGGATTACCCGGTAAGGATTTTCAGGTCTTGCTTTCTATGGTAAGATTGCTGTGCGCGTCCTTTCATTCAGAAACCCCTCCCCCTTTGGGTTCCTGTTGTGTTAGGACATTGTTCTGATAGCAGTGAACAATCT
>NW_022900929.1:6571191-6602661 GCF_012274545.1 Fukomys damarensis
CTGAATGGAGAAGGCTGGAGGCCATCAGCATCTAGCTGGGCTTTACAGGCTCATGGTTTAAAGTGCCCATATCCCTGAAGCGCCTGTACACTCTCCAAGGGCAGCCATCAGGGATGATGGATGTGTTAAGTCACCTGATGGGGAACTCGGTTTACAGTGTAGCTAAACACAAAATCATCACACTGTACACCTTGTATGCACACAGTATTTGTAAGGTACACCAGCCAAAGCACTCTGATGGCTGACCTCAACCTGAAAATCTTCCTGCCTGAGCCTCTTAAGCAGTGGCATTAGAGATGTGTACTAGGACACCCAGCTCAATCTTTCTCACATGATTCTGTAAAAATTAAAGATTGCACACCTGATCTTCGGTTCAGTTTTGCATCCTCATATTTAACTGGAATTTCTTAATGTGTTACTTGAGCTTTTTGCTAGTAAGTACCCATAGCTTGGTATTTTTCCTTAGTCACTCCCACAAGACATTTAGGTAGCTCAGATAGGCCTGAATTGGGGACAAAAGAAGTTTGCATATCACGTAAAGCCGGGAAATAAGTCTTACTGTGTTTTGAACCCAGAAATCCTGAGCATTTGCAAGAATGTGTCTTTGAGAGGTCACGGTCCGACCCTGCCTCTCCACCTGCCTGCTCTACCGTGTGACCCTTGTGGATGGCTCCCCTGGCCTGAGAAGTCTGTGAACAAACTGGTACGTTGTGCTCTGTGACCCTTATGGATCCCTCTTTTTCTCAGAGGTGGACATTGTGTGGTCTCCCAATTGCTCCTGCTGTACGTGACTGGGTCACACATTGTGCCACGCTGCTGTCTACAAGTACACACTCCTTCTGTCAGTGCCCCACAGCGTTGGGAGCAGCTGTTACTGGCCTTGCTTTTTCTTCTATGATGAGAAGGTGGCACCAGCTTAATTGGAATTAGTGCATCTTTAGTAAACATGCCTGACCCTCCTTCCTAGCAATCGCCAGTGGGAAGAATTGGAGCTGGGGAACCGACTGCATGGCAGGCTTCACTGCTCCCAGTGGGAAGGAGGCCCAAGGGCAAGGGAAGCCCAACTGCATTTTAATTTTTTTTTCCAAATGAGTTTATTGTTGCATTTAGATATACGTTACAGTTACATTCATTATTGGATCTGGTATCTTTACCTGAAATGTGTTGGTTCTCATTTTTTCCCATGGTTCCTGCCCTCCGTTCACCCCCACCTCCCCTCCCAATTAACAAACATGTTATTTTCATTTTCTCATATTTTTTTCGTTTCCCTTATTAACTTTTCCCCTATCCTTCCCATTTTCCCTACACATTTCCCCTTTTCATCCTATTTCACATTGTCAAATATCTCATTAGGATGCGTTTCAAATTTCGGTACTGTGGGGAACCCTATTTAGCCTTCCCGACTTACATGTACTTTTCAGTAAAGGCAGCAGTTTCGACCCTGTCCTGCTCAGGGTAGGGAGGCTTTGCCATACGAAGTTGCCCCAGTGTTTCACTGCAGATGTCTGAGTGGCACTTGGTGGTGCCAGTCCACCCAATCTGGAGTTGTTAGATTTAGATTCAGCCAGGCCTTTTCCTGCAGTGAGTCACCTCAAGCAGGTAGATTTGCCCCAGTTGTGTCTGCCTGTTTTACCAGTGACATGCATTGTGACAGGTTGCACAGACCCCCATGTCCTGTTAGTCTTCTAATAATCTTCTCCACCGCGGGCCCTGTGTGCCCCGCAGAGCTGTGCATTTACTGAGTGACTGGAAAGCGAATCTCACTCTGGTCCTGAGTTGACTTTGCCCGGATGATTATGGATTTCCTTTATTTGTCTCTAGTGATATAAAAATGCAAAAATGCCTTGTTACACAGGGCCGTATAGCAGTCAGGGCGTACACTGTTACCTGAGCTAAATTGTGTTGACAGAGGTTGTTTGCTGTCTGTGTAAACATTTCCCTTTTTTATGCTGTCCTTTCCCATGTCCCTACTGAAGGCCAGCACAGGAGGGGCTCTGCCAACATCCACCTTGATGAGGTTTCCCAACCCACTTAGAGAGTGACCTGGCAGAGGGGACCCCACGTGCCTGACCTATCAGCCCTGGTATCTCGGTTCGCACCCATTTTGGCAGGGCTGTCCACATAACTTAGGTATCTGGGTTGGGGGAGCGTTGCTCACTTCTATGTTGTAGTGAGTCCAGTCCATGTGATGATGGTCAGGGCCTCCGCTCACATCCATGTTGTAGAAGGCTGCAGACACGACTGCTCTGAGGATAGGGTGGAGTGTACTGAAATCACAGATGGGTCTCCACACACGGGATGGTTAAAGTCAGTGAGTGGAGGTCTGTGCTCCTCTATGCAGTGTAGAGCACTCCACACACGCCTGTGATGTCAGGATGTAGGGGGCTCTACTCACTCATATATTTTAGAGGCACTCACACACCCCTGAGATGGCCCGGATATAGGAGCTCTAAACACATCCATATACATCAACGTGTGCATTGTCCCTCACGCACACCTGAGATGGTCAGGACCTAGGGCAGCACCACTGTGCTCACATCCACATTGTAGAGGCCTTCACACACACTTAAAGGCTCAGAATGTGAGGATCGAGCATTCTGAGTTTAGTGACTTTCTCAAGGGTTCCACACACTTGAGCCAGCCAAGGCCTGAGGTCTCTGCCCATATCCACATTTCAGCGGCACCACACACACTGATGGTCAGGACTGGCCACTGTAGACATCGTCACTATAGAGGGCCTCTCACACACCTGATATAGTAGGGGCATGGTGTAGGGCCTCTGCTCCCATCCCCGATGTATGAGTGGCACACATAACTGACGAGGTCAGACATCGGGGACGGGAGCTGCTCCTACTTGAGTTGGAAGGAACTCCAGGTGGGGTGGATTCAATGGCTGGGATGTGCCCAACAGGAACTGAATGTGGTGGTAGGGGGGCTCCACTCACATCCTCCTAGTGGAGGGCTCCACACGTTAGATAGGGGCCTGGCACTCCAAGGCTCTGCTCACCTCTCCATTGGACAGTGCTACACACACACACACACACACACACACACACACGCACAGCTCAGTTAAAGAATGGGTCGGTTCTTTCCCATCTACACTGTAGACAGCTCCACATATAGCCTGAGATGGTCTCAACAGGGAAGGTGCTGTGCATGTCCAGGTCAGGGACAGCTCCTAGATACCATGTATATTCAGCAAGTGTGGGGGCCTTGGGCAGGGTAGGGAAGGCTAAGAACACTTGGATGCTTGGATGGGGCATGGTGGTGTCTGCTCACATCTCATTGTACAGCTCTCCACCTGAGAGGGTCAGGACATTGGTAGACTCTCCTCACCTTCTTGTTGTATAAGGACCCCCATCTCATGAAGATGGTCACAACATTAAGGGATCTTCCATATCCATGCTGTGGAGGTCTCTGCTCCTTTCTGAAATGGGCAGGATACTCGGGGCTCTACTCCATCCATGTAGCAGTGTGTGCCACCTGCTGGATGTGCTCTGCTCACAACCTCATTACAGAGGGCTCCATGCGCCCATGTGGTCAAAACAGCGGGGCAATGCTCAGTTCCTTGTTTCAATAGGGCTTGACTACCTGCTGAGGTGGTCAGGAAATAGACAGCTGTGATAACTTCCTCCTTGGAACCGAGAACTGCAGAGAACGGAGTTGGTCTTGTTACCTGGTTCTGCTCACATCAAAGTCGTGCAGGGCTCCACACATGTCTGTGAGTATGGACATGGAGAGCCTTGGGTCACGTTCTCATTGTACAGGGCTCCAGCAATGCCTGAGGTCTTCAGGAAATGGGCGAGTGTCCCTGCCTATATCACTCGTTTGTGAGTTAGACAGACAGGGGGTTTAGGTTCATAATATTGTAGTGTTTCCAGCGAGATGAACAGACAGCTGGTTTAATGATTACACTGTCCAAGTCCCTACACATGTGATGAAGACATGGGGAGTGTACAGGTCAATTTAACATTGTACCAGATTCCTTACATGACTGGTTGTGATGACAGGTCAGGTAACAGGGCTAGGTCCACTCACAGTTATATATGGAGGGCCCATACAGATCTGTTCGTAAGGAAATAGGAAACTCAGTGATAAACACATTGTACGGGCGTCACTGTGCTGCGAGAAGTGGGTAGATGGGGAGCTTGTTCATGCCCATTTTGAAGAGAACTCAACTTATGCCCGAGAATTTCTGTATATGAGGATATCAACTCCCACGATCATGGGCAGGACACACAGGCCTGAGATGGTGGAGATCTGGCCTTGTGGCCATTGTGAAGGCCTGGTCTGTAGGAGAGAGTGGGGCTTCACTCTTGGCCACATTGTACCAGGCACCACTTGGACCTCAGATGGTTTTTAGAAGGACCACACATGCTCTGATTGGCAGGACATGGAGGGCCGCTCTTCACATCGTGTTGCTCAGATCTTCACAAATGCCTGAGTGTGTCGGGACATGTGGGCGGTAGCTCTGTTCACCTATATGTTGAGCATCCGTCCATGTCCCTCAGTAGTCAGGTCCAGATGTGTACGGGGGCTTCTGTCCACAATCACATAGTAGATTCCTCCACAGACACCTGACAGGGTCCACAGGTTGGGAGCTTTGGCTGTATTCAGGTTGAAGACGGCTCCACACAGAGGTATGAACTAGTGTGGATGTGGGGAGGGGTGGTTCCCAAAGTAACATTATAGGGGGTGGACAAACACCCGAGGTTATGAGGATGTGGTGGGACATTTCTCACCGTGCGTTATAGAGGTATGTGCAGGACCTGTAGAGTTTCAGGATGTGGTGCTTTTGCTTCTGTTAGGTCAGGAGACAGCTTCGAAATCACAGAAATTGGCAAGTATATTCACATCCGTATTATATAAAGCTCTATACTTTGAAAAAGGATCACCAGTTTTTTTGTTTCTCTTTTGAAACAGGGTCTCACTATGTATTTGAGACCGATCTGGAGCTCACTATGTAGGCCAGGCTGGTCTTGAATTCACAGCGATCCTCCTTCCTCATCCTCCATTTGCTGGGATTACGAGTATGTGCCACCATGCGCAGCACCACCTTTTGAAACTCTACACCTGTCTGAGGTTTTCCGCACACTAGTAAGCAATGCCCACATATAGTATTGTGCAGGGCTCCACACCTGCCTGAGTTGCTCAGCCTTTTTGGGGGGCACTATACCATTCCCTTGTAGAGGGTTCCACACATGCCTGAGCCACTGAGCAAATGGGCTGCTCTGTTCATATTCCATGTTGAAGAGGGCTCCACATGCATGAGATGAGCACAACACTGGGATGGTTCTGCTCACATCCACACCCACCTGAGAGGGTCAGGGAATGGTGGGCCTCTTCTCACACCCACCCTGTAGAGGGCTCCATGCATGATGCAGGTGTCCAGGGCATGTGGCGTCTGCTGACCTTGTAGCAGAATCACACATACCCATGACTATCAGTGTGTTGAAGGGCTCTGCCGATGTTCATGTTGTCAGGGCACCACAATGCCTGAAGTTGTCAGGACACGGGGGAGGCTCTGCTCACAATCACAGTGTGCAGGGGTCAGGACAGCAGGACGCTCTGGTCACATCCACATGATAAGAGGTGCTTGCACATGTACAATGCTTGAGACAAGGGTAGGGTTCTGGTCACTTACATCATGTAGGGTTCTGTATATGCCTGATATAGTCAGGACATGGGTGGGCTATGGGAGCTTCTACTTACACTCACATTTTATCGGACTCTGTGCATGGTCTTGGTGGTCACGACCTGGGGAGCTTTAGGTACATCCACATTCTACAAGGATAAATACAGGTAGGTCTCAGGACATCATGACATAGACTTGGGTTCCTGTTCACGTGCACTTTTTATAGGGCCCCACCCTCCAGACAGGATGAGGACACGGGAATGTCTCTATGTTCTCTTTTTAGAGGCCTACACACAGGTGATGTGTTTGGGACCTGTGGCCGCTGATTCACAGCTGCATTATAAATGGTTGCACACATGTAGAACATGCACAGGGATGGCAAGTCAGGGGGATACAGCCAGCCTGCTCACTTTTAAATTAGAGAGGACCCCATACACAGCTAGTTAGTGAGGTCATGGGGATCTCAGGTGACAACTGTAGAAGGAGCATGATGAAATGAAAAGTAAATACATGGTGAGTTGTGTTCACGTCCGTGTTTTCCAGGAATCTGCTCATGCCTGAGGTTTTCTGTATATGAGGCTATCACCTCACATGCACATTGAACAGGATTCCACACAACTGAAATGTTAGAGATGTGGTGGGACCTTGCTATACGGCAGTTACAGGGGCCTTGTATATAAGTCCCTGCAGCGATGAGGACAGGGTGGGGCTCCACTGTCATTCATATCGTGCCCAGCGCCACATGGGCCCCAGATGCTCAGTACAAGGGCACCAGGGACCTGTGCATGACCTTGTTTTTCAGGGCTCCAAACATGCCAGACTACATCCTAGTGTGTGGAGGAACCTACTCACACGTACATCATACAGAGCACCACTCCCCCCACCCCCAGACAATCGCGATGTGGAGTGAGATTCCTGTCACATCTACATTTTCCAGGTGTCCTCACTCACTGAGCAGATGAGATCCGGGGCTTTCCACTCACAGCCTGGGTGTACAGCGCTCCAAACTTGCCCGAGCTCCTGAGAACACGTGAGCACTGCTGCCATGGATATTCCAGATCTGGTCAGGACCTGGGTTGGTGCTGCTCATGTCATCATTTCAGAGGTTTCTCTAGGTGGCTTCAATTGTTGTGACATGGAGGCCCTGGGCCACATCGTCCTTGTGACCCTTGGCTACACACATCTGTGAGTTCAGGAGAAAGGGGTTCTTCTCCCGTCCATGCTGTAGACAATTCAGCACAGAATCCAGGTCTACAGGACATGGAGACTCTGCTCACGTCCTCATGTTGGGTCCTGCATGTGTCTTAGTTTATCTGGATGCAGGAGGATATGGCTTATCTCTCAGTTAGTACAGAGCTGTATCCCTGCCTGAGATTGTGTGTGTGTGTGTGTGTGTCTGTGTGTGTGTGTGTGTTTGTGTGTGTGTCTGGGGGTAGGGGACAGGTGCACATACTTACCTACACATGTGTGCATGGATCGGGTCACACCCATGTTGCAGAGGGTTCACACAGTTCTGAGATGGTCAGAAATAGGTGCAGCTCCTGTCCTGTGTACCACACAGACGGCTCCACCTATGACAGCGATGGGGCTGCCTTGGTTGCACTGTCCTGCTGTAGAGGATCCACACGTGACCTGACATGTAGGACGAGGAGGGCCACTCTTCACATCCATGTGTCTGAGGTCTTCACAACTCACTGTGTCAGCACGTGTGTGTGGTGGCCCTGCTCACATCCACATTTCCAGGCTCCCCACATTCTTCAGATGTCACAGCATATGTGCAGGCCTCTGTCCACTCTCCCCTACTGGATTCTTTGACATGACCCTGAGGTGGTCTGCATATGGGGTGCTCTGTCCACATTCAGGTCTAAGTGGGCTCACACAGTCTTGATATAGTAGGGACATGGGGAGGGGCAGTTCCCAAAGTCACTTTTTAGAGGGTTGCCAAACACCTAAGGGTGAAAGGATTGGGTGCGACGTTTCTCACATCACATTGTAGAGGTCTCCATAGGAATCTAAGAGATTCAGGACAAGGAGCCTGTACTTCTACTCTCTTTGGAGAGGGCTCTCAATCACAGCAGTTTGCACAACGGAAGTGTGCTCACTTTCCCATTATCTTAGGCTCTGTACTTGTAGAAATGATCACCACCTGGGTGGGCTGTACCCCTGCCTGAATCTGTCCAGACAGGAGAGGGCTCAGCCCACAGAGAGTGATGTATAGGGCTCCACCTGCCTGAGTTGGTTGGCATTTGTGGGGGTACTGTGCCCCATGCCTTGCAGAGGGTTCCAACATGCCTGAGGTGTTGAATAAATGGGCTGCTCTGTTCATATTCTGTGTTGAAGAGGGCTCCACATGTATAAGATGAGCAAAACACTGGGATGGTTGTGCTCGCATCCACACCTACCTGAGAGGGTCAGGGAATGGTGGGCTTCTTGTCACATCCACCCTGTAGAGGGCTCCAGGTATGATGCAGGTGTCCAGGGCATGTGGGGTCTGCTGACCTTGTATCAGGACCACACATATCCTTGACTGTCAGTGTGTGGCAGGGCTGTGCTCACGTTCATGTTGTCAGGGCACCACCAATGCCTGTGGTTGTCAGGACATGGAGGAGGCTCTGCTCACAATCACAGTGTGCAGGGAACCACATATGCCTGAGCTGGTCAGGACAGGAAGACACCCTGGTTACGTCGACATGATAAGAAGTTCTTGTACATGTACAATGCTTAACACAAGGGTAGTGTTCTGGTCACTTTCACATCATGTAGGGTTCTGCATATGCCTGATATAGTCAGGACATGGGTGGGGTATGGGAGTTTCTACTTACATTCGTGTTGTACAGGGCTCTGTGAATGGTCTTGTTGCTCACAACCTGGGGAGCTCTAGGTACATCCACATCCTACAAGGCTAAACACAGTTCTGAGGACATCAGGACATAGACTTGGGTTCCTGTTCATATACACATTTTATAGAGCCCCACCCTCCACCTGGGATGAGGACATGTGGAATGCCTCCATCGTCTGTTTTTAGAGGCCCACAACCAGGCGATGTGGTTAGAACCTGAGACCTCTGATTCACTGCTGCATTATAAACAGTTGCACTTGTAGAACATGGATCAGATGTGGGGTACTCCTCTCTCATCTCACTACTGAGGAATTCACATACCCAATGTGGTCACACCACTGGGCAGTGCTCACATCCGTGTTGTAGAGGATCTACCACTGTCTGAGATGGTCCAAACTTAGACGAGAAAGCTGAGATCGCTTCCCCCATGTAACAGAGGACTCCAACCCCTTGAAGTGGTCAGTGTATAGTTGAGCTGCACATGCCAGGGTTGTTAGGGATCCACACAAGCCTGGGGTTGTCAGGAAATGAGGAGGCTCTGATCACATTCCTAGTGTATAGAGTTCCACAAACCACTGGGCTCCTGAGGATGTGGGGTGCTCTGTTCACATTCCTGTTGAGGAGGGGCTCCAAACTTGGGAGGTGTGATGATGGCATGGTAGGTGGCACTGGTCATAGCCATGTTGTAGAGGCTTCTATGGGCCTGCATTGGTTGGAAAATGGTGAGTCTCTTGCGTCCTCCTGGAACAGGGCACAATTTGTGATGGCTCCATGTGTAACATGTTGGGCTCTGTTTTACCTGACTTACTAAAGAGCCCACACACCCGAGTAGGTCAAGAACTGGAGAATCTGCACTTCCACATTACAAGGCTCCACCAGTGCCTGGGGTCGTCAGGACATGGTGGGTGCCCCCGCTCACATGTGTGTTGTGCAGTGTGACTCACCTTGCTGAGACGGTCAGAACAGGAGTGTTTATGCTCATAGTTTTGTTGTAGACTTCACGCCGTGGGTCTGGGGATTGAATTCACGGTCATTGCAGAAGTCATCTACAATTCTGAGGTGGGGACATGGTGGATGTTCAGGTCAAGTTCACATTGTCCAAGGCTCTGCACACACAACTCAGGCAGGGGTGACAGGTCAGGGGGATGCAAGCAGCCCTGCTCACATTTATATCAGACAGGACCCCAAATACAGCCACTTAATAAGTTCATGGGAATCTCAGGTTACAACCAATTTGTACAGGGATCACAATCAAATTAAAAGTAGGTACACTGAATTCTCTCGACATGTACGTTCTTCAGTATTCTGCTCATGCGTGTGATTTTCTGAACATGAGGCTATCATCTTCTTTACACAATGGGCAGGATTCCACACTCCTGAGATGGATGAAATGTGGTGGGCATCTGGCCATCAGGATGTTATAGAGACCTGCTATTTATCTGTACAACCATGACAGCAGTATGACACCCTGTTCTCTCCCTCATTATACTGGGTACCATGGGTCACAGATCGTCTCTATGAGGTGTACCAGGGGGCTTCTCACATCCTGCTTGTACAGAGTTCCACACACGCCTGAGTTCATCCTTGCGTAGGGGACCCAATTCATGTGAACATCATAGAAGTTGCATCCCACATTGGACAATCAGAACATGCGGGAGGTTCTGGTCACATCGACATTTGCTAGGTATCTTTTCACACCCGGGAAGTTCAGGGCACTGGGGTTCTGCTCACACTTTGGTTGTGGGATCCTCCACATTTGCCTGAGTTCATTGGAACATGGTGTGCCCTGCTCACATGCATATTGTAGAAGTGATCAGGGACACACTGCTGCTCATGTCATTTAGAGATTTCTGTGGGTGGCTTCCTTTGTCACTGGGTAGAAGCCCGAGGCCACATTTGCATGGCCCTCAGCTACGCACATCTGAGGTCAGGAGAAAGGTGTTCTACTCACATCTGTGTTATAGAGGATTCAGCACATAATTCAGGTCAGCAGGACATGGAGGATCTACTCACATGGTTCCTTAGGCCCCACATGTGCCTGAGTTTGTCAGGACACAAAAGGGTGATGCACACCTCTCATTTTGACAGGGCCACACAACTGTCTGAGATTGTGAGCATGTGTTTGCTTGTGTGTGTGTGTGTGTGTGTGTGTGTGTGTGTGTGTAGAGGACAGGGAGTGTTGGGTACACACCTTGTAGATTATTCTGCATTTGCCTGAGGGGTTCCAGCTTTTGTCAGCTCTGATCACATCTTTGTTGTGCATTGATCATGTGTGTGATCCTCATGACAGGTGCATGTCTCTGGTCATACACATGTTCTAAAGAGTTTCCACACTTCCGCGATGGTCAGAAGGAGTTGGGGCTCCTGACCTTTCCCTGTAGTAGAGGGCTCCACATGTGACAGAGAGGCAGCTGCCTTGCTTGTGCTCTCCTGGTGTAGAGGGACCAACACATGCCCTCATGGCAGGGCATGGAGGGCCGCTCTTCACAAGCATGTGTCTCAGGTCTCAGAAAGGCCTATGTGTGTCAGAAATGTAGGTGGTGAGCCAAGCTCACATATAGACAGCACAGGGCTCCCCATGTTCTTCAGAAGTCACGATGTATGTGGGGACCTCTGTCCACATTCCCCTAGTGGATTCTTCCACACGAGCCTGACCTGGTCCGCACATGGGATGCTCTGTCCTCCTCCTGGTTGAAGACGGTCCCAGAGTCATGAGGTAGTCAGGACATAGGGAGGGGCTGCTCCCTCTGACCTTTATAGAAGGTTCACCAACACCTGAGGTTGTGAGGATGTGGTGGTGTGTTTTTCACTGTGCTTTGTAGAGGTCTCCATGGGTATCAGAGTTTCAGGATGAGAGGCCTGTGTTGCCATTGTCCTTGAAGAGTGCTCAAAATCACAGTACATGTTTGCACATGGAAAGTGTGTTCACTTTCCCATTGTCTTACGCTCTGTACTTTGAGAAATGATCCCCCACTGGCTGCGCTCTTCCCTGCCAGAATGTGTCCAGATAGGAGAGGATTCAGTCCACATAGAGTATTGAACAGGGCCTGAGGCTTCTGCGTGTGGGGCTGTTGCCATATCCTCATAGAGGGATCCACGCATGCCTGAGGCATAGACGGAATGGCCTGCTCTGTTCCTTTTCCATGTTGAAAAGGGCCCTGCAGGCATGAGATGAGCACAACACATGGATGGCTCGGCTCATGTTCACATAGCACAAGGGTTGCACATACCTGAGAGGGTCAGGAAGTAGTGGGCCTCTTTTCACCTCTACCTTGCAGAAGCTGAAGCTTGATGCAGTTGTCCAGGGAATATGGGGTCTGCTGATACCTTCGTTGTAGCAGGACCACACATACCTGGGATGGTCAGTGTGTGGCAGGGCTGTGCTCACATTCATGCTTTCCAGGGCACCACCAATGCCTGAGGTCATCAAGACATGGGGAGGCTCTGCTCACAATCACAGTGTGCAGGGCGCTACATGTGACTGAGTTGGTCAGCACAGGTAGAGGCTCTGCTCACACCCACTTGGTAAGGGGCTGGTTGCACACCTGAGGTGCTTAGGACAAGAGTGGGGCTCTGGTCCCCTTTACTTTGTGCAGGGCTCTGTATATGCCTTAAGTAGTCAGGACATGCGCAGGGTGGGGTTCTGCTTACAATCAAGTTGCACAGGGCTCCATGGATGGGGTTGGTGGTCACGACCCAGAGAGCTTATTTACATCCACACTCTACAGGGCTCCACACAGGTCTGAGGACATGAGGACTTGGGTGGGGTTCCTTTTCACATACACATTTTTTGGGTCCCCACCCTCCAGACAGGAAGAGGACATAGGGAATGGCTTTGCTTCTGTGTTCTCTTTTTAGAGCCCCAAACACAAGTGATGTGCTCAGGACCTTGGACCTCTCATTCACAGCTGCATTATAAGGGGCTGCACACATACAGAGTGAGGATGGGATGCGGAGTGCTCTGCTCTCATCCACACCCCTGAGAAATCCACATTCCCAACCCATGTGGTCCAGCCAGTTGAGTGATATAGAGAGCAGCTGGGGTGGTGCAGACTTAGAAAGCTCAGGTCATTTCCTCCTTGGAACAGAGGGCTCGAAACCCCTGAGAGGGTCAGCATGTAGCTGGGCTGCTCACATCCACGTTGTCCACAGTTCCCCCAGGCCTGTAGAGGACAGGACATGGAGAGGCTCTGCTCACGTTCCAGGTATACAGGGTTTCACCCATGATTGAGCTCCTGAGCACATGGGGTGATCTGTTCACATTCACATTGAGGCTGGCTCCACACTTGGGAGATGCAGAGACTGTGTGGTGGGGGATGCCGGGAAATCAGTGTTCTTGGTGCACAGGTCTCCATTCTTTTTTTTTTTTTGATCCATGAATTGAACTCAGGCCCTTGTGCTTGTGAAGCAATTGGTGGAACCACTGGGCTAAATGCCCAGCATAAGTCTCCATTTTTTTTTTTTTTTGAAAAAGGGTCTCACTATGTAGGTGGGACTCACCTGGAAGTCACTATGTAGCCGAGGCTCGTCTCAAAGTCACAGCCATCCTCCTGCCTCAGCCTCCCAAGTGCTGGGATTACAGGCGTGCACCACCATGCCTAGCTACATCTCCATTTTTAATGGTGATGCATATAACGCATAGAGGCTCTGTTCTAGTTGAGTTTGTAAGAGGCCGACACACCTGTGGGGGTCAGAAATGGAAGCTCTGTCTGAGCTTTCACATTTTGCAGGGCTCCAACTGTGCCTGAGGTTGTCAAGGCACGGTGGAGTGCTGCTGCTTACATGTGTATTGTGCAGTACTGTACACATTGCTGGGAAGGTCAGGACAGGCATGTTTATGCTCACAACCTTGTGGTAGACGTCACAATGTGGGGATGGGGGCTACATATATATGTACGTAGCAAAAGTCACCAGACAGGTCTGGTCAGGTGGAGAGATGGTGGGTGTTGAGGCCAAGTTCACATTGTACAAGGTTCTCCACATGTCTTGGACAGGGATGACAGGTCAGGGGGATGCAGGCAGCCTGCTCACTTTTCTTTAGAGAGGGCCCCATGTACACCTAGTTAGGGAGGATCCATACCTGCCCTAGATGGTAAGCATGTGTGTATGTGTTCGTGTGACTTGAGGGCATATTCAGCTCATACTCACCCTGCAGCATTATTCACACTTGTGTGAGATAGTCAGGACATTGTATTCTCTGTTCACATCCACATTGAGGAGGACTCCACAGAGGGGTGTGAGCACTGGCACGAGTCTAGTAATATCCCTGCTTGAGAAGCTCTCCATGTCTGAGTCTGTGAGCAGTTAGTGGGGCTTCTGTCTTCCCTGTGAGGAAACTGAATCTGTCACCTAAGAATAGTATGTGGAAAACTAGAAGTGGTTAAGAAGAAGGAGTTAATCTATCAACTTGATGTCAATAGAAACCATGTGACCAGAGTGAGAGAGAATTCTGGCCCAAAGTGCATGTGAATGCCTTTTGATCTTTAGGATTTGTAAAATTCATGGTGTCCAATCATACCCTTGTGGTGTCTTTCTGCAGATGTTTCTTCTATATATTTTGCTGATAATGTGTATATAAATAACCAGGTTTGCGTCAAATAAAGCAGACAGTCTTGTGTCTCCACTCTGCCTAGAGTGTCTTTCCTTTTCAATCCTTACTCTCTCCTTCAGGTACTGTTCGACTAGTGGGAGTGGGTTCCCCAAACCTCCCCACATGGGGGAAGGCTCCATATGGGACAGAACAGGGATGCCCTGTGGGTGCTCCATGTTCTTCCATTTGCAGAGAGGTCATACATGCCCTGAGTCAGCAGCGTATGGAGAGCTCCTCTTCACGTTCACTTGTTCAGGTCCTCACAAGTGCCTGAGATTTTAGGACGTGGTGCGGCCTGCTCATGTCCGCACTTCACAGCAATCCCCACGTTCCTTAGTAGTTAAAGCAGGATTCATGTGTGGGCTTCAGTTCACAATTGCCCTGTGACTTATGTGGTCCTGACACTCCCGAGGTTGTCAGGAGGTGGTGCGCTCTGACAACATCCAGGCTAAAGTGGGATTCACTGAGGCTCCAAGCAGTATTAGAACTTGAGACAGGCTGTGCGCTGTGTCACTTTAGAGAGGGTTCCACAAATACCTGAGGTTGTGAGGACCCAAGGCACATTTCCCACACTATGGTGTAGAGGTCTCTACAGGTTCCTGAGAGGGGCAGGACGGGGGTCATGCTCACATTCCCTTGGGAGAGGGCTCACAATCACATCAGAAGTTGGGATATGTTCACATGCCCAATGTTTAAGGATGTTTACCTCGAGAAATCGTAACCTCAAGGAGGGCTCCATTGACAGCCATGTTGTATAGGGCTCTACATATACCCGAGACTTTCTAGACACAGGAAGACACTGCTAACTTAGAAAGTTGTACAGAATTGCCTGTGTGCCTGAGTCTTTGAGCAAATCGGCCACTCTGTACATGTTGCATGTAGGCGAGGTCCTCACACAGGCATGTGGTGAGCACATGGAATTCAGTAAGCATGTGTCTGCTTACATCATGGTGTAGAAGTTTTGCACCTACCTGAGTGGGTCAGGAAAGGGTGGGCCTTTTTTCATGTCCAATTTCTAGAGGGCTCCATACATGATGGAGACACTGTTCATGAGGGGCACTGCTGCCTTCTCATTGTAAGGGGACCGCACATAGCTGGCATTGTCAGGACATGGAAGGGCTCTGTTCACATTCCTGTTGCCGAAGGCTCCACCGATGCCTGTGGTGGTCAGCACACGAGGGTGCTTTATCTATTTGGTACCAGGGGTGGAAATCAGGACCTTGTCCTTCTGAGGCGGACAGAGGAGCCCCTGAACTAAATCCTCACCCTCCGGTGCTGTACTTTTAACCACGCAGTACAGGGCCCCGCATGTGACTGCAGGGCTCAGGACTTTCATAGGCTCTGCTCACATTCACAGTGTAGAGGGATCCAGACACACTTGAATTTGTCAGAAGTGGTAATTCCAGGTCAAACTCATGTTTTTGAAGTTTCTGCTCAGGCCTGAAATTATCAGGATCTGTGAGAATTGGGTCTATGCTCATATGTAGGTTTTTGAATGTTCCACCCCCTTGAACTGTTAGTCTTTTTTGCTGTCTTATCATGTACATCTGGTAGGTGACTCAAACACCTTACGTGGGCTACATGGGGAAGTTTTGCTCACCTCATTGTGAGATCACTCCACACACGTGTTACATACACAGCATATGAGGGGCTCCACTCACATCCTTTTGTAGCGAGTTCCATATGGCGGACAAGGTCGCATTACAGGGATTCTCCCCGCTTTCTTTGGAAGGTTCCACATGCCTGGGGTGGTGAGACTTGAGAGCCTGTGCTCATTCATGCTGTAGGAGGCCCTGCACTTGCCTGACCTGGTCAGGATACAGCAGCAGTGTGGTGTCTGCTCACCATCATGCTGTAGAGGTCTGCATACATGCATGGGATGGATGGGACCTCTCCTCACATGAGGAATTTAGAGAATCACATGCATCTCATTTGGTCAGCATTTATGGGGGCAGCTCTGCTTTCTTTTGCATTTTAGAGGATTCTACACACACCAGAGATGGTCAGGTCAGCAGGATCTCTGGTGACATCCACACCCTGCAGGACTACACTCCCACATGACATCAACTAGATAAGAGGGCTTCACGTGTCATGCACATCATGGAAGATGCCTGAGATGTTCAAGAAGTGGTGGGGATCTGCCCTTATCCACACTGTAGAGCCCTCAATATGTCCCTGAGATGCTACCACACACGTGGTTCCACAGACACTCACAGGATACAGGGTGTGTCATAGGCCTGAGGCTGTCTGCACATTGGAGATCTGGGGCCTCTAACATACTTGGACCCACTGCCTGGTCAGGACACGGGATGCTCTGCTCACACCCACATTCCAGAGGGATCGACATACCACAGGTGCTCAGGAGAAGGGGTGCACTGCTCACAGTGCTGTTGCACAGGGCGCCACAAACACCTTCCGCCGTGATGACCTGGAGGCTCTGCTCACATCCTCCTCGTGACCAAAGACTCCACACCCCTGAGAAGGTGAGCAGAAATGTGTTTTACTCAGATCCACATCGTAGAGGGTTCTGCGTACAGGTGAGGTGGGCAGGACATGGCAGTTCTGCTCACATCCTCCAGGGCCTTCACATGCCTGAGTGGTCAGCCTGTGTTTGTGTGGTGGGCTCTGCTCCCCTTCCCCATGGATAGGGTTCACATCCCCATCAGGGTGATATAGGAGGTGGGACGTAGCATAGGTGGCTGGGGAAAGAAGCAGGACTTGTCATCTACTAATCCCAGAACACAGCTGGAGAAGTATGCAGGAAGTGTGAATTTCAAGATCCCAGGACAATCCCAGATACTCTCAGGACCTTCATGCTCCCACGAGATCTCAGTGGTATAGAATAGACAGAACAGTGCGTGACGCTTGCCATCGTGAGCCCCACCATAGCCTCTCCTGTGTCTCAGACCCAGGATGACCTTTGTCACTACTCTGTCCTTTTCTCTCTGTGTGTTTGTCCTATGGTTGTACTGCCAGGCGATTTCTTCCCTTACACCTTCACCTCTCATTTGAAATAAACTTTGGGTGGGCTCTGTTCCCATTCTCCATGCCTAGGATCCAGACCTGCCTGAGGTCAGGGCGTGGGGTGCTCAGCTCACGTCCACATCACAGAGGGTTCCACACACAGGGAAAGGCTGAAAACTGATGAGAATGAGTGAAATGCATGTTTGCTGAATGAAGTTGGCCTGTGTGCCTTTCTGCAGGTAGCCTAGGTCCTGCTAAATGAGTGTATTGAGGTAACTGTTAAAACACGCACGCAAAAAGCTGATTTATCTCACCTATGGCCCTTCCAGCCACACAGCCGTGATGACACAAAGTCACTTTTGTCTGAACACAGTTCCTAAGAACCTGCGGTGGTGTGGTGTTTTCTCTCCCTCCTGCCTAGGGCTCTGTCTCATGCAAGATCCTTCATCTTTGGTGCCGTGTGCTACCTCATTATGCGGTAATGTATTATTTCACTGTGCTCATATGTTCTATACTTTTATAATAAACATACTTTCCTTATTGCAAAATCATTATGTGGGTCTTCTCTGCTCACCTGGATCCAAACCTCCCGTTTCTGTGGCTACAACCTGTATGTGGCTTGTTCCTGTCAGGACATTTGGTCCCTAGATCAGAAACTGACTTCAGGGACCTGCATACTTCTCATGTATCAAGACAAGAGTCTGTGCTCACCTCCTTGGTGCCTCCACAAAGAGCTGAAAGGGTCAGGTCACGGGGATCTCTGTTCACATCGTGCTTGTTGGGGGCCCCACACATCTGTGTTGATGAGGGAGTAGGAGAACTGCTCTCAGTTCTCGTTGGCCCGGACTCCACTAGTGGCCGAGACAGTCAGGACCATGTACAGGTGTTTCTTCCTGACTGAGGTCCTCAGGACATGGGGCCTCTGATCAACACCTCACATCACAGGGCTCCACCCACACCAGAAATACTCACAGCTTTATTGCTGTCCTGTAGTGTGAGGTCATTGAATGTACCTAGCCATAGAACTGCCTGAAATGAATGGCATAAAAGAACTTTTCAGAAATATGATTTTCAGAAATCATAGCAAGACCACTGCAGGTGTTTTTTCTGAGAGTGCAGAGGCTGCTCCTGGAGTCTGAATGCATAGTCGCTCTGCCACTGAGCTAGAAACCCAGGCATGTTTGCCTTTATTTATTCATTTTCAGTGACACAGTCTCGCCATGCTGTTCAGGCTGTTCGCCTCCTGCCTCAGCCTCCTGAGTAGCTGGGATTACAGGGGCATGAAACTAGGTCTGGCATGGAGCTAGTGTTGTGGCCATTTTGATGCAATGAATCTTACAAAAACAAATAGAATACATGTTGAGAACAGATTATTCCTGTAGCAGGGTTCCTCTTTTCTGGTATTTGCAAATAGTCCCTAAAGCACATGAGCAATCAGAAGTCTGAATACTCCCGAAAAAGTAATGTGGGCAGATAATAAAACTCCAGGAACTGTTTAGGTAACTGCATTGATTGCCCAGGTGCTCTGGCAACCACAGCACTGACTGTGGAGTCTCTCGTATGGTGCTGGCCTGTGCCTAGGCTGACAGCTCCTCAGCACTATGTTGCCTTGGCTTTGCCCACCTACAAAATCCAAGCAGGGAGGTTTGTTCTTTCTAAGCTGAACCCATATCTGTCTTTACCTCACCACGTCACATACCTGTGTCTAACGGCGGTCACCGATGCCTGGGAGTCTCGTCTGAAGCAGTGCTTCCCATGCCAGTTCCCTCCTGGTGTTCTGCAGCTTCCCGAGGGGAGGATGACTTCAGTTCTGGCCACATGAGACAGAGCATCTGGTGGCATCTAGGAGAAGGCACAATTGCATCAGAGGTTTGAGGAGAAGCTTGCAGAAAGAGGATTAAGTGCAGTAAACTTTCATACTTTAAGTTTTGCTACAAGTAAGAAAACCAGATTTTTTTCAACCTGAGAGCCAGACATGCCTGGGAGGCACTCGGGAGGATTTCACAAGAGTCAGGCTTGAGGGGCAGTGGTTGAATTCTTACTGAAACAGCCTCAGAGTGATGGCGGTGTAGGTTTCAGGCAGAGCACTTGCCCCAGCTGCGCAGCGTTCTGGCTGCCATTCCAGAAAGGCTTCCAGGACAAAGTGCAGAAGAAAAAGACCGTTCTGAAGGCTTTTCTGTGTAGCTAGCCCGTCAGGACCTCTCCATGCAGCAGAGTGATCTCCCTTCAGCCTTTGAACATGGAGTGCATTTCATGTTCTTTTTTAGTTTCTAAGGCACCCTAATAAACCTGCATAATAAACATAATCACACTGACACATCCTGACATTCTTTCTCTGTGAAATGGGCCAAGAACCTGCTTGCAGGTCCCGGGAGAGGTCTCACTGTCCTGTTGGGGGCAGGGACCTCCTCCCATCCCATACTTGGTAACTTATCTATCTGGTTGTTGTCTTTCCTTCCTGAGAAGTCTACCAAGATCTTCCGGGTCCATCTTTTGCATCCTGACACAGCACTGCAGGATTTCTCCAAGGAACCTGGTTCTTTTTGGTGGTGGGGGGGTGATACCTTAAAATGCATTTCTGGTGCTGGAATGTTCAGGGATACTGGGATGGCCTTACATCTAGGCAGTGTCAGCATTCCCAAAAAGAGAAGTGCAAAAAATATTGTTTTTCTATACTCACCCAAAGAGATAGGTTTGTGACCCTTCAGGAGATAAGGTGGGCACCCACTGCTGCCTTGACAGCATACACAAGGCGAGTAGGAGGTAGGTGGGGTGGTGAACTTGAGGGTAGAGTTCTCAGAGCACCCGCAGCTGATAGTTCCCAGGGCCCAAAGCCTGCCTTTCCCTCAAGCATTCTGGGATGGTAGTCAGGAGACACAGCGTGGCTGAGAAGGCCAGGAGCAGCTGTGCCCTGCGGTCCCTGGCTCAGGGTACACAGCCAGGTGGAGATGGGGATACTGCAGAGATACCACAGAGCTGACAGCTGGCTGCTGGGTCTCTGAATCATGGATTCAGCACCACTGAGATCGACAGGCCAGGGGACGTCACCTTGATGGCTCTTGCTGGCCAAGAGTCGTAAACCATGGAAGCACCTCTCTTGGACTGTGGAACATTCTCGCTGAAACAGTGTCAGGATGTGTGGCACCAAGGACCACACTACTGAGTGCAAGTCTGTCACCATCTGAGCGTCAGGCCCTGACTATTGCCATTGGGCCCATGCTTTCCTTTCAGATAGGGGCACAGCCTTTGTCATCTTCTCTGTCCACATCAAGAAAGAGAATTGAAAGCCATATGTACTCAGAAGGGAGGGACATTGGGTCACATTTACTGCTTTGCCTAGTGTTAACTCCAGTTCCCAGTTACGGTCTCAACGTGGACAGTAGCCAAATGGTCTCTGTCTAACAGGAAACCGGGGGTCTTGATAGTCCAGGGAACAGCCATAGTGATGACAGGATCCCAATTCCACCTTGTGCAGAGGTAATGCACAGCAGTCTGGGTTCCATGGAGGACATGTGTGTGTCAGAGAGGAGAAAGGGAACCCAGCGTTCAGCCATAGGACTGAAGGCTTTTGTGTCCACTGGCCTGGGCACGACAGAACACCTCTTTGTTCATGTTTGACACACTCCGCCCTGAAGCGAGGCAGCCTGTCATGTGCCGCTGTGGATGACCTCTTCCTGGTGACCCCTCACCCAGTGTGAGCTGACCTTCTGAACAGAACACAGCAGAAAGGATGGGAAGTCACTTGTGAGAGGCAGTAGAAAAGAGGCTGTACTCGTGTGTTCTGTGTACCGCTGCTGCTCACTCACAGGGATTCCACCTGCCATGTCCTAAGCTCCCCTGTGGAGAGCCCTTGCTAACCTGGCAGTAGGGACCGGAGCCCTCACTCCAGTGCCCTTGAGGAATGAGTCCTCCCAGTAACCGAGTGAGTGAACTTGGGCGTGCTCATCCCTGAAAAGCCTTCAGATGTCACCATGGCTGTGGTAACATTCTGCCGGTGGTGGGGCATGTGACAGGTGGAGAGATAGAGGCGTACAGCTCAGACTTCCACAAGTCCTGACCCAAGAGTGAGCCAATGTAGTGGCCTGGGTTCTTAAAGTTTGGTTTCCTTTGCAACACAGAAATGGAAAACAAGTAAATTCATTTACCACTAAGGAGGTGGGTTGCCTCCCTTGGTTGAGGCCTGTGGATTTGGAGTCACCTATGTCATCTATATGACCACTAATTGATTGAGTATCTTGGAAACCTAACTGGTTGGGTGATTGCAATACTAGGGATTGAGCCCAGGGGCTGGTGGATTGCACCTCAGCAGATAAGAGTTCTTGCTGAGTTTTCCACCCTGGCCTTGAATTTGCCATCCTCCTGCCTCAGCTTGACTGACAGTTATGCACCACCACATCTAGCTGATTTTGAGTTCTGAGGCAGGCACACAGCAAGAGAAAGCTCTGCAGCACATTGTATCTGAAATGCGGGGTGTCCTGACCTTGGAAAACCCAAGGTGTGAGAGAGGTACACAGCAAACAGCAAGAGACCCCAGGCTATGGAGGGAATCCAGGTCTTCTGCTGTGCAGGCTCACCTGCCATGCAAGGAGAGCCGTGTGGCACCAGCCCTGCAGAGACTGAGACAACCATTGGACCTCCTATTGACAGGTGACTGAGCTGCCCCTCATTATCTATGATGTCATAGTGTTTCAGTGTATGTTAGCAACCCACTGGGCAATGAAAAGCTAAGTTATTTTTCTTGACTTTTGACAGTATTGTCTTCAGCAAGTGCGGTGGTCCATACCCATATTTTTTGCCCTTGAGAGGATGAGGCAGGAGGATCTTGAATATGAAGCCAGTCTAGGCAACATATTGAGTTCGCAGCCCACATGGACTCCACAGTCAGATTTTTGTCTCAAAAATAGTTTTGTCTTCTCAGGTACACAGCTAATTTCTGTGGACTCCTGAATATAATCTATAAGCACTTACAATTGGGGCCCTGAGATATCACCTTCTAGAGCTTGCCTTTCTTCTCCCAGCTGGCTACTGGTGCCACTAATACATTTTGACTCATACAACTGTAATTTTAGAGAGCGAGAGGAATTTTAAGATCCACAGTGTCAAGTCTACTTCACGTTAAATGGATCCATACTTGTCTGCTTTCCCCAGTCCAAAGCCAAATGTAAGGCCCATTCTCCACCCACTGACCCCAAACCATCTAAAATCCCTGTCCTGGACTTCAGCTTCACACCTGCCACTTCCAGAATGCACTGATCCTGTAGTGAAAAATGGCACTGCATGTCAGGCTAATATTCCTGGTCTTCTTTTCCTTGTGTGTATGGAATTGTGATAGTTTACATCTAAAGCACCCTCTTATTCCGTACACCAGATCTTCCTTGTCTTTTCTTTCTTTCATCCCACAGGACGAATGAGCCCAGAATTATTTCCTTTTCCAATACTGAGCATGGAACTCATGGCCTCACACATGCCTGGATGAGCTAGCTACAGCCCTAGTACTGTTACGGAAGGAATCAGTGAGTGACACACACAGAGGCAGTGGAATGGAAGTAAATAACAAATGTACTCATCAATCAGGGTGGTTCCAGGCACGGCTTCTGTGTGATCGACTCTTATCGATGAATAAATTTGTTATTTTAGTTCCATTCCGCTGCCTCTCTGTGTGTCACTCACTGATTCCTTCCGTAACACTACTTGCACCTTACCCTATGTTTACTTGTATTATTGTTTTGACACAGGCTTTTAGTAATTTGGCCAAGGTGTCATGAACTTGCCATCCTACTAGGTCATCCTCCAGAGTAGCTGTGGTTACAGTCCCGTGACACCGGAACCGGTAACGTTATTATTTGTGAAAGTTGAAGGACATAACACAAGGTTGGTCTACACTGTCGGGCTATGATGTGACACTCAGTGGCTCCCCACAGCCCATCCCCACCTGGAAAAGAGAAGCTAAGGCTTGTTCTCACCTGAGCTGGTGCCCTGGGTGACCGATCTTCACTGCCTTTGTGCGTGTCAAGGCACACTTATCACTGTGGATCTTTTAAACGGTGATGACCCCTACAGTAACAATCCCTTCACTCTAGTTTTTGTTATTCTTGTTGTTGTTTAATCATCTGTCTTTTTGCACGCTGGTTTTTCCATTTTCATTTGATGCCAACAGACAAACCCATAAGTCAGCGTGAGGCCTCCTTGTCTTGGTAGTCGGAAGCATCCCTAACAACCAATGGCACCAGGAAGTGACGCCACAATCTCGCGCTCAGAACTCATAGCAACTGGGTGCGGCCTCTGTTTGACATTGGCCAGTTGGAAGGAGGCGGAAAGTTTCAGCCAATGGGAGCCTGCCGTCTCGCGAAACTGGTAGCAGATGTTGTACCTTCAGCGTGTCTTTCCCCCAGGGAGTCCTACAGAGTCTGCGCTCCCAGTCGCGCGCATGGAACACAGATGCGTGAAGATAGGTGCGGGTGCCTCTGCTCGCGCCTGGAGGATCGGGGCGTTCTGGAGACCAGGACTGGGCTGCGCCGCGGGTGCAGGCAACTCGTACCTGTCTACTTTGGTGCGCTGGGGGACTTGCTGGGAAAGCGCGGGCGGCTGAAGGAGCGAGAGAGTCAGCGCATTCCATGACAGGTGTGTGCGGAGAACCAGAGGACGCCCAGACTGCAGGTGCTCAAAGGCACCGCCCTCCCTCAATTTCTGCTTTCTGTCTTTCTCTACAGTTTCGATTGGCGTCGCAGGTCGGATTACCCGCTAAGGGTTTTCTGGGCTTACTTTCTATGGTAAGATTGTTCTGCGTGTCCTTTCACTTGGGCGTTCGTCCTTTCCTTCAGAAACTCCTCCCCCTTTGGGTTCCTTTTGTGTGTGGGCATTGTTCTGATAGCAGTGAACAATCTAGGAGATACACCTGAGATACACTGATGTGCATTCTAGAGCAGACAGGCAGATGCTAAGATCACACAGCGCGTGAGGAGTGCCTTGGAGAAATCCAAGACGGGGACCAACTGTAGGGAGGCGCTGCAGGTGAGGGAGTGAGACCCCTTGGGAGCTACAATATCCAGGGAGCAAACAGATGCTGGGGCCCCACCCACAAGGAGCCCAGTGTGGGTGGGCTAAGAAAAGGACAAGAAGAGAATTGTGGAGGAGAACAGGAGCTGTGGTTGTGCCGAGAGAGGTCTGAGGTGATGTGTGAGAGACTCAGTGTAGCTGTACCTGTGGGTGCTGTAGAGAGCATGTGAGAAGTCTGAATGGAGAAGGCTGGAGGCCATCAGCATCTAGCTGGGCTTTACAGGCGCATGGTTTAAAGTGCCCATATCCCTGAAGCGCCTGTACACTCTCCGGGGCAGCCATCAGGGATGATGGATGTGTTAAGTCACCTGATGGGGAACTCGGTTTACAGTGTAGCTAAACAAAAAATCATCACACTGTACACCTTGAATGCACACAGTGTTTATTTGGAAGATACACCAGCCAAAGCGCTGTGAGGGCTGACCTCAACCTGAAAATCCTCCTGCCTCAACCTGTTAAGGGCTGGGATTAGAGATGTGTACCATGCCACCCAGCTCAAGCTGTCTCGCATGATTTTGTAAAAATTAAAGATTGCACACCTGACCTTGGGTTCAGTTTTGCATCCTCATATTTAACTGGAATTTCTTAATGTGTTACTTGAGCTTTTTGCTAGTAAATTCCCATAGCTTGGTATTTTTCCTTAATCACTAGCACAAGACATTTAGATAGTTCAGATAGGCCTGAGTTAGGGACAAAAGAAGTTTGCATATCATTTAAAGCCGGGAAATAAGTCTTACTGTGTTTTGAACCCTGAAATCCTGAGCATTTGTAAGAATGTGTCTCTGAGAGGTTAGGGTCCCATCCTGCCTCTCCACCTGCCTGCTCTACCGTGTGACCCTTGTGGATGGCTCCTCTGGCCTGAGGAGTCTGTGAACAAACTGGTGAGTTGTGCTCTGTGACCCTTATGGGTCCCACTCTTTCTGAGGGCTGGACATTGTGTGGTCTCCCAATTGCTCCTGCTGTAAGTGACTGGGTCACACATTGTGCCACGCTGCTGTCTGCAAGTACACACTCCTTTTGTCGGCGCCGCACACCCTTGGGAGCACTTATCACTGGCTTTGCTTTTTCTTCTATGATGAGAAGCTGCCACTAGCTAGTTTTGAATTAGTGCATTTTTAGTAAACATGCTTGACCCTCCTTCCCAGTAATCGCCAGTGGGAAGAATTGGAGCTGGGGAACCGACTGCACGGCAGGCTTCACTGCTCCCAGTGGGGAAGGAAGCCCAAGGGCAAGGGAAGCCCAAGTGCATGTTAAATTTATTTTTTCTTTCAAGTGAGTTTATTGGTGCATTGTAGGTATACAGTATAGTTACATTCATTATTGGATTTTGTACCTTTACAGGACCGGCCTAGGTTCTCATTTTTTCCCCTTGTTCCTGCCCTGCCTTCACCCCCGCCTCCCCTCCCAATTAACAAATATGTTATTTCCATTTTTTCATTTTCTCATATTTTTTTCTTTTCCCTTATTAATTTTTCCACTATCCTTCCCATTTCCCTATACCTTTACCCTTTTCATCCTGTTTCTCATTGTCAATTATCTCATTAGGATGCATTTCAAATTTCGGTACTGTGGTGAACCCTATTTAGCCTTCCCGACTTATATGTACTTTTCAGTAAAGGCAGCAGTTTCGACCCTGTCCTGCTCAGGGTAGGGAGGCTTTGCCATACGAAGTTGCCATAGTGCTTCACTGCAGATGTCTGAGTGGCACTTGCTGGTGCCAGTCCACCAAATCTGGAGTTGTTAGATTTAGATTCAGCCAGGCCTATTCCCACAGGGAGTCACCTCGAGCAGGTAACTTTGCCGCATTTGTGCCTGACTGTTTTACCAGTGACATGCATTGTGACCCGTTGGACAGAGCCACATGTCCTGTTAGTCTTCTAATAATCTTCTCCACCGCGGGCCCTGTGTGCCCCGCAGAGCTGTGCATTTACTGAGTGACTGGAAAGCGAATCTCACTCTGGTCCTGAGTTGACTTTGCCCAGATGAGTATGGATTTCCTTTATTTGTCCCTAGTGATATAAAAATGCAAAAATGCCTTGTTACACAGGGCAGTATAGCAGTCAGGGCTTAGACTGTGACATGAGCTAAATTGTGTTGACAGAGGTTGTTTGCTGTCTGTGTAAACATTTCCCTTTTTTATGCTGTCCTTTCCCATGTCCCTACTGAAGGCCAGCACAGGAGGGGCTCTGCTAACATCCACCTTGATGAGGTTTCCCAACCCACTTAAGAGAGTGACCTGGCAGAGGGGCCCCCACGTGCCTGACCTATCAGCCCTGGTATCTCGGTTCGCACCCATTTTGACAGGGCTGTCCACATAACTTAGGTATCTGGGCTGGGGGAGCTTTGCTCACTTCTATGTTGTAGTGAGTCCAGTCCATGTGATGATGGTCAGGGCCTCCGCTCACATCCATGTTGTAGAAGGCTGCAGACACGACTGCTCTGAGGATAGGGTGGAGTGTACTGAAATCACAGATGGGGTTCCACACACGGGATGGTTAAACTCAGTGAGTGGAGATCTCTGCTCCTCTCTGCAGTGTAGAACACTCCACACACGCCTGTGATGTCAGGATGTAGGGGGCTCTAGTCATACCATGTTTTAGAGCCACTCACACACCCCTGAGATGGCCCGGATATAGGAGCTCTGAACACATCCATATACATCAACATGTGCATTGTCCCTCACGCACACCTGAGATGGTCAGGACCTAGTGTAGCACGACTGTGCTCATATCCACATTGTAGAAGCCTTCGCACACACTTAAAGGCTCAGAAGGTGAGGATGGGGCATTCTGAGTGTAGTGACTTTCTCAAGGGTTCCACACACTTGAGCCAGCCAAGGCGTGAGGCCTCTGCCCATATCCACATTTTAGCAGGCACCACACACACTGATGGTCAGGACTGGCCACTGTAGACATCGTCACTGTAGTGGGCTTCTCACACACCTGAGATAGTGGGGGCATGGCGTGGGGCCTCGGCTCCCATCCCCGATGTATGAGTGAGACACATAACTGACGTGGTCAAACATCGGGGACCGGAGCTGCTCCTACTTGAGTTGGAAGGAACTCCATGTGGGGTGGATTCAATGGCTGGGATGTGACCAACAGGAACAGGATGTGGTGGTTCGGTGCCTCTACTCACATCCTCCTAGTGGAGGGCTCACACGTTAGATAGGGGCCTGGCACTCCAAGGCTCTGCTGGCCTCTGCATTGGACAGTGCTATACACACACACACACACACACACACACACACACACACACAGCTCAGTTAAAGAATGGGTTGGTTCTTTCCCATTTACACTGTAGAGAGCTTCACATATATCCTGAGATGGTCTGAACATGGCAGGCTCTCTGCATGTCCAGGTCAGGGAGGGCTCCCACATATTATGTATATTCAGCATGTGTGGGAGCCTTGGGCAGCATGGGAAAGGCTAAGACCACTTGGATGCTTGGATGGGGCACGGTGGTGTCTGCTCACATCTCACTGTACAGCTCTCCGCCTGAGAGGGTCAGGACATTGGTAGACTCTCCTCACCTTCTTGTTGTATAAGGACCCCCATCCCATGAAGATGGTCACGACATTAAGGGATCTTCCATATCCATGCTGTGGAGGTCTCTGCTCCTTTCTGAAATGGGCAGGATACTCGGGGCTCTACTCCATCCATGTAACAGTGTGTGTGAACTGCTGGATGTGCTCTGCTCACAACCTCATTGCAGAGGGCTCCATGTGCCCCATGTGGTCAAAACAGTGGGGCAATGCTCAGCTCCTTGTTTAAATAGGGCTTGACTACCTGCGGAGGTGGTCAGGAAATAGACAGCTCTGATAACTTCCTCCTTGGAACAGAGACCTGCAGAGAACCGAGTTGGTCTTGTTACCTAGTTCTCCTCACATCAAAGTCGTGCAGGGCTCCACACATGCCTGTGAGTAGGGACATGGAGAGTCTTGCGTCACATTCTCATTGTATAGGGCTCCACTAATGCCTGAGGTCTTCAGCACATGGCCGAGTGTCCCTGCCTATATCACTCATTCATGAGGTAGTCAGACACGGGGTTTAGGTTCATAAAATTGTAGTGTTTCCAGCGAGATGAACAGACAGCTGGTTTAATGATTACACTGTCCAAGTCCCTACACATGTGATGAAGACATGGGGCGTGTACAGGTCAAGTTAACATTGTACAAGATTCCTTACATGACTGGTTGTGATGACAGGTCAGGTAACGGGGCTAGGTCCACTCACAGTTATATATGGAGGGCTCATACAGATCCTGTTATCAAGGAAATAGGAAACTCAGTGATAAACACATTCTACGGGCGTCACTATGCTGTGAGAAGTGGGTAGATGGGGAGCTTGTTCATGCCCATTTTGAAGAGAACTCAACTTATGCCCGAGAATTTCTGTATATGAGGATATCAACTCCCATGATCATGGGCAGGACGCACAGGTCTGAGATGGTGGAGATCTGGCCTTGTGGCCATTGTGAAGGTCTGGTCTGTAGGAGAGAGTGGGGCTTCACTCTCGGCCACGTTGTACTAGGCACCACTTGGACCTCAGATGGTTTGTAGAAGGACTACACATGTTTTGATTGGCAGGACATGGAGGGCTGCTCTTTAGATCGTGTTACTCAGATCTACACAAATGCCTGAGTGTGTCAGGACATGTGGGTGGTGTCTCTGCTCACCTGTACGTTGAGCATCCTCCCATGTCCCTCAGTAGTCAGGTCCAGATGTGTATGGGCGCTTCATTCCACATTCACATAGTAGATTCCTCCACAGACACCTGTCATGGTCTGCAGGTTGGGAGCTTTGGCTGTATTCAGGTTGAAGACAGCTCCACACAGAGGCATGAGCTAGTGTGGACGTGGGGCGGGGCGGTTCCCCAAGTAACATTATAGGGGGTGGGCAAACACCTAAAGTTTTGAAGATGTGGTGGGACATTTCTCACTGCGTTTTATAGAGGTATGTACAGGACTTGTAGAGTTTCAGGATGTGGTGCTTTTGCTTCTGTTAGGGCAGGACACAGCTTTGAAATCACAGAAGTTGGCAAGTATATTCACATCCTTGTTGTATGAAGCTCTGTATTTTAAAATAGGATCACCAGTTTTTTTGTTTCTTTTTTGAGACGGTCTCACTATGTAGTTGAGACCGATCTGGAACTCACTATGTAGGCCAGGCTGGTCTTGAATTCACAGCGATCCTCCTGCCTCATCCTCCGTGTGCTGGGATTATGTGCATGTGCCACCATGCGCAGCCCCACCTTTTGAAAATCTACACCTGTCTGAGGTTTTCTGCATACTAGAAGGCACTTCCCACATAGAGTATTGTACAGGGCTCCACACCTGCCTGAGTTGTTTGGCCTTTTTGGGGGGCACTATACCATTCCCTTGTAGAGGGTTCCACACATGCCTGAGGCACTGAGGAAATGGGCTGCTCTGTTCATGTTCCATGTGAAGAGGGCTCCACATGCATGAGATGAGCACAACAACTGGATGGTCTGTTCACATCCAAATCTACCTGAGAGGGTCAGGGAATGGTGGGCCTCTTCTCACACCTACCCTGTAGAGGGCTCCGTGCATGATGCAGGTGTCCAGGGCATGTTGGGTGTGCTGACCTTGTAGCAGGACCACACATACCCATGACTGTCAGTGTGTGGAAGGGCTGTGCTCACGTTCATGTTGTCAGGGCACCAGCAATGGCTGAAGTTGCCAGGACACGGGGTAGGCTCTGCTCACCATCACAGTGTGCAGGGTACCACGTATGCCTGAGCTGGTCAGGACAGCAATACTCCTTGGTCACATCCACATGATAAGAGGTGCTTGCACATGTACAATGCTTAGAACAAGGGTAGGGTTCTGGTCTCTTACATCATGTAGGGTTCTGTATATGCCTGATATAGTCAGGACATGGGTGGGGTATGGGAGGTTCTACTTACAGTCACGTTGTACAGGGCTCTGTGCATGGTCTTGTTGGTCACGACCTGGGGAGCTCTAGGTACATCCACATTCTACAAGGATAAATACAGGTAGTTCTGAGGACATCACGACATAGACTTGGGTTTCTGTTCACATGCACTTTTTATAGGGCCCCACCCTCCAGACAGGATGATGACTCGGGGAATGTCTCCATGTTCTCTTTTTAGAGGCCCACATACAGGTGATGTGGTTGGGACCTTTGGCCGCTGATTCACACCAGCATTATAAATGGTTCCCCACATGTACACCATGCACAGGGATGACAGGTCAGGGGGATACAGCCAGCCTGCTCACTTTTAAATTAGAGAGGACCCCATACACAGCTAGTTAGTGACGTCATGCGGATCTCAGGTGAAACGCACACTGTACAAGCAGCATTAAGAAATGAAAAGTAAATACATGGTGAGTTGTGTTCACGTCCGTGTTTTCCAGGAATCTGCTCATGCCTGAGGTTTTCTGTATATGAGGCTATCACCTCACATGCACATTGGACAGGATTCCACACAACTGAAATGTTGGAGATGTGGTGGGATCCTGCCATTCGGCAGTTACAGGGGCCTTGTATATAAGTCCCTGCAGCGATGAGGACAGGGTGGGCTCCACTCTCATTCATATCGTGCCCAGCGCAACATGGGCCCCGGATGGTCAGTACAAGGGCAGCAGGGACATATGCATGACCTTGTTGTTCAGGGCTCCAAACATGCCAGACTGCATCCTGGTGTGTGGAGGACCCTACTTACACGTACATCATGAAGAGCACCACTCCCCCAACCCACTCAATCAGGATGTGGAGTGAGATTCCTGTCACATCTACATTTTCCAGGTTTCCTCACTCACCTGAGCAGGTCAGATCCGGGGCTTTCCACTCACAGCCTGGGTGTACAGCGCTCGAAACTTGCCCGAGTTCCTGAGAACACGTGAGCACTGCTGCCATGGATATTCCTGATCTGGTCAGGACATGGGTTGGTGCTGCTCATGATATCATTTCAGAGGTTTCTCTAGGTGGCTTCAGTTCGTCGTGACGTGGAGGCCCTGGGCCACATCCTCCCTGTGACCCTTGGCTACACACATCTCCGAAGGTCAGGAGAAAGAGGTTCTCCTGACATCCATGTTGAAGACGATTCAGCACAGAATTCAGGACTACAGGAGATGGAGTCTCTGATCACATCCTCCCATGGGGCCCTGCGTGTGTCTGAGTTTATCCGGAAGCAGGAGGGCACTGCTTATCTCTCAGTTAGTGCAGAGTCTATCCCTGCCTGAGATGGTGTGTGTGTGTCTGGGGGGTAGGGGACAGGTGCACATACTCACCTACACATGTGTGCATGGATCGGTTCACACCCATGTTGCACAGGGTTCACACACTTCTGAGATGGTCAGAAGTAGGTGGAGCTCCTGTCCTGTCTACCAGGCAGATGGCTC
>NW_022900929.1:6603361-6604292 GCF_012274545.1 Fukomys damarensis
ATGGCTCTGCTCTCTGCTCACATCCACACCTACCTGAGAGGGTCAGGGAATGGTGGGCTTCTTCTCACATCCACCCTGTAGAGGGCTCCAGGCATGATGCAGGTGTTCATGGCATGTGGGGTCTGCTGACCTGGACCACACATATGCAGGTGTTCATGGCATGTGGGGTCTGCTGACCTTGTATCAGGACCACACATAGCCTTGACTCTCAGTGTGTGGAAGGGCTGTGTTCACGTTCATGTTGTCAGGGCACCACCAATGCCTGATGTTGTCAGGACATGGAGGAGGCTCTGCTCACCATCACAGTGTGCTGGGTACCACATATGCCTGAGCTGGTCAGGACAGCAAGATGCTCTGGTCACACTCACGGTATAAGGGGTGCTTGCACATGTACAATGCTTAAGACAAGGGTAGTGTTCTGGTCACTTTCACGTCGTGTAGGGTTCTGAATATGTCTGATATAGTCAGGACATGGGTGGGGTATGGGAGTTTCTACTTACAATCACGTACAGGGCTCTGTGAATGGTCTTGGTGGTCACAACCTGGGGAGCTCTAGGTACATCCACATCCTACAAGGCTCAACACAGGTCTGAGGACGTCAGGACATAGACTTGGGTTCCTGTTCATATACACATTTTATAGAGCCCCACCCTCCACCTGGGAAGAGGACATGGGGAATGGCTCCATCTTCTCTTTTTAGAGGCCCACAACCAGGCCATGTGGTTAGAACCTGAGACCTCTGATTCACTGCTGCATTATAAACAGTTGCACTTGTAGAACATGGATTGGATTTGGGAGGCTCCTCTGTCATCTCACTACTGAGGAATTCACATACCCAGTGTGGTCACAGCACTGGGCAGTGCTCACATCCGTGTTGTAGAGGATCTACCACTGTTCCAGACTTAGACGAGAAAGCTGAGATCGCTTCCTC
>NW_022900929.1:6604792-6605673 GCF_012274545.1 Fukomys damarensis
TCGTGTGTGTGTGTGTAGAGGACATGGGTATTCAGTGCACACTCACCTTGTAGATGATTCTGTTTGCCTGAGGGGTCCCACCTTTTGTCAGCTCTGATCACATCTTTGTTGTGTGTTGATCGTGTGTGTGATCCTCACTGCAGGTGCATGTCTCTGGTGACAACCATGTTGCAGAGGTTTTCCACACTTCCGCAATGGTCAGAAGTAGTTGGGTCACCTGTCCTATCCCCGAGGTAGAGGGCTCCACATGTGACAGAGAGGGAGCTGCCATGCTTGTGCTCTCCTGGTGTAGAGGGACCACACATGCCCTGATGGCAGCACATGGAGGGCCGCTCTTCACATCCATGTGTGTCAGGTCTTTGGAAAGGCCTATGTGTGTCAAGAATGCAGGTGGTGGTCCTAGCTCACATATACACTGCACAGGGCTCCCCATGTTCTTCAGATGTATGTGGGGACCTCTGTCCACATTCCCCTAGTGGATACTTCCACACAAGCCTGACCTTCCCAGCACATGGCATGCTCTGCCTCCTGCTGGTTGAAGACGGTCCCAGAGGCCTGATATAGTTGGGACATAGGCAGGGGCCGTTCCCTCTGACCTTTATAGAAGATTCACCAACCGCTGAGGTTGGGAGGATGTGGGGGTGTTTTTTTCACAGTGCTTTGTAGAGGTCTCCATGGGTATCAGAGTTTCAAGACAAGGGGCCTGTGTTTCCATTGTCCTTGGAGAGTGCTCAAAATCACAGTACATGTTTGCGCATGGAAAGTGTGTTTACTTTCCCCTTGTCTTAGGCTCTATACTTTGAGAAATGATCCCCGCCTGGCTGGGCTCTTCCCTGCCAGAATGTGTCCAGACAGGAGAGGGTGCAGGCCACACAGAGTAT
>NW_022900929.1:6606586-6741504 GCF_012274545.1 Fukomys damarensis
CCTGTGAGAGGTTCAGCATGTAGCTGGGCTGCTCACGTCCACGTTGTCCAAGGTTCCCCCAGGCCTGTAGAGGACAGGACATGGAGAGGCTCTGCTCATGTTCCAGGTGTACAGGGTTCCACCTATGACTGAGCCTGAGCACATTTGGAGAGGCTCTGCTCATGTTCCAGGTGTACAGGGTTCCACCTATGACTGAGCTCCTGAGCACATGGGGTGATCTGTTCACATTCACATTGAGGCTGCTCCACACTTGGGAGATGCAGAGACTGTGTGGTGGGGGACGCCGGTCAGAGCCATGTTGTAGAGATTTTCCGCAGGCCTACATTGGTCGGGAAATAAGTGTTCTCGGTGCACAGGTCTCCATTCCTTCTGTTTTTTTTTTGTTTGTTTGTTCCATGAATTGAACTCAGGCCCTTGTGCTTGTGAAGCAAGTGGTGGAAGCACTGAGCTAAATGCCCAGCATAGGTCTCCCATTTTTTTTTTTTTGAGACAGGGTCTCACTATGTATTTGAGACTGACCTGGAACTCACTGTGTAGCCGAGGTGGTCTCAAACTCATGGGATCCTCCTGCCTCAGCCTCCCAGGTGCTGTGATTACAGGCGTGCACCCCCACCCCCAGCTACATCTCCATTTTTCATAGTGATGCATATAAGGCATAGGGTCTCCATTCTAGTTGACTTTGTAAAAGGCCCACACACCTGTGAGATTAGAATTGGAAGCTCTGTCTGTGCTTTCACATTTTGCAGGGCTCCAACCGTGCCTGAGGTCATCAAGACACCGTGGAGTGCCCCTGCTCACATGTGTATTGTGCAGTACTGTACACATTGCTGGGAAGGTCAGGACAGGCATGTTTATGCTCACAAACTTCTGGTAGATGTCACGATGTGGGGCTGGGAGCTACACATATATGTAGATAGCAAAAGTCACCAGACAGGTCTGGTTAGGTGGGGAGATGGTGAGTGTTGAGGCCAAGTTCACATTGTACAAGGTTCTCCACATGTCTTGGACAGGGATGACAGTAAGGGGGATGCAGGAAGACTGCTCAGTTTTCTATTAGAGAGGGCCCGGTATACAGCTAGTTAGCGAGACTACATACCTGCCCTAGCTGGTAAGCATGTGTGCGTGTGTTCGTGTGTCTTAAGGGCATATTCAGCTCACACTCAACCTGTAGCGTTGTTCACACTTGTGTGAGATAGTCAGGACATTGTCTTCTCAGCTCACATCCACATTAAGGAGGACTCCACACAGGGGTGTGAGCACTGGCACAAGTCTAGTAATATCCCTGCTTCAGAAGCTTTCCACCTCTGAGACTGTGAGCAGTCAGTGGGGCCCCTGTCCTCCCCACCGGGGGAAGGCTCCATACGAGACAGAACGGGGAGGCCCTCTGGGTGCTCCATGTTCTTCCATTTGCAGAGAGATCATACGTGCCCTGAGTCAGCAGCGTAGGCAGAGCACCTCTTCAAGTTCACTTGTTCAGGTCCTCCCAAGTGCCTGACATTTTAGGACGCGGTGCGGCCTGCTCATGTCCACATTTCACAGTAATCCCCACCTTCCTTAGTATGTCAATCAGGATTTATGTGTGGGCTTCTGTTCACATTCACCCTGTGAATTATGTGGTCCTGACACTCCCGAGGTTGAAAGGAGGTTGTGCACTCTGACAACATCCAGGCTAAAGAGGGATTCACTGAGGATCTAAGCAGTATTAGAATGTGAGATTGGCTGTGCTCTGTGTCACTTTATAGAGGGTTCCACAAATACCTGAGGTTGTGAAAGTCCGAGGCACATTTCCCACACTATGGTGTAGAGGTCTCTACAGGTTGCTGAGAGGGGCAGGACGGGGGGTTATGCTCATGTTCCCTTGGGAGAGGGCTCACAATCACATCAGAAGTTGGGATATGTGCACGTGCCCCATGTTTAAGGTTGTTTACCTTCAGAAATGGCAATCTCATGGAGGGCTCCAATGACAGCCAAGTAGTATAGGGCTCTGTATATAACCGAGACTTTTCAGCCATGGAAATACACTGCTCACATAGAGAGTTGTACAGAATTGCCTGTGTGCCTGAGTCTTTGAGAAAATGCACCACTCTATTCACATTCCATGTAGGACGGGTCTTCACACAGGCATGTGGTGAGCACAACATGGGCATGGCTTTGCTTACATCATGGTGTAGGAGGTTTGCACCTACCTGAGCGGGTCAGGAAAGGGTGGGCCTCTTTTCATGTCCAATTTCTAGAGAGCTCCATACACGATGGAGACACTGTTCATGAGGGGCACTACTGCCATTCTCATTGTAGGGGGACAGCACATAGCTGGCATTGTTAGGACAGGGAAGGGCTCTGTTCACATTCCTGTTGCCGAAAGCTCCATTGATACCTGTGGTGGTCAGAACACGAGGGTGCTTTATGTATTTGGTACGGGGATCAAAATCAGGACTCTGTGGTTGTGAGGCGGGCAGAGGCATCCCTGAACTAAATGGTTAGCCCTCAGGTGCTGTACTTTTAACCACGCAGTACAGTGCCCCACATGTGACTGCAGAACTCAGGATATTCAGAGGCTCTGCTCACATTCACAGTGTAGAGGGATCCAGACACATTTGCATTTGTCAGAAATGGTAATTCCAGGTCAAACCCATGTTTTTGAAGTTTCTGCCAGTGCCTGAAATTATCAGGATCTGTGGGAATTGGGTCTACGCTCCTATGTAGGTTTTTGAATGTTCTAGCCCCTTGAACTGTTAGTCTGCTTTTGCTATGTCTAGTTTTGCTCATGTACTTGTGGTAGGTGACTCAAACACCTGACGTGGGCTACATGGGGGAGTTTTGCTCACATCATTGTGAGATCACTCCACACACGTGTTACATTGACAGCACATGAGGGGCTCCAGTCACATACTTTTCCACCAAGTTCCATATGCCTCACAAGGTCATATTACAGGGGTTCTTCCCGATTTTTTTGGAAGGATCCAGATTCATGGGATGGTGAGACTTGACAGCCTCTGCTCATTCATGCTGTAGGAGGCCCTGCACTTGCCTGACCTGGTCAGGATACAGCAGCAGTGTGGTGCCTGCTCATCATCATGCTGTAGAGGTCTGCATACATGCACGGGATGATGGATGGGACCTCCCCTCACATGAGGATTTTAGAGAATCCCATGCATCTGATTTGGTCAGGATTGATGGGGGCAGCTCTGCTTTCTTTTGCATTTTAGAGGATTCTACAAACACATGCGATACTCAGGTCAGCAGGATCTCCGGTCACATCCACGGCCTGCAGGACGACACTCACACATAACATCAACTAGATAAGAGGGCTTCACATGCCACGCACATTGTGGAAGATGACTGAGATGTTCAAGAGGTGGTGGGGATCTGCCCTTTTCCACAATGTAGAGGCCTCAATATGTCCCTGAGATGGTTAGCACATGCTGGGCTCCACAAACACTCAAAGGGTACAGGGTGTGTGGCCGGCCTGAGGCAGTCTGCACATTGGAGATGTGGGGCTCTCACATACTTCGACCCACTGCGTGGTCAGGACACAGGGTGCTCTGCTCACAGCCACATACCAGAAGGATCTACGTGCCAGAGGTGCTCAGGACAAGGGGTGCACTGCTCACAGCGCTGTTTCAGAGGGCGCCACATAAAGCTTCTGCCGTGATGACCTGGAAAGCTCTGCTCACATCCTCCTCCTGACCAAGGACTCCACACCCCTGAGAAGGTGAATGGAAAAGTGTTTTACTCAGATCCACATTGTAGAGGGTTCTGCGTACAGGTGAGGTGGGCAGGACATGGCAGTGCTGCTCACATCCTCCAGGGCCTTCACATGCCTGAGTGGTCAGCCTGTGTTTGTGTGGTGGGCTGTGCTCCCCTTCCCCATGGATAGGGCTCACATCCCCATCAGGGTGATATAGGAGGTGGGACGTGGCAAAGCTGGCTGGGGAAAGAAGCAGGACCTGTCATCTACTAATCCCAGAGCACAGCTGGAGAAGTGTGCAGGAAGTGTCAATTTCAAGATCCCAGAACAATACCAGATAAATGTCAGGACCATCATGCTTCCATGAGGTCTGAGCGGTATAGAAGAGACAAAACAGTGTGGGAAGTTTGCCCTCAAGAGCCCCACCATAGCCTCTCCTGTGTCTCAGACCCAGGATGACCTTTGTCACTACTCTGTCCTTTCCTCTCTGTGTGTTTGTCCTATGTTTGTACTGCCAAGTGATTTCTTCCCTTACACCTTCACCCCTCATTTGAAAATAAACTGTGGGTGAACTCTGTTCCCATTCTCCAGGCACAGGACCCAGACCTGCCTGAGGTCAGGGCGTGGGGTGCTCAGCTCACATCCACATCACAGAGGGTTCCACATACAGGGAAAGGGTGAAAAGCGATGAGCAAGTGAAATGCTATGCATGTTTGTTGAATGATGTTGGCCTGTGTGCCTTTCTGCAGGGAGCCTAGGTCCTGCTAAATGAGTGTATAGTGATAACTGTTCAAACATGCACGCAAATGGCTGATTTATCTCACCTAAGACCCTTCCAGCCACACAGCCCTGAAGACACAGTCACTTTTGTCTGAACACAGTTCTTAAGAAACTGAGGTGGTGTGCTGTTTTCTCTCCCTCCTGCCTAAGGCTCTGTCTCATGCACGATCCTTCACCTTTGGTGCCGTGTGCTACCTCATTATGCAGTAATGTATTATTTTACTATGCTCACATGTTCTATACTTTTATAATAAATTTACTTTCCTCATTGCAAAATCATTATGTGGCTCTTCTCTGCTCACCTGGATCCAAAACTCCTATTTCTGTGGCTACAACCTGTATGTGGCTTCTTCCTGTCAGGACATTTGGTCCCTAGATCAGAAACTGACTTCAGGGACCTGCATACTTCTCATGTATCAAGACAAGAGTCTCTGCTCACCTCCTTGTTGCCTCCACAAAGAACTGAAAAGGTCAGGTCATGGGGGTCTCTGTTCACATCGTGCTTGTTGGGGGCCCCACACATCTGTGTTGATGAGGGTGTAGGACAACTACTCTCAGTTCTCGTTGGCCAGGACTCCACTAGTGGCCGAGACAGTCAGGACCACGTACAGGTGTCTCTTCCTGACTGAGGTCCTCAGAACATGGGGGCTCTGATCAACACCTCACATCACAGGGCTCCACCCACACCACAAATGCTGACTGCTTTGTTTCTGTGCTATAGTGTGAGATCAAAGAAGGTTCCTAGTGGTGGAACTGCCTGTGATGAATGTCATAAAAATACTTTTCAGAAATATGTTTTTAAGAAATTATATGAAGACCAAATCAGGTGTTTATTTTGAGAGTGCAGAGGCTGCTCCTGGAGTCTCAACACAGAGTTACTCTGCCATTGAGCTAGAAACCCAGGCATGTTTACTTTTATTTACTCATTTTCGGGGACACAGTCTCGCCATGCTGTTCAGGCTGGGCTCCAACTTGTAGTCCTCCTGCCTCAGCCTCCTGAATAGCTGGGATTACAGGGCCATGAAACTAGGTCTGGCATGGAACTAGTGTTGTGGCCATTTTGATGCAGGGAATCTTACAAATCAAATAGAATACATGTTGAGAACAGATTATTCCTGTAGCAGGCTTCCTATTTTCTGCTTTTGCTAACATTCCCTAAAGCAAATGAGCTATCAGAAGTCTGAATACTCCCGAAAAAGTAATGTGGGCAGATAATAAAACTCCAGAAACTGTTTAGGTAACTGCATTGATTGCCCAGGTGCTCGGGCAAACACGGCACTGACTGTGGAGTCTCTCGTATGGTGCTGGCCTGTGCCTAGGCTGACAGCTCCCCAGCACTGTGTTGCCTTGGCTTTGCCGACCAACAAAATCCCAGCAGGGAGGTTTGTTCTTTCTAAGCTGAACCCATATCTGTCTTCACCTCACCACGTCACATACCTGTGTCTAACGGCGGTCACCGATGCCTGGGAGTCTCGTCTGAAGCAGTGCTTCCCATGCCAGTTCTCTCCTGGTGTTCTGCAGCTTCCCGAGGGGTGGATGACTTCAGTTCTGGCCACATGAGACACAGCATCTGGTGGCATCTAGGAGAAGGCACAATTGCATCAGAGGTTTGAGGAGAAGCTTGCAGGAAGAGCACTAAGTGCAGTAAACTTTCACGCTTTAAGTTTTGCTATGAGTATGTAAACCAGCTTTTTTCAACCCGAGAGCCAGACATGCCTGGGAGGCACTCGGGAGGATTTTACAAGAGTAAGGCTTGAGGGGTAGTGGTTGAATTCTTCCTGAAACAGCCTCAGAGTGATGGGGGTGTAGGTCTCAGGCAGAGCACTTGCCCCAGCTGTGCAACGTTCTGGCTGCCATTCCAGAAGGGCTTCAAGGGCAAAGTGCAGATGAAAAAGACCGTTCTGAAGGCTTTTCTTTGTAGCTAGCCCATCAGGACCTCTCCATGCAGCAGAGTGATCTCCCTTCAGCTGTTGAACATGGAGGACATTTCATGTTCTTGTTTACTTTCTAAGGCACCCTAATAAACCTGCATAATAAACCTAATCACACTGACACATCCTGACATTCTTTCTCTGTGAAATGAGCCAAGAATCTGCTTGCAGGTCCCAGGAGAGGTCTCACTGTCCTGCTGGGGGAAGGGACCTCCTCGCATCCCATCCTGGGACACTTATCCATCTGGTTGTTGTCTGTCCTTCCTGAGAAGTCTACCAAGATCTCCTGGGTCCATCTTTTGCATCCTGACACAGCACTGCAGGATTTCTCCAAGGAACCTGGTTCTTTTTGGTGGTGGTGGGGGAGATACATTTCTTGTGCTGAATGCACAAAAAATGCATTTCTTGTGATGAAATGTTCAGGGATACTGGGATGGCCTTGCATCTAGGCACTGTCAGCATTCCCAAAAAGAGAAGTGCAAAAAATGTTGTTTTTCTATACTCACCCAAAGAGATAGGTTTGTGACCCTTCAGGAGATAAGGTGGGCACCCAGTGCTGCCTTGACAGCAAAGCACAAGGCGAGTAGGAGGTAGGTGGGGTGGTGGACTTGAGGGCAGAGTTGTCAGAGCAACTCCAGCTGATAGTTCCCAGGGCCCAAAGCCTGCCTTTCCCTCGAGCATTCTAGGATGGTAGTCAGGGAGACACAGCATGGCTGAGAAGGCCAGGAGCAGCCGTGTCCTGCGGTCCTTGGCTCAGGGTACAGAGCCAGGTGGAGATGGGGATACCGTAGGGAAACTGCAGAGCTGACAGCTGGCTGCTGGGTCTCTGAATCATGGATTCAGCACCACTGAGGTCGACAGGGCAGGAGAAGTCACTGAGATGGCTATTGATTGCCTGGAGTCAGAAACCGAGGAAAACACCTCCCTTGGACTGTGGGACATTCTCCCTAAAACAGTGTCAGGATGTGTGGCACCACATGGAACACAATATGGAGGGCAACTCTGTCACCATCTGAGCGTCAGGCCCTGACTATTGCCATTGTGCCTATGCTTTCTTTTCAGATAGGGGCAGAGCCTTTGGCATCTTCTTTGTCCACATCAAGAAAGAGAATTGAAAGCCATGTGTACTCAGAAGGGAGGGACATTGGGTCACATTGACGGCTTTGCCTAGTGTTAACAGCATTTCCCAGATAGGGTCTAAAAGTGGACAGTAGCCAAATGGTCTGTGTCTATGGGACACTGGGGATCTTGACAGTCCAGGGACAGGCCATAGTGATGAGAGGATCCTGATAGCACCTGGTGCACAGGTAATACACAGCAGTCTGGGTGCCTAGAGGACATGTGGGTGTCAGAGAGGAGAAAGTGAACCCAGCGTTCAGCCATAGGACTGAAGCCTTTTGTGTCCACTGGCCTGGGCACAACAGAACACCTCTTTGTCCATGTTGGACACACTTCGCCCTGGAGCGAGGCAGCCTGTCATGCGGTCCCTGTGGATGACCTCTTCCTGGTGACCCCTCACCCAGTGTGAACTGACCTTGTGAACAGTACACAGCAGAAAGGATCTGAAGGCATTTGAGAGAGACAATAGAAAAGAGGCTGTACTCGTGTGTTCTATGTATCCCTTCTGCTCACTCACAGGGATTCCACCTGCCATGTCCTAAACTCCCCTGTGGCGAGCCCTTGCTAACCTGGCAGTAGAGACCGGAGCCCTCACTCCAGTGCCCTTGAGGAATGAGTCCTCCCAGTATCCGAGTGAGTGAACTTGGGCGTGCTCATCCCTGAAAAGCCTTCAGATGTCACCATGGCTGTGGTAACATTCTGGCGGTGGTGGGGCATGTGACAGCCGGAGAGATAGAGGCACACAGCTCAGCCTTCCACAAAGTCCTGACCCGAGAGAGAGCCAATGTAATCGCCTGGGTTGTTAAAGTTTGGTTTCCTTTGCAACACAGAAATGGAAAACAAGCAAAGTCTTTTACCACTAAGGAGGTGGGTTGTCTCCCTTGGTTGAGACCTGTGGATTTGGAGTCACCTATGTCATCTTCCATATGACCACCAATTGATTGAGTATCTTGGAAACCTAACTGGTTGGGTGATTGCAATACTAGGGATTGAGCCCAGGGGGCAGTGGATTGCACCTCACCAGAGAAGAGTTCTTGCTGAGTTTTCCACCCTGGCCTTGAATTTGCCATCCTCCTGCCTCAGCTTGATTGACAGTTATGCACCACCACATCTAGCTGATTTTGAGTTCTGAGGCAGGCACACAGCAAGAGAAAGCTCTGCAGCACATTGTATCTGAAATGCGGGGTGTCCTGACCTTGGAAGACCCAAGGTGCGAGAGAGGTACACAGCAAACAGCAAGAGACCCCAGGCTCTGAAGGGAATCCAGGTCTTCCGCTGTACAGGATCACCCGCCATGCAAGGAGAGCCGTGTGGCACTGGCCCTGCAGAGACTGAGACCCTGACCATTGAACCTCCTATTGACAGGTGACTGGAGCTGCCCCTCATTATCCATGATGTCATAGTGTTTCAGTGTGTGTTAGCAACCCACTGTGCAATGAAAACCTAAATTATTTTTCTTGACTTTTGAGAGTATTGTCTTCAGCAAGTGCTGTGTTCATTACCCATATTTTTTGCCCTTGAGAGGCTGAGGCAGGAGGATCTTGAATTTGAAGCCAGTCTAGGCTACATAGTCAGTTCACAGCCCACATGGACTCCACAGTCAGACTTTTGACTCAAAAATACTGTTGTCTTCTTAGGTACACACCTAATTTTTGTGGAATCCTGAGTATAATCTATAAGCACTTATATTTGGCGGCCTGGGATATCACCTTCTAGAGCTTGCCTTTCTTCTCCCAGCTGGCTACTGGTGCCACTAATACATTCTGACTCATACAAATGTAATTTCAGAGACTGAAATGAATTTCATGAAGATCCACAATGCCAAGTCTACTTCAGGTTAAATTGACCCGTACTTGTCTGCTTTCCCCAGTCCAAAGCCAAGTATAAGGCCCATTCTCCAGCCCACTGAGCACAAACCATCTAGAATCCCTGTCCAGGACTTCCGCTTCTCAGCTGGCACTTCCAGAACCCACTGATCCTACAGTGAAAAATGACCCTGCGTGTCAGGCTAATATTCCTGGTCTTCTTTTCCTTGTAGCTAAGGCATTGTGATATTTTACATATAAAGCACCACTCTTATTTCTTACACCAGAACTATTTTGTCTTTCTTTTCTATCTTTCTTTCCCACAGGAGGAAAGAGCCCAGAATTATTTCCTTTTCCAGTACTGAGCATGGAACTGAGGGCCTCAGACATGCCAGGATGAGCTAGCTACAGCCCTAGTACTGTTAAGGAAGGAATCAGTAAGTGACACACAGAGAGGAAGCAAAATGGAAGTAAAATAACAAATGTACTCATCAATCAGGGTCGTTCCAGGCACGGCTTCTGTGTGATCTACCCTTATCGATGAATAAATTTGTTGTTTTAGTTCCATTCCGCTGCCTCTCCGTATGTCACTCACTGATTCCTTCCGTAACACTACCTGCACCTTATTCTATGTTTAGTTGTATTATTATTTTGACATAGGCTTTTAGTAAGTTGGACAAGGTGGCATGAACTTGCCAGCCTACTAGGTCATCCTCCAGAGTAGCTGTGGTTACACTTCGTGAAACCGGAACCAGTAACGTTATTGTTTGTAAAAGTTGAAGGACATAACACAAGGTTGGTCTTCACTGTCGGGCTATGATGTGACACTCAGTGGCTCCCCACAGCCCATCCCCAACTGGAACAAAGAAGCTAAGGCTTGTTCTCACCTGAGCTGGCGCTCTGGGTGACCGATCTTCACTGCCTTTGTGCGTGTCAAGGCATGCTTATCGCTGTGGATCTTTTCAATGGTGACGACCCCTACAGTAACAATCCCTTCACTCTAGTTTTTGTTGTTGTTGTTGTTTAATCATCTGTCTTTCTGCAGGCTGGTTTTTCCATTTTCATCTGATGCCAACAGACACACCCATAAGTCAGCCTGAGGCCTCCTTGTCTTGGTAGCCCGAAGCGTCCCTAGCAACCAATGGCACCAGGAAGTGACGCCACAATCTCGCGCTCAGAACCCGTATCCCCTGGGTGCGGCCTCGTTTTGCCATTGGTCAGTTGGAAGGAGGAGGAAGGCTTCGGCCAATGGGAGGCTGCAGGCTCGCGAAACTGGCAGCAGCTGTTGCACCTGCAGCGTGTCTTTCCCCCAGTGAGTTCTACAGAGTTTCGCCCCCACTCGCTCACATTGAGCACAGATGTGTGAACATAGGCGCGGGGTGCCTCTGCTCGCGCCTGGAGGATCGGGGCCGTTCTGGAGACCAGGACTGGGCTGCGCCGCACGTGCAGGCAACTCCTACCTGTCCACTTTGGTACTCTGGGGGACTTGCTGGGGAGGCGCGGGCAATTCAAGGAGAGCGAGAGTCAGCGCATTCCATGACAGGTGTGTGCGGAGGACCTGAGGACGCCCGGACTCCATGTGCCCAAGGGCACCGCCCTCCCTCAAGCTGTGCTTTCTCTCTTTCTCGGCAGTTTCGATTGCTGTCGCAGGTCGGATTACCCGGTAAGGATTTTCAGGTCTTGCTTTCTATGGTAAGATTGCTGTGCGCGTCCTTTCATTCAGAAACCCCTCCCCCTTTGGGTTCCTGTTGTGTTAGGACATTGTTCTGATAGCAGTGAACAATCTCGGAGATACACCTGGGATCTACTGATGTGCATTCTAGAGCAGACAGGCAGATGTTAAGATCACAAAGCGCGTTAGAAGAGCCTTGGAGAAATCCAAGATGGGGACCAACTGTAGGGAGGCGCTGCAGGTGAGGGAGTGAGACCCCTTGGGAGCTACAACATCCAGGGAGCAAACAGATGCTGGGGCCCCACCCACAAGGAGCCCAGTGTGGGTGGGCTAAGAAAAGGACAACAAGAGAATTGTGGAGGTGACCAGGAGCTGTGGTTGTGCCGAGAGAGGTCTGAGGTGATTTGTGAGAGACACGTCAGTGTAGCTGTACCTGTGGGTGCTGTAGAGAGTATGTGAGAAGCCTGAATGGAGAAGGCAGGAGGCCATCAGCATCTAGCTGGGCTTTACAGGCACATGGTTTAAAGTGCCCGTATCCCTGAAGCGCCTGTACACTCTCCAAGGGCAGCCATCCGGGATGATGGATGTGTTAGGTCACCTGATGGGGAATTCAGTTTACAGTGTAGTTAAACACATAATCATCACACTGTACACCTTGAATGCACACAGTGTTTATTTGTAAGGTACACAAGCCAAAGCGCTGTGAGGGCTGACCTCAAACTGAAAATCCTCCTGCCTCAGCCTCTTAAGTGCTGGCATTAGAGATGTGTACCATGACACCCAGCTCAAACTTTCTCACATCATTCTGTAAAAATTAAGGATTGCACACCTGACCTTGAGTTGTTTTGCATCCTCATATTTAACTGGAATTTCTTAATGTGTTACTTGAGCTTTTTGCTAGTAAGTTCCCATAGCTTGTTATTTTTCCTTACTCACTAGCACAAGACATTTAGGTAGTTCAGAAAGGTCTGAGTTAGGGACAGAAGAAGTTTGCATATCATTTAAAGCCGCAGAAATAAGCCTTACTGTGTTTTGAACCCAGAAATCCTGAGCATTTGTAAGACTGTGTCTCTGAGGGGTCAGGGTCCCACCCTGCCTCTCCACCTGCCTGCTCTACCTTGTGACCCTTGTTGATGGCTCCCCTGGGCTGAGGATTCTGTGAACAAACTGGTGCGTTGTGCTCTGTGACCCTTAGGGGTCCCACTTTTTCTGAGGGGTGGACATTGTGTGGTCTCCCAATTGCTCCTGCTCTACGTGACTGGGTCACACATTGTGCCACGCTGCTGTCTACAAGTACACACTCCTTCTGTCGGTGCCCCACACCCTTGGGAGCACCTATCACTGGCTTTGCTCTTTCTTCTATGATTAGAAGGTGGCACCAGCTTAATTGGAATTAGTGCATCTTTAGTAAACATGCCTGACCCTCCTTCCTAGCAATCGCCAGTGGGAAGAATTGGAGCTGGGGAACCCACTGCATGGCAGGCTTCATTGCTCCCAGTGGGAAGGAGGTGCAAGGGCAAGGGAAGCCCAAGTGCATATTAATTTTCTTTTTTTTTCCAAATGAGTTTATTGCATTTTATATATACATTCCAGTTACATTCATTATTGGATCTTGTACCTTTACATGACATGTCTTGGTTCTCATTTTTTCCCCTGGTTCCTGCTCTCCATTCACCCCCGCCTCCCCTTCCAATTAACAAAGATGTTATTTCCATTTTTTCATTTTCTCATATTTTTTTCTTTTCCCTTATTAATTTTTCCACTATCCTTCCCATTTTCCCTACACCTTTCCCCTTTTCATCCTATTTCACATTGTCAAATATCTCATTAGGATGCGTTTCAAATTTCGGTACTGTGGGGAACTCTATTTAGCCTTCCTTAAATGTACTTTTCAGTAAAGGCAGCAGTTTCGACCCTGTCCTGCTCAGGGTAGGGAGGCTTTGCCATACGAAGTTGCCCCAGTGCTTCACTGCAGATGTCTGAGTGGCACTTGGTGGTGCCAGTCCACCAAATCTGGAGTTGCCAGATTTAGATTCAGCCAGGCCTATTCCCACTGGGAGTCACCTCGAGCAGGTAACTTTGCCCCATTTGTGCCTGCCTGTTTTACCAGTGACATGCATTGTGACCGGTTAGACAGAGCCACATGTCCTGTGAGTCTTCCAATGATGCTCTCCACCGCGGACCCTGTGTGCCCCGCAGAGCTGTGCATTTACTGAGTGACTGGAAAGGGGGTCTCACTCTGGTCCTGAGTTGACTTTGCCCAGATGAGTATGGATTTCCTTTATTTGTCTGTAGTGATATAAAAATGCAAAAATGCCTTGTTACATGGGGCAGTATAGCAGTCAGGGCTTAGACTGTGACCTGAGCTAAATTGTGTTGACAGAGGTTGTTTGCTGTCTGCATAAACATTTCCCTTTTTTATGCTGTCCTTTCCCATGTCCCTACTGAAGGTCAGCACAGGAGGGGCTCTGCTAACATCCATCTTGATGAGGTTTCCCCACCCAGTTAGAGGGTGACCTGGCACAGGGGCCCCCACGTGCCTGAGCTATCAGCCCAGAGATCTTGGTTCGTATCCATTTTGGACAGGGCTGTCCACATACCTTAGGTAGCTGGGGCTGGGGGAGCATTGCTCACTTCCATGTTGTTGGGAGTCCAGTCCATGTGATGATGGTCAGGGCCTCCACTCACATCCATGTTGTAGAAGGCTGCAGACAAGACTGCTCTGAGGATTGGGTGGAGTGTACTGAAATCACAGATTGGTCTCCACACACGGGATTTTTAAACTCAGTGAGTGGAGGTCTCTGCTCCTCTCTGCAGTGTGGAACACTCCACACACGCCTGTGATGTCAGGATGTAGGGGGCTCTAGTCACTCATATATTTTAGAGGCACTCACACACCCCTGAGATGGCCCGGATATAGGAGCTCTGAACACATCCATATACATCAACATGTGCATGGTCCCTCACGCACACCTGAGATGGTCTGGACCTAGGGCAGCACCACTGTGCTCACATCCACATTGTAGAGGCCTTCCAACATACTTAAAGGGCTCAGAATGTGAGGACGGAGCATTCTGGGTCTAGTGACTTTCTCGAGGGTTCCTCACACCTGAGCGAGCCAAGGCGTGAGGCCTCTGCCTATATCCACCTTTTGGCATGCACCACACACAATGATGGTCAGGACCGGCCACTGTAGACATCGGCACTGTAGAGGGCTTCTCACACACCTGAGATAGTGGGGGCATGACATGGGGCCTCTGCTCCCATCCCCAATGTATGAGCGGCACACATAACTGACATGGTCAGACATCGGGGACCGGAGCTGCTCCTACTTGAGTTGGAGGGAACTCCATGTGGGGTGGATTCAATGGCTGGGATGTGCCCAACAGGAACAGAATGTGGTGATAGGGGGGCTCCACTCACATCCTCCTAGTGGAGGGCTCCACACGTTAGATAGGGGCCTGGCACTCCAAGGTTCTGCTCACCTCTCCATTGGACAACGCTAGACACACACACACACACACACACACACACGCACACACAGAGAGCTCAGATAAAGAGTGCGTCGGTTCTTTCCCATGTACACTGTAGACAGCTTTACATATAGCCTGAGATGGTCTCAACATAGAAGATGCTGTGCATGTCCAGGTCGGGGAGGGCTCCCACATACCATGTATATTCGGCATGTGTGGGGGCCTTGGGCAGGGTGGGGAAGGCTAAGACCACTTGGATGCTTGGATGGGGCACGGTGGTGTCTGCTCACATCTCACTGTACAGCTCTCCACCTGAGAGGGTCAGGATATGGGGGAGACTTTGCTCACCTACTTGTTGTATAAGGACCCCCATCCCACGATGATGTTCACGACATTAAGGGATCTTCCATATCCATGCTGTGGAGGTCTCTGCTCCTTTCTGAAATGGGCAGGATACTGGGGGCTCTACTCCATCCATGTAGCAGTGTGTGCTAACTGCTGGATGTGCTTTGCTCATAACCTCATTACAGAGGGCTCCATGTGTCCCATGTGGTCAAAACAGTGGGGCAATGCTCAGTTCCTTGTTTCAATAGGGCTTGACAACCTGCTGAAGTGGTCAGGAAATAGACAGCTCTGATAACTTCCTCCTTGGAACCGAGAACTGCAGAAAACTGAGTTGGTCTTGTTAACTAGTTCTGCTCACATCAAAGTCGTGCAGGGCTCCACACATGCCTGTGAGTAGGGACATGGAGAGCCTTGGGTCACGTTCTCATTGTACAGGGCTCCAGCAATGCCTGAGGTCTTCAGCACATGGGTGAGTGTCCCTGACTATATCACTCGTTCGTGAGGTAGTCAGACAGAGGGTTTAGTTCATAATATTGTAGTGTTTCCAGCAAGATGAACAGACAGCTGCTTGAATGATTATACTGTCCAAGTCCCTACACATGTGATGAAGACATGGGGAGTGTTCATGTGAAGTTTCCATTGTACAAGATTCCTTACATGACTGGTTGTGATGACATGTCAGGGAATGGGGCTAGCTCCACTCACAGTTCTATATGCATGGCCCATAGAGAACCCCAGAAAGGAAATAGGAAACTCAGTGATAAACACACTGTACAAGGATCACTATGCCGCTACAAGTGGGTAGATGATGAGCTTGTTCATGCTCATTTTGAAGAGGACTCAACTTATGCCCGAGAATTTCTGTATATGAGGATATCAACTCTCACGATCATGGGCAGGACACACAGGCCTGAGATTTTGGAGATCTGGCCTTGTGGGCATTGTGAAGGCCTGGTCTGTAGGAGAGAGTGGGGCTTCACTCTTGACCATGTTGTACCAGGCACCACTTGGGCCTCACATGGTTTTTAAAGGGACCACACATGCTCTGATTGCAGAACATGGAAGGCTGCTCTTCACATCGTGTTGCTCAGATCTTCACAAATGCCTGAGTGTGTCGGGACATGTGAGTGGTGTCTCTGCTCACCTGTACGTTGAGCATCCTTCCATGTCCCTCAGTAGTCAGGTCCAGATGTGTATGGGGGCTTCATTCCACATTCACATAGTAGATTCCTCCACAGACACCTGTCATGGTCCGCAGGTTGGGAGCTTTGGCTGTATTCAGGTTGAAGACAGCTCCACACAGAGGCATGAGCTAGTGTGGACGTGGGGAGGGGCGGTTCCCAAAGTAATATTAGAGGGGGTGGACAAATACCCGAGGTTATGAGGATGTGGTGGGACATTTCTCACCGCACGTTATAGAGGTATGTACAGGACTTATAGAGTTTCAGGATGTGGTTCTTTTGCTTCTTTAGGGCAGGAGACAGCTTCGAAATAACAGAAGTTGTCAAGTATATTCACATCCTTATTATATAAAGGTCTATACTTTGAAAAAGGATCACCAGTTTTTTTTTGTTTCTTTTTTGAGACAGGGTCTCACTATGTAGTTGAGACCGATCTGGAGCTCACTATGTAGGCCAGGCTGGTCTCAAATTCACAGCGATCCTCCTGCCTCATCCTCCATGTGCTGCAATTACAAGCATGTGCCACCATGCGCAGCACCACATTTTGAAACTCTACACCTGTCTGAGGTTTTCCTCACACTAGGAGGCACTGCCCACATAGAGTGTTCTACAGGGCTCCACACCTGTCTGAGTTGCTCGGCCTCTGTGGGGAGCACTGTACCATTCCCTGGTAGAGGGTTCCACACATGCCTGAGGCATTGAGCAAATGGGCTGCTCTGTTCATGTTCCATGTGAAGAGGGCTCCACATGCATGAGATGAGCACAACATTGGGACGGCTCTACTCATATCCACACCTACCTGAGAGGGTCAGGGAATGGTGGGCCTCTTCTCACACCCACCCTGTAGAGGGCTCCATGCATAATTCAGGTGTCCAGGGCATGTGGGATCTGCTGACCTTGTAGCAGGGTCACAGATACCCGTGACTGTCGGTGTGTGGAAGGGCTGTGCTCACGTTCATATTTTCAGGGAACCACCAGTGCCTGAGTTTGTGAGGACATGGAGGAGGCTCTGCTCACAATCAAAGTTTGCAGGGTACCACCTATACCTGAGCTGGTCAGGACAGCAAGACACTCTGGTCACATCCACAGTATAAGGGGTGCTTGCACATGTACAATGCTTAACACAAGGGTAGGGTTCTGGTCACTTTCACATTGTGTAGGGTCCTGTATATGCCTGATATAGTCAGGACATGGGTGAGGTATGGGAGGTTCTACTTACAGTCACATACAGGGCTCTGTGAATGGTCTTGTTGGTCACAACCTGAGGAGCTCTAGGTACATCCACATCCTACAAGGCTAAACACAGGTCTGAGGACATCAGGTCGTAGGCTTGGGTTCCTTTTCACATACACATTTTATAGGGCCCCACACTCCAGATGGGATGAGGACATGGTGAATGGCTCCATGTTCTCTTTTTAGAGGCCCACAACCAGGCGATGTGGTTAGAACCTGCGGCCTCTGATTCACAGCTGCATTGTAAACAGTTGCACACATGTAGAATGTGGATGGGATGTGGGGTGCTCCGCTATCATCTCCACTACTGAGGAATTCACATGCCCAGTGTGGTCATGCCAGTGGGGCAGTGCTTACATCCGTGCTGTAGAGGATCTACCACTGGCTGAGATGGTCCAGACTTAGAAGAGAAAGCTGAGACCACTTCCCCCATGTAACAGAGGACTCCAACCCCTTGATATGGTCAGTGTATAGTTGGGCTGCACATGCCAATGCTGTTGGGATCCACACAAGCCTGGGATTGTCAGGACATGAGGAGGCTCTGCTAATATTCCCAGTGTATAGAGTTCCACTAACCACTGGGTCCTGAGGATGTGGGATGCTCTGTTCACATTCCTGTTGAGGAGGGGCTCCAAAATTGTGAGGTATGATGATGGCATGGGAGGTGGCACTGGTCATAGCCATGTTGCAGAGGCTTCTACGGGCGTGCATTGGTTGGAAAATGGTGAGTCTCTTACGTCCTTCTGGGATAGGACACCATTCGTGAATCCTCCATGTGTAACATGTTGGGGCTGTGGTTTACTTGACTTAGTAAAGAGCCCACACACCTGTGTTGGTCAAGAACTGGAAAATGTGCACTTCCACATTACAAGGCTCCACCAGTGCCTGGGGTCATCAGGACATGGTGGGTGCCCCCACTCACATGTGTATTGTGCAGTGCCACTTACCTTGCTGAGATGGTCAGAACAGGAGAGTTTATACTCACAGTTTTGTTGTAGCCTTCACACTGTGACCCTGGAGATTGGATTCACAGTCATTGCACAAGTCGTCGACAATTCTGAGCAGGTGGGGACATGGTGGGTGTTCAGGTCAAGTTCACATTGTCCAAGGCTCTGCACACACCTCAGGCAGGGGTGACAGGTCAGGGGGATGCAGGCAGCTCTGCTCACAATTGTATCAGACAGGGCCCCAGATGCAGCCACTTAATAAGTTCTTGGGGATCTCAGGTGACAACCACTTTGTACAGGGATCACAATCAAATTAAAAGCAGGTACACTGTGAATTGTCTGCACATGTACGTTCTTCAGTATTCTGCTCGTTTGTGTGATTTTCTGAACATGAGGCTATCATCTTCCTTGCACAGTGGGTAGGATTCCACTCTCCCGAGATGGATGAAATGTTGTGGGCATCTGCCCATGAGGACGTTATAGAGACCTGCTATGTATGTGTGCAACAATGACGGCAGTGTGACACCCTGTTCTCACCCTCATTATACTGGGTGACATGGGTCACAGATCATCTTTGTGAGGTGCACCAGGGGGCTTCACACATACTAGTTGTACAGGTTTCCACACATGCCTGAATTCATCCTTGCTTAGGGAACCCAACTCATGTAAACATCATAGAAGCAGCGTCTTACATTGTACGATCAGAACATGCGGGAGATTCTGTTCACATCTACATTTGCTCGGTGTCTTTGCACACCCGGGAAGTTCAGGACATTGGGGTTCTACTCACACTTTGGTTGTGTGATGCTCCACGTTTGCCTGAGTTCCTTGGAACATGGTGTGCCCTGCTCACATGCATATTGTAGAGGGATCAGGGACACACTGCTGCTGATGTTGTCATATAGAGGTAACTGTGGGTGGCTTTAGTTGTCATGGGCCAGAAGCCCGAGGCCACATTTGCATGGCCCTGGGCTACACACATCTGAGAAGGTCAGGAAAAGGTGTTCCATTCACATCCGTGTTGCAGACGATTGTCTACATAATTCAGGTTAGCAGGACACGGAGGCTCTGCTCACATAGTCCCTAAGGGCACCACATGTGGCTGAGTTTGTGAGGACACAAAAGGGCGATGCACACCTTGCATTTGACAGGGCCACACAACTGTCTGAGATTGTGAGCGTGTGTTTGTGTGTGTGTGTGTGTGTGTGTACATGATGGGGGTATTCAGTGCACACTCACCTTGTAGATGATTCTGCATTTGCCTGAGGGGTTCCAGCTTTTGTTAGCTCTGATCACATCTTTGTTGTGTGTTGATCATATGTGATCCTCACAGCAGGGGCATGTCTCTGGTCACACATATGTTGCAGAGGTTTTTCACACTTCCAAGATGGTCAGAACTATCTGGGGTGCTTGTTTTGTCCCTGATGTAGAGGGCTCCACATGTGACAGAGAGGGAGCTGTCTTGCTTGTGTTCTCCTGGTGTAGAGGGACCAACACATGCCCTCATGGCAGGGCATGAAGGGCCGCTCTTCACATCCATGTGTCTCAGGTCTTTGGAAAGGCCTATGTGTGTCAAGAATGCAGGTGGTGGGCCTAGCTCACATATACACTGCACAGGGCTCCCCATATTCTTCAGATGTCACGATGTATTTGGGGCATCTGTCCACATTCCCCTAGTGGATTCTTCCACACTAGCCTGACATGGCCCCCACATGGGATGCTCTGGCCTCCTCCAGGTTAAAGACAGTCCCAGAGGACTGATGTAGTCTGGACATAGGGAGGGGCCATTCCCTCTGACCTTTTTAGAAGATTCACCAACACTTGAGGTTGGAAGGATGTGGTGGTGTGTTTTTCACAGTGCTTTGTAGAGATCTCCATTGGTATCAGAGTTTCAGGATGAGGGGCCTGTGTTTCCATTGTCCTTGAAGAGTGCTCAAAATCACAGTACATGTTTGCGCATGGAAAGTGTGTTCACTTTCCCGTTGTCATAGGCTCTGTACTTTGAGAAATGATCCCGGCCTGACTGTCCTCTTCCCTGCCAGAATGTGTCCAGACAGGAGAGGGTTCAGGCTACACAGAGTGTTAAGCAGGACTCCCCAACTGCCTCAGGATTCTGCCTGTAGGGCTGTGCCCATTTCCTCATAGAGGGATCCACGCATGCCTGAGGCAAGACGGAATGGCCTGCTCTGCTCATTTTCCATGCTGAACAGCGCTCTGCAGCCATGAGGTGAGCACAACACAGGGATGGCTCCGCTCACATCCACATAGCACAAGGTTTGCACGTACCTGAGAGGGACAGGAAGTAGTGAGTCTTTTTTCACCTCTACCTTGCAGAAGCTCCAATCTTGACGCAGTTGTTCAGGGAATATGGGGTCTGCTGACACCTTCGTTGTAGCAGCACCACACATACCAGGGATGGTCAGTGTGTGGCAGGGCTGTGCTCACATTCGTGCTGTCCAGGGCACCACCAATGCCTGAGGTCATCAGGACATGGAGAAGCTCTGCTCACAATCACAGTATACAGATCACCACACGTGCCTGAGTTGGTCAGGACAGAGAGAGGCTCTGCTCACACCCACTTGGTAAGAGGCTGCTGGCATACCTGAGGTGCTTAAGACAAGAGTGGGGCTGTGGTCCCCTTCACATTGTGGAGGGCTCTGTATAGGCCAGAGGTAGTCAGGACATAGGTGGGGGTAGGATTCTGCTTACAATCAAGTTGTACAGGCCTCCATAGATGGGGTTGGTGGTCACGACCCAGGGAGCTTATTTACATCCACACTCTACAGGGCTCCACACAGGTCTGAGGACATGAGGACATGGGTGGGGTTCCTGTTCACACACACATTTTATGGGTCCCAACCCTCCAGACAGGAAGAGGACATGGGGAATGGCTTTGCTTCTGTGTTCTCTTTTTAGAGGCCCACACACAAGTGATGTGCTCAGGACCTTGGGCCTCTCATTCACAGTTGTATTATAAGGGGCTGCACACATACGGAGTGAGGATAGGATATGGAGTGCTCTGCTCTCATCCACACCACTGAGAAATCCACATTCCCGACCCATGTGGTCCAGCCAGTCCAGTGATATAGAGAGCAGCTGGGGTGGTGCAGACTTAGAAAGCTCAGGTCATTTCCTCCTTGGAACAGAGGGCTTGAAACCCCTGAGAGGTTCAGCATGTAGCTGGGCTGCTCACGTCCACGTTGTCCAAGGTTCCCCCAGGCCTGTAGAGGACAGGACATGGAGAGGCTCTGCTCATGTTCCAGGTGTACAGGGTTCCACCTATGACTGAGCTCCTGAGCACAAGGGGTGATCTGTTCACATTCACATTGAGGCTGGCTCCACACTTGGGAGATGCAGAGACTTTGTGGTGGGGGACGCCAGTCATAGCCATGTTGTAGAGATTTTCCACAGGCCTACACTGGTCTGGAAATGAGTGTTCTTGGTGCACAAGTATCCATTCTTTTTTTTTTTTTGGTGTCATGAATTGAACTCAGGCCCTTAGGATTGTGAAGCAATTGGTGGAACCACTGAGCTAAATGACCACATAAGTCTCCATTTTTTATTTTTTTTATTTTTTTTGAGAAAGCGTCTCATTATGTAGGTGAAACTGACCTGGAACTAACTGTGTAGCCCAGGCTGGTTCCAAACTCATGTGATCCTCCTGCCTCAGCCTCCCAAGTGCTGGGATTACAGGCATGCACCACCACGCCCGGCTACATCTCCTTTTTCAATGGTGATGCATATAACGCATAGGGGCTCTGTTCTAGTTGAGTTTGTAAAAGGCTCACACACCTGTGGGGGACAGAAATGGAAGCTCTGTCTGCGCTTTCACATTTGGCAGGGCTCCAACCTTGCCTGAGGTCATAAACACACGGTGGAGTGCACCTGCTGACATGTGTATTGTGTAGTAATGTACACATTGCTGGGAAGGTCAGGACAGGCATGTTTATGCTCACAACTTTGTGGTAGACATCACGACATTGGGCTGGGGGCTACATATATATGTACATAGCAAAAGTAACCAGACAAGTCTGGTCAGGTGGAGAGATGGTGGGTGTTGAGGGCAAGTTCACATTGTACAAGATTCTCCACATGTCTTGGACAGGGATGACAGTCTGGGGGATGCAGGCAGCCTGCTCACTTTTCTTTAGAGAAGGACTCATACACACCTAGTTAGGGAGGCTCCATAACTGCCCTAGATGGTAAGCATGTGTGTATGTGTTCTTGTAGCTTGAGGTCATATTCAGCTCACACACACCCTGTAGCGTTATTCACACTTGTGTGAGATAGTCAGGACATTGTCTTCTCTGTTCACATCCACATTGAGGAGGACTCCACACAGGGGTGTGAGCACTGGCACAAGTCTAGTAATATCCCTGCTTGAGAAGCTTTCCACCTCTGAGACTATGAGAAGTCAGTGGGGCACCTGTCCCCCGCACCTGGGGGAAGGCTCCATACGAGACAGAACGGGGAGGCCCTCTGGGTGCTCTATGTTCTTCCATTTGCAGAGAGATCATACGTGCCCTGAGTCAGCAGCGTATGGAGAGCTGCTCTTCACATTCACATTGTTCAGGTCCTCACAACTACCTGGCATTTTAGGACGTGGTGCGGCCTGCTCATGTCCACATTTCACAGCAATCCCCACCTTCCTTAGCAGGTAAATCAGGATTTATGTGAGGGCATCTGTTCACATTCACCCTGTGACTTACCTGATCCTGACACTCCTGAGGTTGTCAGGAGGTGGTGCGCTCTGACAACATCCAGGCTAAAGTGGGATTCACTGAGGCTCTAAGCAGTATTAGAACTTCAGATAGGCTGTGCTCTGTGTCACTTTATGGAGGGTTCCACAAATACCTGAGGATGTTAGGACCCAAGGCATAGTTCCCACACTATGGTGTAGAGGTCTCCACAGGTTTCTGAGAGGGGCAGGACCGGGGATTTATGCTCACATTCCCTTGGGAAGGGCTCACAATCACATTAGAAGTTGGGATATGTGCACGTGCCCCATAAACAGTTTAAGTAAACAGTTTAAGGCTATTTACCTTCAGAAATGTGAACCTTACAGAGGGCTCCATTGACAGCCATGTTGTATAGGGCTCTACATATACCCGGAACTTTCCAGACACGGGAAGGCACTGCTCACTTAGAGAGTTGTACAGAATTTCCTGTGTGCCTGAGTCTTTGAACAAATGGACCACTCTATTTACGTTCCATGTAGGAGAGATCTTCACACAGGCATGTGATGAGCACAACTCGGGCATGGCTCTGCTTGCATCATGTTGTAGAAAGTATGCACCTACCTGAGCGGGTCAGGAAAGGGTGGGCCTCTTTTCATGTCCAATTTCTAGAGGGCTCCATAAACGATGGAGACACTGTTCATGAGGAGCACTACTGCCTTCTCATTGTAAGGGGACCGCACATAGCTGGCATTGTCAGGACATGGAAGGGCTCTGTTCACTTTCCTGTTGCCAAGGCTCCACCGATGTCTGTGGTGGTCAGAATACGAGGGTGCTTTATCTTCTTGGTACCGTGGGTGGAAATCAGAACTTGTGCTTGACCAGCGTAACCCCTGAACTAAATGCTCAGCCCTAGGGTGCTGTACTTTTAACCACACAACACAGGGTCCGACATGTGACTGCAGGGCTTAGGACTTTCAGAGGCTCTGCTCACATTCACAGTGTAGAAGTATCCAGACACACTTGCATTTGTCAAAAGTGGTAATTCCAGGTGAAACCCATGTTTTTGAAGTTTCTGCTGGTGCCTGAAATTATCAGGATCTGTGGGAATTGGGTCTATGCTCATATGTAGGTTTTTGAATGTTCCACCCCCTTGAACTGTTAGTCTGTTTTTGCTATGTCTAGTTTTGCTCATGTACTTGTGGTAGGTGACTCAAACACCTGACGTGGGCTACATGGGGAAGTTTTGCTCACATCATTGTGAGATCACTCCACACACGTGTTACATTGACAGCACATGAGGGGCTCCAGTCACATACTTTTCCACTGAGTTCCATATGCCTCACAAGGTCAGATTACAGGGGTTCTTCCCGATTTTTTTGGAAGGTTCCAGATTCATGGAATGGTGAGACTTGAGAGCCTCTGCTCATTCATGCTGTAGGAGGCCCTGCACTTGCCTGACCTGGTCAGGATACAGCAGCAGGGTGGTGCCTGCTCACCATCATGCTGTAGAGGTCTGCATACATGCACGGGATGATGGATGGGACCTCCCCTCACATGAGGATTTTAGAGAATCCCATGCATCTGATTTGCTCAGGATCAATGCAGGTGGCTCTGCTTTCTTTTGCATTTTAGAGGATTCCACATACACCTGCGATGGTCAGGTCAGCAGGATCTCTGGTCACATCCACGGCCTGCAGGACGACACTCACACATGATATCAACTGGATAGGAGGGATTCACATGCCATGCACATCGTGGAAGATGCCTGAGATGTTCAAAGGTGGTTGGGATCTGCCCTTATCCACACTGTAGAGGCCTCAATATGTCCCTGAGATGCATAGCACACACGTGGTTCCACAGGCACTCAAAGGGTACAGGGTGTGTCACAGCCCTGAGACAGTCTGCACATTGGAGATGTGGGGCCTCTCACATACTTGGACCCACTGCGTGGTCAGGACACAGGGTGCTCTGCTCACACCCACATTCCAGAAGGATCTACGTACCACAGGTGCTCAGGACAAGGGTGCACTGCTCACAGCGCTGTTTTAGAGGGCGCCACAAACAGCTTCAGCCGTGATGACCTGGAAAGCTCTGCTCACATCCTCCTTGTGACCAAGGACTCCACATCCCTGAGAAGGTGAGCGGAAAAGTGATTTACTCAGATCCACACTGTAGAAGGTTCTGCGTACAGGTGAGGTGGGCAGGACATGGCAGTGCTGCTCACATCCTCCAGGGCCTTCACATGCCTGAGTGGTCAGCCTGTGTTTGTGTGGTGGGCTGTGCTCCCCTTCCCCATGGATAGGGCTCACATCCCCATCAGGGTGACATAGGAGGTGGGACGTGGCAAAGCTGGCTGGGGAAAGAAGCAGGACCTGTCATCTACTAATCCCAGAGCACAGCTGGAGAAGTGTGCAGGAAGTGTGAATTTCAAGATGTTAGGACAATACCAGATACTCTCAGGACGTTCATGCTCCCACGAGATCGGAGTGGTATAGAAGAGACAGAACACCATGGGAAGCTTGCCCTCATGAGCCCCACCATTGCCTCTCCTGTGTATCAGAGCCAGGAAGACATTTTTCGCCACTCTGTCCTTTCCTATCTGTGTGTTTGTCCTATGTTTGTACAGCGAAGCGATTTCTTCCCTTACAACTTCACCCCTCCTTTGAAAATAAACTTTGGGTGGGCTCTGTTCCCATTCTCCATGCCTAGGATCCAGACCTGCCTGAGGTCAGGGCGTGGGCTGCTCAGGTCACATCCACATCACAGAGGGTTCCACACACAGGGAAAGGGTGAAAAGTGATGAGAATGAGTGAAATGCATGTTTGCTGAATGATGTTGGCCTGTGTGCCTTTCTGCAGGGAGCCCAGGTCCTTATAAATGAGTGTATAGAGGTAACTGTTAAAACACGCACCCAAAAAGCTGATTTATCTCACCCAAGGCCCTTGCAGCCACACAGCCCTGAAGACACAAAGTCACTTTTGTCTGAACACAGTTCTTAGGTGGTGTGGTGTTTTCTCTCCCTCCTGCCTAGGGCTCTGTCTCGTGCAAGATCCTTCATCTTTCATGCCATCTGCTACCTCATTATGTGGTAATGTATTATTTCCCTATGCTCATATCTTCTATACTTTTATAATAAACGTACTTTCCTCATTGCAAAATCATTATGTGGCTCTTCTCTGCTCACCTGGATCCAAACCTCCCATTTCTGTGGCTACAACCTGTATGTGGCTTGTTCCTGTCAGGACATTTGGTCCCTAGATCAGAAACTGACTTCAGGGACCTGCATACTTCACATGTGGTCAAGACAAGAGTCTCTGCTCACCTCCTTGTTGCCTCCACAAAGATCTGAAAAGGTCAGCTCACAGGGGTCTCTGTTCACATCGTCCTTGTTGGGGGCCCCACACGTCTGTGTGGATGAGGGTTTAGTAGAACTGCTCTCAGTTCTCATTGGCCAGGACTCCACTAGTGGCTGAGACAGTCAGGACCACGTATAGGTGTCTCTTCCTGACAGAGGTCCTTAAGACATGGGGGGCTTTGATCAACACCTCACATCACAGGGCTCCACCCACACCAGAAATGGTCACTGCTTTATTGCTGTCCTATAGTGTGAGGTCAAAGAATGTACCTAGTCCTAGAAATGCCTGAAATGAATGGCATAAAAGTACTTTTCAGAAATATGATTTTCAGAAATCCCACCAAGACCACAGCAGGTGTTTATTTTGAGAGTGCAGAGGCTGCTCCTGGAGTCTGAACACATAGTTGCTCTGCCATTGAGCTAGAAACCCAGCCATGTTTGCCTTTATTTATTCATTTTCGGTGACACAGTCTTGCCACAGTTTTCAGGCTGGGCTCAAACGTGTAATCCTCCTGCCTCAGCCTCCTGACTAGTTGGGATTACAGGGGCATGAAACTAGGTCTGGCATGGAGCTAGTGTTGTGGCCATTTTGATGCAGTGAATCTTACAAAAGCCAATAGAATACACGTTGAGAACAGATTATTCCCGTATCAGGGTTCCTCTCTTCTGGTTTTGGCTAACACTCCCTAAAGCACATGAGCAATCAGAAGTTTGAATACTCCCAAAAATGGAAGGTGGGCAGATAATAAAACTCCAGGAACTGTTTGTGTAACTGCATTGAGTGCCCAGGTGTTGCGGCACCCATGGCGCTGACTGTGGAGTCTCTCATATGGTTCTGGCCTGTGCCTAGGCTGCCAGCTCCCCAGCACTCTGTTGCCTTGGCTTTGACCACCAAAATATCCCAGCAGGGAGGTTTGATCTTTCTCAGCTGGACCCATATCTGTCTTCACCTCACCACGTCACATACCTGTGTCTAACGGCGGTCACCGATGCCTGGGAGTCTCGTCTGAAGCAGTGCTTCCCATGCCAGTTCTCTCCTGGTGTTCTGCAGCTTCCCGAGGGGAGGATGACTTCTGTTCTGGCCCCATGAGACACAGCATCTGGTGGCATCTAGGAGAAGGCACAGTTGCATCAGAGGTTTGAGGAGAAGCTTGCAGGAAGACACTAAGTGCAGTAAACTTTCACACTTCAAGTTTTGCTGAGTAAGAAAACCAGCTTTCTTCAACCTGAGAGCCAGACGTGCCTGGGAGGTGCTCAGGAGGATTTTGTACATTTTTCAAGAGTCATGCTTGAGAGACAGTGGTTGAATTCTTACTGAAACAGCCTTAGAGTGATGGGGGAATAGGTCCCAGGCAGAGTACTTGCCCCAGAAGTGCTATGTTCTGGCTGCCATTCCAGAAGGGCTGATGAAAAAGACCATTCTGAAGGCCTTTCTGTGCAGCCAGCCCGTCTGAACCCCTGCATGCAGCAGAGTGAGCCCCCTTCAGTGGTTCAACATGGAGTGCATTTCATATTCTTTTTTACTTTCTAAGGCACCCTAATAAACCTGCATAATAAACCTAATCACACTGACACAACCTGAAATTCTTTCTCTGTGAAATGGGCCAAGAACCTGCTTGGAGGTCCCGGTGGAGGTCTCACTCACCTGCTGGGGGCAGGGACCTCCTCGCATCCCATCCTGGGACACTTATCTATCTGTTTGTTGTCTTTCCTTCCTGAGAAGTCTACCAAGATGCTCTGGGCCCATCTTGTGCTTCCTGACACAGCGCTGCAGGATTTCTCCAAAGAACCTGGTTCTTTTTGGTGGCAGGGGGTGATACTTTAAAATGGATTTCCGGTGCAACAATGTTCAGGGATACTGGAATGGCCTTGCATCTAGGCACTGTCAGCATTCCCAAATAGAGAAGTGCAAAATGTTTTTCTATACCTCACCCAAAGAGATAGGTTTGTGAGCCTTCAGCAGATAAGATGGGCACCCAGTGCTGCCTTGACAGCATGCACAAGATGGATAGGAGGTATGTGGGGTGGTGGATGTGCGGGCAGAGTTGTCAGAGCATTCGGAGCTGATAGTTCCCAGGGCCCAAAGCCTGCCTTTCCCTCAAGCATTCTGGGATGGTAGTCGGGGGGACACATCATGGCTGAGAAGCCCAGCCACACCTGTGCCCTTTGGTCCTCGGCTCAGGGTACACAGCCAGGTGGAGATGGGGCAGGGATACTGCAGAGCTGACAGCTGGCTGCTGGGTCTCTGAATCATGGAGTCAGCACCACTGAGGACGACAGGCCAGGAGAAGTCACTGAGATGGCTATTGATTGCCTGGAGTCAGAAACCGAGGAAAACACCACCCTTGGACTGTGGGACATTCTCCCTAAAACAGTATCAGGATGTGTGGCACCACACGGACCACACTACTGAGGGCAAGTCTGTCACCATCTGAGCGTCAGGCCCTGACTATTGCCATTGTGCCCATGCTTTCTTTTCAGATAGGGGCACAGCCTTTGGCACCTTCTCTGTCCACATCAAGAAAGAGAATTGAAAGCCATGTGTACTCAGAAGGGAGGGACATTGGGTCACATTTACTGCTTTGCCTAATGTTAACTCAAATTCCCAGATAGGGTCTCAAAGTGGACAGTAGCCAAATGGTCTGTGTCTAAAGAGACACTGGGGATATTGGCAGTCCAGGGATGGGCCATAGTAATGAGAGGATTCTAATAGCACCTGGTGCAGAGGTAATACACAGCAGTCTGGGTGCTTGGAGGACATGTGTGTCACAGAGGAGAAAGTGATCCTAGCGTTCAGCCATAGGACTGAAGCCTTTTGTGTACACTGGCGTGGGCACGACAAAACACCTCTTTGTCCATGTTTGACACACTCCGCCATGGAGCGAGGCAGCCTGTCATGTGGCCCCTGTGGATGACCTCTTCCTGGTGACCCCTCACCCAGTGTGGGCTGACTTTGTCAACAGGACACAGCAGAAAGGATGGGAAGTCACTTGTAAGAGGCAGTAGAAAAGAGGCTGTACTCGTGTGTTCTGTGTACCCCTTGTGCTCACTCACAAGGATTCCACCTGCCATGTCCTAAGCTCCCCTGTGGAGAGCCCCTTGCTAACCTGGCAGTAGGGACCGGAGCCCTCACTCCAGTGCCCTTGAGGAATGAGTCCTCCCAGTACCCGAGTGAGTGAGCTTGGGAGTGCTCACCCCTGAAAAGCCTTCAGATGTCACCATGGCTGTGGTAACATTCTGGCGGTGGTGGGGCATGTGACAGGTGGAGAGATAGAGGCATAGAGCTCAGCCTTCACCACAGTCCTGACCCAAGAGTGAGTGATAATAAACTCCTGGATGGTTAAAGCGTGGTTTCCTTTGCCATGCAGAAGTGGAACACAAGTAAAGTCTTCTACCACTTAGGACATTTGTTTGCCTCCCTTGGTTGATGCTTATGGATTTGGAGTCACCTATGCCATCTTCTATATGACTACCAATTGGTTGGGTATCTTGGAAATCTACTTGGTAGTGTAATAGCAGTACTGGAGATTGACCCCAGAGGGCGATGGATTGCACCTCTCCAGATAAGAGTTCTTGCTGCGTTTTCTGCCCTAGCCTTGAATTTGCCATCTTCCTGCCTCAGCTTGCGTGGACAGTTATGCACCACCACATCTAGGTGATTTTGAGTTCTGAGGCAGACACATAGAGAAAGCACTGCAGTATGTTTTATCTGAAATGCAGGCTGTTCTGACCTTGGAAGCCCCAAGTTGCGAGAGAGGTACACAGCAAAAACCGAGAGACCCCAGGCTCTGGAGTGAGTCCAGGTCTTCTGCTGTGCAGGATCACCCCACTTGCAAGGACAGCGGTGTGGCACTGGCCTTGCATAAACTGAGACCCTGACCATTGGACCTCCTATTGACAGGTGACTGGAGCTGCCCCTCATCATCCATGATTTAACAGTGTTTCAGTGTGTGTTAGCAACCACTGTGCAATGAAAACCTGAATTATTTTTATTGACTTTTGACGGTCTTGTCTTCAGCACGTGCCATGGTCCCTAACCAAATTTTTTGCCCTTGAGAGGCTGAGGCAGGAGGATCTTAAGTTTGAAACCAGTCTAGGCTACATAATGAGTTCACACCCAACATGGACTCCACAGTGAGACTTTTGTCTCAAAAATAGTGTTGTCTTCTTAGGTACGCAGCTAATTTCTGTGGACTGCTGAATATAATCCATAAGCACTTACAATTGGGGGCCTGGGATATCACCTTCTAGAACTTGCCTTTCTTCTCCCAGCTGGCTACTGATGCCACTAATGCATTGTGACTCATACAAATGTAATTTCTGAGTCTGAAATGAATTTCATGAAGATCCACAGGGCCAAGTCTACTTCAGTTTAAATTGACCCATACTTGTCTACCTTCATCAGTCCAAAGCCAAGTGCAAGGCCCATTCTGCAGCCCACTGACCCCAAACCATCTAGAATCCCTGTCCTGGACTTCAGCTTCTCAGCTGGCACTTCCAGAACCCACTGATCCTGGAGTGAAAAATGACCCTGCGTGTCAGGCTAACATTCCTGGTCTTCTTTTCCTTGTAGATATGGCATTGTGATATTTTACATCTAAAGCATCACTCTTACTCCTTACACCAGATCTCGTTTGTCTTTCTTTTCTTTCTTTCTTTCCCACAGGAGGAATGAGCCCAGAATTATTTCCTTTTCCAATACTGAGCACGGAACTGAGGGCCTCACACATGCCAGGATGAGCTAGCTACAGCCCTAGTACTGTTAAGGAAGGAATCAGTGAGTGACACACAGAGAGGCAGGGGAATGGAAGTAAAATAATAAATGTCCTCATCAATAAGGTTCGATCCCACATTAGCTGTGTCAGGAAAGACCGTTGTCACTGAGGAAATTTGTTATTTTTCTTCCACTCTGCTTCCTCTCTGTGTGTCACTCACTGATTCCTTCCGTAACACTACTCGCACCTTACTATATATTTACTTGTTTTGTTTGGGGGGAGGCAGGGATTGAACTCGGGTCCTTGTGCTTGCAAGGCAGGCCACTGAACCGCTGTGCTAAATCCCCGGCCCCTTAGTTGTATTATTATTTTGACACAGGCTTTTAGTAATTTGGCCAAGGTGGCATGAACTTGCCCTCCTACTAGGTCAGCCTCCAGAGTAGATGTGGTTACAGTCCCGTGACACCGGAACCGGTGACGATATTGTTTGTGAAAGTTGAAGGACATAACACAAGGTTGGTCTGCACTGTTGGGCTCTGATGTGACACTCAGTGGCTCCCCACAGCCCATCCCGACCTGGAACAGAGAAGCTAAGGCTTGTTCTCACCTGAGCTGGTGCCCTGGGAGACCGATCTTCTCTGCCTTTGTGCGTGTCAAGGCACGCTTATCGCCGTGGATCTTTTAAACGGTGATGACCACTACAGTAACAACACTCTAGTTGTTTTTTCATCATCTGTCTTTCTGCACCCTGGTTTTTAAATTTTCATTTGATGCCAACAGACACACCCGCACAGTTGGGCTGAGGCCTTATTGTCTTGGCAACCAGAAGCGTCCCGAGCAACCAATGACACCAGGACGACGCCATCCTCCCGCTCCCCGAACGGGTACCGCCTGGTGCAGGCCTCGGCTTGCCATTGGTCAGTTGGAAGGAGGCGGAAGGCTTTGGCCAATGGGAGGCGGCGCGCTCAGGAAACCGGCTGCACGGCTTGCATTTGCAGTGTGCATCTCGCCCTGGGAATCCTACAGAGTCAGCGCCCCCTGTCGCGCGCGCATTGAACACAGGTGTGTAAGGATAGGTGCTGGGTGCCTCTGCTCGCGCCGGGAGGATCGGGGCCGTTCTGGAGACCAGGACAGGGCTGTGCCGCGAGTGCAGGCAACTCCTACCTGTCCACTTTGGTGCGTTGGGGAACTTGCTGGGAAGGCGCGGGTGGCTCAAGGAGCGCGAGAGTCAGCGCATTCCATGACAGGTGTGTGCGGAGGACCTGAGGACGTCTGGACTCTATATGGCCAAGGGCACCGCCCTCCCTCAAGCTCTGCTTTCTGTCTTTCTCTGCAGGTCGGATTGGCATCGCAGATCGGGTTACCCGCTAAGGATTTTCAGGGCTTGCTTTCTATGGTAAGATTGCTCTGCGCGTCCTTTCACTTGGGCTTTCGTCCTTTCATTCAGAACCCCCCACATTGGGCTCCTGTTGTGAGTGGGCATTGTTCTGATAGCAGTGAACAATCTAGGAGATACACCTGGGATCTACTGGTCTGCATTCTAGAGCAGACAGGCAGATGTTAGGATCACACAGCGCATGAGAAGAGCCTTGGAGAAATCCAAGACGGGGACCAACTGTAGGGAGGCGCTGCAGGTGAAGGAGTGAGACCCCTTGGGACCTACAACATCCAGGGAGCAAACAGATGCTGGGGCCCCACCCACAAGGAGCCCAGGGTGGGTGGGCTAAGAAAAGGACAAGAGAATTGTGGAGGATGACCAGGAGCTGTGGTTGTGCCGAGAGAGGTCTGAGGTGATGTGTGAGAGACACGTCAGTGTAGCTGTACCTGTGGGTGCTTTAGGGAGCGTGTGAGAAGCCTGAATGGAGAAGGCGGGAGGCCATCAGCATCTAGCTGGGCTTTACAGGCGCATGGTTTAAAGTGCCCATATCCCTCAAGTGCCTGGACACTCTCCAAGGGCAGCCATCAGGGATGATAGATGTGTTAAGTCACCTAATGGGGAACTCGGTTGACAGTGTAGCTAAACACAAAATCATCACACTGTACACCTGGAATGCACACAGTGTTTATTTGTAAGGTACACCAGCCAAAGCCCTGTGAGGGCTAACTGATCTCAAACTGAAAATCCTCCTGCCTCAGCCTCTTAAGCACTGGCATTAGAGATGTGTATTATGACACCCAGCTCAACCTTTCTCACATGATTCCGTAAAAATTAAAGATTGCACACATGGTCTTGGGTTCACTTTTCCATCCTCATATTTAACTGGAACTTCTTAAAGTGTTACTTGAGCTTTTTTCTGAGAAGTTCCAATAGCTTGGTATATTTCCTTAGTCACTCCCACAAGACATTTAGGTAGTTCAGAAAAGCCTCACATAGGGACAAAAGAAGTCTGCATATTATTTACAGCCAGGGAAAAAAGTCTTACTGTCTATTGAACCCAGAAATCCTGAGCACTTGTAAGAATGTGTCTCTGAGGGGTCAGGGTCACACCCTGCTTCTCCACTGCCTGCTCTACCGTGTGACCCTTGTGGATGGCTCCCCTGGCCTGAGGAGTCTGTGAACAAACTGGTACATTGTGCTCTGTGACCCTTATGGGTCCCACTTTTTTTGAGAGGTGGACATTGTGTGGTCTCCCAATTGCTCCTGCTCTACGTGACTGGGTCACACATTGTGCCAAGCTGCTGTCTACAAGTACACACTCCTTCTGTCGGTGCCCCACAGCCTTGGGAGCACCTATCACTGGCTTTGCTCTTTCTTCTATGAGGAGAAGGTGGCACCAGCTTAATTGGAATTAGTGCATCTTTAGTAAACATGCCTGACCCTCCTTCCTAGCAATCGCAGTGGGAAGAATTGGAGCTGGGGAACCGGCTGCATGGCAGGCTTCACTGCTCCCAGTGGGAAGGAGGCCCAAGGGCAAGGGAAGCCCAACTGCATTTTAAATTTCTTTTTTTAAATGAGTTTACTGGTGCATTGTAGGTATACAGTACAGTTACAGTCATTATTGGATCCTGTACCTTTACATGACAGGACTTGGTTCTCATTTTTTCTCCTTGTCCCTGCCCTCCATTCACTCCCCTCCTCCCCTCCGTGTTAACAAACTCTTTATTTCCTTTTTATTTTCTCCTAATTTTTTCTTTCCTCTTTTCCCTTTTCCCCATCCTTCCCAGTTTCCCTACACCTCTACCATTTTCTTCCTTTTTCTCATTGTCATTTATCTCATTTGGATGCATTTCTAATTTCAATAGTATGAGGAACCCTGTTTAGCCTTCAAGACTTAAATGTACTTTTCAGTAAAAGCAGCAGTTTCGACCCTGTCCTGCTCAGGGTAGGGAGGCTTTGCCATATGAAGTTGCCCCAGTGCTTCACTGCAGATGTCTGAGTGGCACTTGGTGGTGCCAGTCCACCAAATCTGGAGTTGCCAGATTTAGATTCAGCCAGGCCTATTCCCACAGGGAGTCACCTCGAGCAGGTAGCTTTGCCCCAGTTGTGTCTGCCTGTTTTACCAGTGACACAGAGCTGTGCCGGGTGACTCAGGGGTCACCCACACATTGAGTTCCATGGTGTCACTGCACGCCTGCCTCTGAGTGTGGTTGTGCTCTGCTGAATGGCACCAGCTTGAGGGTGTGGACTTCCATTCTGCAGAGATAGTTTTCAGTCTCTGTGAGGAGTGAGTGTTAGGGAAGGTGCCTGAGCCAAATGTTACTCAAACTTTAGAGATAAATGCATTTTCAGGCACTTGATTCTGAAGTCTCAGGAAAAGCTCCCTACAGCAAACATGGCCACTCCCTGCCTCAGTCCTTTCCTGTTTTCCTGGATAAGCTATGGCTGGCACATCCAGCTCATGTCTGCACTGGCCCCAGAACCAGGCTTGTGTTCTCCATTCAGGTTCTGTAATCAGTCTACTTGCCCTCTGGGTATGTGGGCTGCAGTATGGAGCCCTTTCACAAGACGTCACCTAAAGGCCTTTGCTGGCATCAGAGGGTTGGCAGTGTTCTGAGCAACAGCCCAGCAGTCCTGCGAGGCTGTGCAGGATGGCAGTGAACAAAGGGCTATTATCAGGTAACCTTCCAAATGTACTCCGTACAATTAGCCTAGTTCAGACTTGAACGATATGCTCTGAGATGGTTGAGTGGCTGAAATGGTCTCTTGGGAGTTTCCTCCATTTAAGCTCCACAGTCAGGACCTCGGACCTTTTCTCAGCATTGCTGTGTGTTATCTGAGTGACTGGAAAGCTGGTCTCACTCTGGTCCTGAGTTGATTTTGCCCATATGAGTATGGATTTCCTTTACTTGTCTCTAGTGATATAAAAATACAAAAATGCCTTGTTAAACACAGCAGTATATCAGTCACTATTTAGACTGTGACATGAGCTAAATTTTGTTCACAGAGGTTGTTTGCTGTCTGCATAAACATTTCCTGTTTATGCTGTCCTTTCCCATGTCCCCACTGATGGCAAGGACAAGAGGGGCTCTGCCAACATCCACCTTGGTGAGATTTCCCCACACAGTGAGACTGACTTCGCTGAGGGGCCCCACGTTCCTGTCCTTTCAGCCCTGAGATCTCGGTTCGTACCCATTTTGGACAGCGCTGTCCACATACCTTAGGTAGCTGGGGCTGGGCGAGCATTGCTCACTTCCATGTTGTAAGAAGTCCAGTCCATGTGATGATGGTCAGGGCCTCCGCTCACATCCATGTTGTAGAAGGCTGCAGACACGACTGCTCTGACGATAGGGTGGAGTGTACTGAAATCACAGATGGGTCTCCACACACGGGATGGTTAAACTCAGTGAGTGGAGGTCTGTGCTCCTCTCTGCAGTGTAGAGCACTCCACACACGCCTGTGATGTCAGGATGTAGGGGGCTCTAGTCATACCATGTTTTAGAGCCACTCACACACCCCTGAGATGGCCCGGATATAGGAGCTCTGAACACATCCACATACATCAACATGTGCATGGTCCCTCACATACACCTGAGATGGTCAGGACGTGGGGCAGCATGACTGTGCTCACATACACATTTTAGAGCTTTTCACACACACTTAAAGTGCTCAGAATGTGAGGACGGGGCATTCTGGGTATAGTTACTTTCTTGAGGGTTCCACACACCTAAGCCAGCCTAGGTGTGAGCCCTCTGCCTATATCCATATTTTAGCAGGCACTACACACACTGATGGTCAGGACTGGCCACTGTAGACATCGTCACTGTAGAGGGCTTCTCACACACCTGATAGTGGGGGTTGGGGCCTCTGCTCCCATCCCTGATGTATGAGTGACACACATAACTGACGAGGTCAGACATCGGGGACGGGAGCTGCTCCTACTTGAGTTGGAGGGAACTCCATGTGGGGTGGATTGAATGGCTGGGATGTGACCAACAGGACAAGAATGTGGTGATAGGGGGGCTCCACTCACATCCTCCTAGTGGAGGGCTCCACACGTTACATAGGGGCCTAGCACTCCAAGGCTCTGCTGGCCTCGCCATTGGAGATGGCTGCACACATGCACCTCAGAAAGAGAGTGGGGCGGCTCTTCCCCATCTACACTGTAGACAGCTCCACATATAGCCTGAGATGGTCTGAACATGGAGGCGCTGTGCATGTCCAGGTCAGGGAGGTCTCCCACATATCATGTATATTCGGCATGTGTGGGGGCCTTGGGCAGGGTGGGGAAGGCTAAGACCACTTTGATGCTTGGATGGGGCACGGTGGTGTCTGCTCACATCTCACTGTACAGCTCTCCACCTGAGAGGGTCAGGACATTGGTAGACTCTCCTCACCTCCTTGTTGTATAAGGACCCCCATCCCACGATGGTGTTCACGACATTAAGGGATCTCCCATATCCATGCTGTGGAGGTCTCTGCTCCTTTCTGAAGTGGGCAGGATACTGGGGGCTCTACTCCATCCATGTATCACTGTATTCTACCTGCTGGATGTGCTCTGCTCACAATCTCCTTACAGAGGGCTCCACATGCCCCAAGTGGTCAAAACAGTGGGGCAATGCTCAGTTCCTTGTTTCAGGAGGGCCTGACAACCTGCTGAGGTGGTCAGGAAATAGACAGCTCTGATAACTTCCTCCTTGGAACTGAGAACTGCAGAGAACCGAGTTGGTCTTGTTACCTAGTTCTGCTCCCATCAAAGTCATGGAGGGCTCCACACATGCCACTCAGTAGGGACATGGAGAGGCTTGGGTCACGTTCTCGTTGTATAGGGCTCCACCAATGTCTGAGGTCTTCATGACATGGACAAGTGTCCCTGCCTATATCACTCCTTCGTGATGTAGTCAGACACAGGGAGTATGTTCACAGTATTTTAGTGTTTCCAACAAGATGAACAGACAGTTGGTTTATCGATTACACTGTCCAAGTCACTACACATGTGATGAAGACATGGGGAGTGTTCAGGTCAAGTTTGCATTGTACAAGATTCCCTACATGACTGGTTGTGATGAGAGGTCAGGGAATCAATCTAGCTCCACTCACAGTTATATATGGAGGGCCCATACAGAGCCTGTTAGAAAGGAAATAGGAAACTCAGTGACAAGACATTGTACAGGGGTCACTATGCTGTTAGAAGTGGGTAGATGTGGAGCTTGTTCATGCCCATTTTGAAGAGGACTCAAATTGTGCCTGAGAATTTCTTCATATGAGGATATCAACTCCCATTATCATGGGCAGGACACACACGCCTGAGTTGGTGGAGATCTGGCCATGTGGCCATTGTGAAGGCCTGGTCTGTAGGAGAGGGTGGGGCTTCCCCCTCGCCCACGTTGTACCAGGCACCACTTGGGCCTCAGATGGTTTGTATAGGGACCACACATGCTCTGATTGGCAGGACATGGAGGGCTGCTCTTCACATCATGTTGCTCAGATCTTCACAAATGCCTGAGTGGGTCAGGACATGTGGGCAGTGGCTCTGCTCACCTACACATTGGGCATCCTCCCATGACCCTCAGTAGTCAGGTCCAGATGTGTATGGGGGCTTCTGTCCACAATCACATAGTAGATTCCTCCACACACACCTGCCATGGTCCACAGGTTGGGAGCTTTGGCTGTATTCAGGTTGAAGACGGCTCCACACATAGGCATGAGCTAGTGGGGACATGGAGAGGGGTGGTTACCAAAGTAACATTATTGAGGGTGGACAAACACCCGAGATTAAGAGCATGTTGTGGAACATTTCTCACAGCCTATTGCAGAGGGCTCTACAGGAGTTGCAGTTTTCAGGACTTGCTACTTTTGCTTCTATTTGGCCAGGAGAGAGCTTCAAAATCACAGAAGTTGGCAAGAATATTCACATCCTTATTGTATAAAGCTCTATACTTTGAAAAAGAATCACCAGGTTTTTTTGTTTGTTTTTTGAGACAGAGTCTCACTATGTAGTTGAGACCAATCTGGAATTCACTATGTAGCCCCGCCTGGTCTCGAATTCACAGAGATCCTCCTGCCTCATCCTCCGTGTGCTGGGATTACAAGCATGTGCCACCATGCGCAGCACTACCTTTTGAAACTCTACACCTGTCTGAGGTTTTCCACACACTAGAAGGCACTGCCCCCCAGAGGGTTGTACAGGGCTCCACACCTGCCTCAGTTGCTCGGCCTTTGTGGGGGGCACTATACAATTCCCTTGTAGAGGGTTCCACACATGCCTGAGGCACTGAGCAAATGGGCTGCTCTGTTCATCATCCATGTGAAGAGGGCTCCACATGCATGAGATGAGCACAACACTGGGATGGCTCTGCTCACATCCACAGCTATGTGAGAGGGTCAGGGAATGGTGGGCCTCTTCTCACTCCAACCCTGTAGAGGGCTCCATGTATGATGCAGGTGTCCAGGGCATGTGGGGTCTGCTGACCTTGTAGCAGGACCACACATATCGGTGCCTGTCAGTGTGTGGAAGGGCTGTGCTCACATTCATGTTGTCAGGGCACCACCAATGCCTGAGGTTGTCACGACATCTGGGAGGCTCTGCTCACAATCACAGTGTGCAGGGTACCACATAAGCATGAGCTGGTCAAGACAGCAAGACGCTCTGGTTACATCGACATGATAAGAGGTGTTGGCACATGTACAATGCTTAAGACAAGGGTAGGGTTCTGGTCACTTACATCATGTAGGTATCTGTATATGCCTGATATAGTTAGGACATGGATGAGGTATGGGAGGTTCTACTTACAGTCACGCGGTACAGGGCTCTTTGCATGGTCTTGGTGTTCACCACCTGCGGAGCTCTAGGTACATCCACATCCTACAAGGCTAAACACAGGTCTGAGGACATCAGCACATAGACTTGTGTTACGGTTCACATACACATTTTATAGGGCCTCAACCTCCAGACAGGATGAGGACATGAGGAATGGCTCCATGTTCTCTTTTTAGAGGCCCACAACCAGGAGATGTGGTTAGGACCTGTGGCCTCTGATTCACAGCTGCATTACAAACAGTTGCACACATGTAGAACATGGATCGGATGTGGGGTACTCCTCTGTCATCTCACTACTGAGGAATTCACATACCCAATGTGGTCACACCACTGTTGCAGTGCTCACATCCATGTTGTAGAGGATCTAACACTGGCTGAAATGGTACAGACTTAGAAAAGAAAGCTGAGATCGCTTCCTCCATATAACAGCGGACTCCAACCCCTTGAAGTGGTCAGCGTATTTTGGGCTGCCAATGCCAGTGTTGTTAGGGATCCACACAAGCCTGGGGTTGTCAGCACATGAGGAGGCTCTGCTCACATTCCCAGTATATAGAGTTTCATAAACCACTGAGCTCCTGAGGATGTGGGGTGCTCTGTTCACATTCCCATTGAGTAGGAGCTCTAAACTTGGGAGGTGTGATAATGGTATGGTAGGTGGCACTGGTCATAGCCATGTTATAGAAGCTTCTATGGGCCTGCATTGGTTGGAAAATGGTGAGTCTCTTGCGTCCTCCTGGGATAGGGCACCATTCGTGATGGCTCCTTGTGTAACATGTTGGGCTCTGTTTTACCTGACTTAGTAAAGAACCCACACATCTGAGTTGGTCAACTACTGGAGAATCTGCACTTCCACATTACAAGGCTCCACCAGTACCTGAGGTCGTCAGGACATGGTGGGTTGCCCCTGCTCACATGTGTAAAGTGCAGTGCCACTCGATTTGCTGAGAAGTCAGAACAGGAGTGTTTATGCTCACAGTTTTGTTGTGGACCTGAGGATGGGATTCATCGTCATTGCAGAAGTCATCGACACTTCTGAGCAGGTGGGGACATGGTGGGTGTTCAGATCAAGTTCACATTGTTCAAGGCTCTGCACACACCTCAGGCAGGGGTGACAGGTCAGGGGGATGCAGGCAGCCCTGCTCACATTTATATTAGACAGGGCCCCAGATACAGCCACTTAATAAGTTCATGGGGATCTCAGGTGACAACCACTTTGTACAGGGATCACAATCAAATTAGAAGTAGGTACACAGTGAATTCTCTCCATATGTACATTCTTTGGTATTCTGCTCATGTGTGAGATTTTCTGAACATGAGGCTATCATCTTCCTTGCACAATGGGCAGGATTCCACACTCCCAAGATGGATGAAATGTGGTGGGCATCTGGCCATGAGGACGTTATAGAGACCTGCTGATGTATGAGTGACACACATAACTGACGAGGTCAGACATCGGGGACGGGAGCTGCTCCTACTTGAGTTGGAGGGAACTCCATGTGGGGTGGATTGAATGGCTGGGATGTGACCAACAGGACAAGAATGTGGTGATAGGGGGGCTCCACTCACATCCTCCTAGTGGAGGGCTCCACACGTTACATAGGGGCCTAGCACTCCAAGGCTCTGCTGGCCTCGTAATGTGGTGGGCATCTGGCCATGAGGACGTTATAGAGACCTGCTATGTATGTGTGCAACAATGATGGCAGTGTGACATCCTGCTCTCACCCTCATTATACTGGGTTCTATGGGACACAGATTGTCTCTATGAGGTGTGCTAGGGGGCTTCTCACATCCTGGTTGTACAGGGTTCCACACATGCCTGAGTTCATCCTTGCGTAGGGGACCCACCTCATGTGAACATCATAGAAGCTGCGTCCCACATTGGACAATCAGAACATGCAGGACATTCTGATCACATTGACATTTGCTAGGTGTCTTTGCACACCCAGGAAGTTAGGACACTGGGGTTCTGCTCACACTTTGGTTGTGTGATGCTCCACATTTGCCTGAGTTCGTTGGAGCATGGTGTGCCCTGCTCACATGCATATTGTAGACGTGATCAGGGACACACTGCTGCTCATGTCGTTGTTCAGAGATTTCTGCAGGTGGCTTCAGTTGTCATGGGGTAGAAGCCCGAGGCCACGTTTACATGGGCCTGGGCTACACACATCTGAGAAGGTCAGGAGAAAGGTATTCCACTCACATTCATATTGTAGATGATTCTGCACATAATTCAGTTCAGCAGGACACAGAGGCTCTGCTCACATCATCCCTCAGGGCCGCACATGTGCCTGAGTTTGTCAGGACACAAAAGGGCGATGCACACCTCTCATTTTGAAGAGCCACACAACTGTCTGAGATTCTGAGCATGTGTTTGCATGTGTGTGTGTGTGTGTGTGTGTGTGTGTGTGTGTGTGTGTAGAGAACGGCGGTATTCAGAGCACACTCACCTTGTGGATGATTCTGTTTGCCTGAGGGGTTCCAGCTTTTCTCAGCTCTGATCACATCTTTGTTGTGTGTTGATCATGTGTGTGATCCTCACCGCAGGTGCATGTCTCTGGTGACAACCATGTTGCAGAGGTTTTCCACACTTCCGAGATGGTCAGAAGGAGTTGGGGCTCCTGTCCTGTCCCCGACATAGAGGGCTCCACATGTGACAGAGAGGGAGCTGCCTTGCTTGTGCTCTCCTGGTGTAGAGGGACCACACATGCCCTGATGGCAGCACATGGAGGGCCACTCTTCACATCCATGTGTCTCAGGTCTTCTGAAAGGCCTATGTGTGTCAGGAATGTGGGTGATGGTCCTAGCTCACAGATACACTGTACAGGGCTCCCCATGTTCTTCAGTTGTCATGATGTATGTGGGGACCACTGTCCACATTCCCCTAGTGGATACTTCCACACGAGCCTGATGTGGCCCGCACATGGCATACTCTGGCCTCCTCCTGGTTAAAGATGGTCCCAGAGGCCTGATATAGTCGGGACATAGGCAGGGGCCGTTCCCTCTGACCTCTGTAGAAGGTTCACCAACACCTGAGGTTGTGAGGATGTGGTGGTATGTTTTTCACAGTGCTTTGTAGAGGTCTCCATGGGTATCAAAGTTTCAGGATGAGGGGCCTGTGTTTCCATTGTCCTTAGAGAGTGCTTAAAATCACACTACATATTTACGCATAGGAAGTGTGTTCACTTTCCCCTTGTCTTAGGCTCTGTACTTTGAGAAATGATCCCCGCCTGGCTGCGCTCTTCCCGGCCAGAATGTGTCCAGACAGGAGAGGGTTCAGGCCACATACAGTATTAAACAGGGCTCCCGAACTGGCTGAAACTTCTGCCTGTAGGGCTGTGCCCATTTCCTCATAGAGGGATACACGCATGCCTGTGGCATAGACGGAATGGCCTGCTCTGTTCATTTTCCATGATGAACAGGGCTCTACAGGCATGAGATGAGCAAACCCAAGAATGGCTCCCCTTCTGTCCACATAGCACAAGGTCTACACATACCTGAGAGGGTCAGGAAGTAGTGGCTTCTTTTCAGCTCTACCTTGCGGAAGCTCCAAGCATGATGCAGATGTCAAGGGAATATGGGGTCTGCTGACACCTTTGTTGTAGCAGGACCACATGTACGTGGGATGGTCAGTGTGTGGCAGGGCTGTGCTCACATTCATGCTGTCCAGGGCACCACCAATGCCTGAGGTCATCAGGACATGGAGAGGCTCTGCTCATAATCACAGTGTGCAGAGGGCACCACATGTGCCTGCGTTGGTCAGGACAGAGGGAGGCTCTGCTCACACCCCCTTTATAAGGGGCTGCTTGCACACCTGAGGTGCTTAAGACAACAGCGGGGCTCGGGTCCCCTTCACATTGTGGAGGGCTCTGTAGATGCCTGAGGTACTCAGGACATGGGCGGGGGTGGGGTTCCGCTAACAGTCAAGTTGTACAGGGCTCCATGGATGGGAGTGGGGTTCTGCTTACAGTCAAGTTGTACAGGGCTCCATGGATGGGGTTGGTGGTCACGACCCAGGGAGCTTATTTACATCCACACTCTACAGGGCTCCACACAGGTCTGAGGACATGAGGACATGGGTGGGGTTCTTGTTCACATACACATTTTATGGGTCCCCACCCTCCAGACAGGATGAGGACATGGGGAATGGCTTTGCTTCTGTGTTCTCTTTTTAGAGGCCCACATACAAGTGATGTGCTCAGGACCTTGGGCCTCTCATTCACAGCTGCATTATGAGGGGCTGCACACATACGGAGTGAGGATGGTATGCGGAGTGCTCTGTTGTCATCCACACCACTGAGAAATCCACATTCCCGACGCATGTGGTCCAGCCAGTCGAGTGATATAGAGAGCAGCTGGGGTGGTGCAGACTTAGAAAGCTCAGGTCGTTTCCTCCTTGGAACACAGGGCTCGAAACCCCTGAGTGGGTCAACATGTAGCTGGGCTGCTCACGTCCACGTTGTCCACATTTCCCCCAGGCCTGTAGCAAACAGGACATGGAGAGGCTCTGCTCACGTTCCAGGTGTACAGGGTTCCACCCATGACTGAGCTCCTGAGCACATGGGGTGATCTGTTCACATTCACATTGAGGCTGGCTCCACACTTGGGAGATGCAGAGACTGTGTGGTGGGGGACGCTGGTCATAGCCGTGTTGTAGAGATTTTCCACAGGGCTACACTGCTCTGGAAATGAGTGTTCTCGGTGCACAGGTCTCGATTCCTTTTTTTTTTTTTTTTTTTTTTTTTTTGGTTACATGAATTGTACTGAGGTGCTTATGCTTGTTAAGTAAGTGGTAGAACCACAGAGCTAAATGCCCAGCATAGGTCTCCATTCTTTTCATTTCTTTTTTTCTTTTTTTTGAGTCAGGGTCTCACTCTGTAGGTGAAACTGACCTGGAACTCACTATTGTAGCCCAGGCTGGTTTCAAACTCACAGCAATCCTCCTGGCTTGACCTCCCAAGTTTTGATATAACAGGCGTGTACCACCATGCCCAGCTAGGCCTCTCTTCTTTTTTTTTATTTTTTTAATTTTTTTTAAATTTTATTGAGTTTATTGGTACATTTTAGGGATACAGTACAGTTACATTCATTGTTGGGATAATGTACCTCTACATGGCCTCTCTTCTTAATGGTGATGCATATAACCCGTAGGAGCTCTGTTCTAGTTGAGTTTATAAAAGGCCCATGGACCTGTGGGGGTCAGAAATGGAAGCTCTGTCTGTGCTTTCACATTTTGCCAGGCTCCAACCGTGCCTAAGTCATCAAGACACGGTGGAGTGCCCCTGCTGACATGTGTATTGTGCAGTACTGTTCACACTGTTGGGAAGGTCAGGACAGGCATGTTTATGCTCACAACTTTGTTGCAGACTTCACAATGTGGGGCTGGGGGCTACATTTATATGTATGTAGCAAAACTCACCAGACAAGTTTGGTCAGGTGTAGAGATGGTGGGTGTTGAGGCCCAGTTCACATTGTACAAGGTTCTCCACATGTCTTGGACAGGGATGACAGGTCAGGGGGATGCAGTCAGCCAGCTCACTTTTCTATTAGAGAGAGCCCGGTATACAGCTAGTTATCGAGTCATGGGGATCTCAGGTGACAACCACACTGTACAAGGAGTGTGATAAAATGAAATGTAAATACATGGTGAGTTGTGTTCACGTCCATGTTTTCCAGGAATCTGCTCATGCCTGAGGGTTTCTGTATATGAGGCTATCACCTGACATGCACATCGGACAGGATTTGCGTGAGTTCATTAGAACATTTTATGTCCTGCTCACATGCATATTGTAGAGGTGATCAAGGAGATACTGCTCCTACTGTCATTTTGGAGGTTTCTGCAGGTGGCTTCAGTTGTCAAGTGGTAGAAGCCCGAGGCCACATTTGCATGGCCCTGGGCTATGCACATCTGAGAAGGTCAGGAGAAAGGTGTTCCACTCACATCCATGTTGTAGATGATTCTGCACATAATTCAGTTCAGCAGGACCCAGAGGCTCTGCTCATATGGTGCCTCAGGGCCCCACATGTGCCTGAGTTTGTCAGGACATAAAAGGGCGATGCACACCTCTCATTTTGAGAGGGCCGCAAAACTGTCTGAGATTGTGAGCAGTGTTTGCGTGCGTGCATGTGCACGCACGCGCTTGTGTGTGTGTGTGTGTGTAGAGGACAGGGAGTATTCTGTGCACACTCACCTTGTAGATGATTCTGCATTTGCCTCAGGGGTTCCAGCTTTTGGCAGCTCTATTCACCCTTCTTGTGTGTGATCATCACCACAGGCCCATGTTGCAGAGGGATAACACCCTTCTGATATGGTCAGAAATCCGTGGGGCTCCTGTCCTGTCCCTGAGGTAGAGGGCTCCACATGTGACAGAGAGGGAGCTTCCTTGCTTGTGCTCTCCTGGTGTAGAGGGACCACACATGCCCTGATGGCAGGGCATGGAGGGCTGCTCTTCACATCCATGTGTCTCAGGTCTTCTGAAAGGCCTATGTGTGTCAGGAATGTAGGTGGTGGGCCTAGCTCACATATACACTGCACAGGGCTCCCCATGTTCTTCAGATGTCACGATGTATGTGGGGACCTCTGTCCACATTCCCCTAGTGGATTCTTCCACGAGACTGACGTGGCCCGCACATGGGATGCTCTGGCCTCCTCCTGGTTGAAGTTGGTCCGAGAGGCCTGAGGTAGTCAGGACATAGGCAAGGGCCGTTCCCTCTGACCTTTGTAGAAGGTTCACCAACACCTGAATTTGAGACGATGTGGTGTGTTTTTCACAGTGCTTTGTAGAGGTCTGTGTGGTTATCAGAGTTTCAGGACAAGGGGCCTGTGTTTCCCTTATTCTTGGAGAGTGCTCAAAATCACAGTACATGTTTATGCATGGGAAGTGTGTTCACTTTCCCATTGTCTTAGGCTCTGTATTTGAGAAATGATCCCTGCCTGGCTGGGCTCTTCCCTGCCAGAATGTGTCCAGACAGGAGAGGATTCAGGCCACACAGAGTATTAAGCAGGGCTCCCCAACTGCCTGAGGTTTCTGCCTGTGGGGCTGTGCCCATTTCCTCCTAGAGAGATCCACGCATGCCTGAGGCATAGACAGAATGGCCTGCTCTGTTCATTTTCCATGTTGATCAGGGCTCTGCAGCCATGAGATGAGCAGAACACAAGAATGGCTCCAGTCACTTCCACATAGCACAAGGTTTGCATGTACCTGAAAGGGGCAGGAAGTAGTGGGCCTCTTTTCACCTCTACCTTGCAGAAGCTCGAAGGTTGATGCAGGTGTCCAGGGAATATGGGGTCTGCTGACACCTTCGTTGTAGCAGCACCACACATACTTGGGATGGTCAGTGTGTGGCAGGGCTGTGCTCCCATTTGTGCTGTCCAGAGCACCACCAATGCCTGAGGTCATCAGGACATGGGAGGCTCTGCTCACAATCACGGTGTGCAGGGCACCACACGTGACTGAGTTGGTCAGGATAGGGAGAGGCTCTGCTCACACCCACTTGGTAAGGGGCTGCTTGCACACCTGAGGTGCTTAGGACAAGAGTGGGGCTCGGGTCCCCTTCACATTGTGGAAGGCTCTATAGATGCCTGAGGTAGTCAGCACATGGGCGGGGGTGGGGTTCTGCTTACAGTCAAGTTGTACAGGGCTCCATGGATGGGGTTGGTGGTCACGACCCAGGGAGCTTATTTACATCCACACTGCAGGGCTCCACACAGGTCTGAGGACATGAGGACGTGGGTGGGGTTCCTTTTCACATACACATTTTTTGGGTCCCCACCCTCCAGGCAGGAAGAGGACATAGGGAATGGCTTTGCTTCTGTGCTCTGTTTTTAGAGCCCCACACACAAGTGATATGCTCAGGACCTTGGACCTCTCATTCACAGCTGCACTATAAAGGGCAGCACACATACAGAGTGAGGATGGGATGCACAGAGTGAGGATGGGATGCAGAGAGCTCTGCTGTCATCCACACCACTGAGAAATCCTCGTTCCCGACCCATGTGGTCCAGCCAGTCCAGTGATATAGAGAGCTCCACCACCAGCTGGGGTGGTGCAGACTTAGAAAGCTCAGGTCATTTCCTCCTTGGAACAGAGGGCTCGAAACCCCTGAGAGGGTCAGCATGTAGCTGGGCAGCTCACATCCACGTTGTCCAAGGTTCCCCCAGGCCTGTAGAGGACAGGACATGGAGAGGCTCTGCTCACGTTCCAGGTGTACAGGTTTCCACCCATGACTGAGCTCCTGAGCACATGGGGTGATCTGTTCACATTCACATTGAGGATGGCTCCACACTTGGGAGATGCAGAGACTGTGTGGTGGGGGACACCCGTCACAGCCAGGTTGTAGAGATTTTCCACATGCCTACATTGGTCGGGAAATGGCTGTTCTCTATGCACAGGTTTCTATGCATTTTTTTTTTCCTGGTGCCATGAATTGAACTCAGGCCCTTGTGCTTGTGAAGCAAGTGGTGGAACCACTGAGCTAAATGCCCAGCATAGGTCTCCATTTTTTTTTTTTTTTTTTTTTTTTTGAGATAGGGTCTCACTATGTAGGTGAGACTGACCTGGAACTCACTATGTAGCCCAGGCTCTTCTCAAACATATGCGATCCTACTGCCTCAGCCTCCCAAGTGCTGGGATTAAAGGCGTGCACCACCACGCCCAGCTACATCTCCGTTTTTAATGGTGAGGCATATAACACATAGCGGCTCTGTTCTAATTGAGTTTATAAAAGGCCCATGCATCTGTGGGGGTCAGAAATGGAAGCTCTGTCTGGTCTTTCACATTTTGCAGAGCTCCACTGTGCCTGAGGTCATCAAGACACGGTGGAGTGCCCCTGCTCACATGTGTATTGTGCAGTACTGTACACATTGCTGGGAAGGTCAGGACAGGCATGTTTATGATCACAACATTGTGGTAGACTTCACAACATGGGGCTGGGGGCTACATATATATGTACGTAGCAGAAGTTACCAGACAGGTCTGGTCAGGTGGAGAGATGGTGGGTGTTGAGGCCAAGTTCACATTGTACAAGGTTCTCCACATGTCTTGGACAGGAATGACAGGTCAGGGGGATGCAGGCAGCCTGCTCACTTTTCTTTAGAGAGGGCCCCATATACACCTAGTTAGGGAGGCTACATACCTGCCCTAGATGGTAAGCATGTGTGTATGTGTTCGTGTGACTTGAGGGCATATTCAGCTCACACTCACCCTGTAGCGTTATTCACACTTGTGTGCGATAGTCAAGACATTGTCTTCTCTCTTCACATCCACATTAAGGAGGACTCCACACAGGGGTGTGAGCACTGGCACAAGTCTAGTAATATCCCTGCTTCAGAAGCTTTCCACCTCTGAGACTGTGAGCAGTCAGTGGGGCTCCTGTCCTCCCCACCTGGGGAAGGCTCCATACGAGACAGAACGGGGAGGCCCTCTGGGTGCTCCATGTTCTTCCATTTGCAGAGAGATCATACGTGCCCTGAGTCAGCAATATATGGAGAGCTGCTCTTCACGTTCACGTTCTTCAGGTCCTCACAAGTGCCGGACATTTTAGGATATGGTGCGGCCTGCTCATGTCCACATTTCACAGCAATCCCCACCTTTCTTAGTAGGTCTATCAGGGTATATGTGAGGGCTTCTATTCACATTCGCCCTGTGATGTGGTCCTGACACTCCCGAGGCTTTCAGGAGGTGGTGTGCTCTAAAAACATCCAGGCTAAAGTGGGATTTACTGAGCCTCTAAGCAGTATTAGAACTTCAGATTGGCTGTGCTCTGTGTCACTTTATAGAGGGTTCCACAAATACCTGAGGTTGTGAGGGCCCGAAGCACATTTCCCACACTATGGTGTAGAGGTCTCCACAGGTTCCTGAGAGGGGCAGGACCAGGGGTTATGTTCACATTCCCTTGGAAGAGGGCTCACAATCACATTAGAAGTTGGGATATGTTCATGTGCCCCATATTTAAGCTGTTTACCTTGAGAAATGGTAACCTAGGGAGCGCTCCATTGACAGCCATGTTGTATAGGGCTCTATATATACCCGAGACTTTCTGACATGGGAAGACACTGCTCACTCAGAGAGTTGTACAGAATTGCCTGTGTGCCTGAGTCTTTGAGCAAATGCACCGCGCTATTCACGATCCATGTAGGAGAGGTCTTCACACAGGCATGTGATGAGCACAACTCAGGCATTGCTCTGCTTGCATCATGTTGTAGAAGGTTTGAACCTACCTGAGCAGGTCAGGAAAGGGTGGGCCTCTTTTCATGTCCAATTTCTAGAGGGCTCCATACACGATGGAGACACTGTGTATGAGGGGCACTACTGCCATTCTAATTGTAGGAGGACCGCACATAGTTGGCATTGTCAGGACAGGGAAGGGCTCTGTTCACATTCCTGTTGCCCAAGGCTCCATTGAGACCTGTGGTGGTCAGAACACGAGGGTGCTTTATCTGTTTGGTACCTGGGATGGAAATCAGGACCTTGTGTTTGTGAGGCGGGCAGAGGAACCCCTGAACTAAATCCTCAGCCCTCAGGTGCTGTACTTTTAACCACACAGTACAGGGCCCCACATGTGACTTCAGGGCTCAGGACTTTCAGCAGCTCTGCTCACATTCACAGTGTAGAGGGATCCAGACACACTTCCATTTGTCAGAAGTGGTAATTCCATGTCAAACCCATGTTTTTGAAATTTATGAACGTGCCTGAAATTTTCAGAATCTGTGGGAATTGGGTCTATGCTCATATGTAGGTTTTTAAATGTTCCACCCCCTAGAAATGTTAGTCTATTTGTGCTGTCTTATCATGTCCTTATGGCAGGTGACTCAAAAACCTCATGTGGGTTACATGGGGAAGTTTTGCTCACATCATTGTGAGATCACTCCACACACATGTTACATTGACAGCACATGAGGGGCTCCAGTCACATCCTTTTTTACCGAGTTCCATATGGCTGACAAGGTCAGAATACAGGGATTCTCCCCGCTTTCTTTGGAAGGTTCCAGATTCCTGGGGTGGTGAGACTTGAGAGCCTCTGCTCATCCATGCTGTAGGAGGCCCTGCACTTGCCTGACCTGGTCAGGATTCAGCAGCAGTGTGGTGCCTGCTCACCATCATGCTGTAGAGGTCTGCATACATGCACGGGATGATGGATGGGACCTCCCCTCACATGAGGATTTTAGAGAATCCCATGCATCTGATTTGCTCAGGATCAATGCAGGTGGCTCTGCTTTCTTTCGCATTTTAGAGGATTCAACATTCACCTGCGAAGGTCAGGTCAGCAGGATCTCTGCTCACATCCACGGCCTGCAGGACTACACTCACACATGACATGAACTAGATAAGAGAGCTTCACTTGCCACGCACATCGTGGAAGATGCCTGAGATGTTCAAGAGGTGGTGGGGATCTGCCCTTCTCCACACTGTAGAGGCCTCAATATGTCCCTGAGATTGTTAGCACACACTGGCTCCACACACACTCAAAGGGTACAGGGTGTCTCGGAGGCCTGAGGCAGTGTGCAAATTGGAGATGTGGGGCTCTCACACACTTGGACCCACTGCCTGGTCAGGACATGGGGTGCTCTGCTCACAGCCACATTCCAGAGGGATCGACATACCAGAGGTGCTCAGGACAAGGGGTGCACTGTTTACAGCATCGTTTCAGAGGGCGCCACAAACAGCTTCAGCCGTGATGACCTGGAAGGCTCTGCTCACATCCTCCTCCTGACCAAGGACTCCACACCCCTGAGAAGGTGAATGGGAAAGTGTTTTACTCAGATCCACATTGTAGAGGGTTCTGCGTACAGGTGAGGTGGGCAGGACATGGCAGTTCTGCTCACATCCTCCAGGGCCTTCACATGCCTGAGTGGTCAGCCTGTGTTTGTGTGGTGGGCTGTGCTCCCCTTCCCCATGGATAGGGCTCACATCCCCATCAGGGTGATATAGGAGGTGGGACGTGGCAAAGCTGGCTGGGGAAAGAAGCAGGACCTGTCATCTACTAATCCCAGAGCACAGCTGGAGAAGTGTGCAGGAAGTGTGAATTTCAAGATCCCAGGACAATACCAGATACTCTCAGGACATTCATGCTCCCACGAGATCTGAGTGGTATAGAATAGACAGAACAGAGCGTGACGCTTGCCCTCAAGAGCCCCACCATAGCCTCTCCTGTGTCTCAGACCCAGGATGACCTTTGTCACTACTCTGTCCTTTCCTCTCTGTGTGTTTGTCCTATGTTTGTACTGCCAAGTGATTTCTTCCCTTACACCTTCACCCCTCATTTGAAATAAACTTTGGGTGGGCTCTGTTCCCGATCTCCATGCATGGGACTCAGACCTGCCTGAGGTCAGGGCGTGGGGTGCTCAGCTCACATCTACATCACAGAGGGTTCCACATATAGGGAAAGGGTGAAAAGTGATGAGCGTGAGTGAAATGCATGTTTGCTGAATGATGTTGGCTTGTGTGCCTTTCTGCAGGGAGCCTAGATCCTGCTAAATGAGTGTATAGCGATAATTGTTCAAACATGCAGCCAAAAAGCTGATTAATCTCACCCAAGGACCTTCCAGCCAAACAGCCCTGATGACACAAAGTCACTTTTGTCTGAACACAGTTCTTAAGAACCTGCGGTGGTGTGGTGTTTTCTCTCCCTCATGCCTAGGGCTCTGTCTCATGCAAGATCCTTCATCTTTGGTGCCGTCTGCTACCTCATTATGCGGTAATGTATTATTTCCCTATGCTCATATCTTCTATACTTTTATAATAAACGTACTTTCCTCATTGCAAAATCATTATGTGGCTCTTCTCTGCTCACCTGGATCCAAACCTCCCATTTCTGTGGCTACAACCTGTATGTGGCTTGTTCCTGTCAGGACATTTGGTCCCTAGATCAGAAACTGACTTCCAGGACCTGCATACTTCTCATGTATCAAGACACGAGTCTCTGCTCACCTCCTTGTTGCCTCCACAAAGAGCTGAAAAGGTCAGGTCACGGGGGTCTCTGTTCACATTGTCCTTGTTGGGGGCCCCACACGTCTGTGTGGATGAGGGAGTAGGAGAACTGCTCTCAGTTCTCCTTGGCCAGGACTCCACTAATGGCCGAGACAGTAAGGACCACGTACAGGTGTTTCTTCCTGACTGAGGTCCTCAGGACCTGGGGGCTCTGATCAACACCTCACATCACAGGGCTCCACCCACACCACAAATGCTCACTGCTTTATTGCTGTCCTATAGTGTGAGGTCAAAGAATGTACCTAGTGGTAGAACTGCCTGTGATGAATGGCATAAAAATACTTATCAGAAATATGTTTTTAAGAAATTAAATGAAGACCATAGCAGGTGTTTATTTTGAGAGTGCAGAGGCTGCTTCTGGAGTCTAAACACATAGTTGCTCTGCCACTAAGCTAGAAACCCAGGCATGTTTGCCTTTATTTATTCATTTTCGGTGACAGAGTCTCCCCACGCTGATCAGGCTGGGCTCAAACTTGTAGTCCTCCTGCCTCAGCCTCCTGACTAGCTGGGATTACAGAGGCATGAAACTAGGTCTGGCATGGAGCTAGTGTTGTGGCCATTTTGATGCAGGGAATCTTACAAATCAAATAGAATACATGTTGACAACAGATTATTCCCGTATCAGGGTTCCTCTTTTCTGGTTTTTGCTAACACTCCCTAAAGCACATGAGCAATCAGAAGTCTGAATACTCCTGAAAAAGGAAGGTGGGCAGATAATAAAACTCCAGGAACTGTTTTTGTAACTGCATTGAGTGCCCAGGTGCTCGGGCAACCACGGCACTGACTGTGGAGTCTCTCGTATGGTGCTGGCCTGTGCCTAGGCTGACAGCTCCCCAGCGCTGTGTTGCCTTGGCTTTGACCACCAACAAAATCCCAGCAGGGAGGTTTGATCTTTCTAAGCTGAACCCATATCTGTCTTCACCTCACCATGTCATGCACCTGTGTCTATCGCAGGTCACCCATGCCTGCGAGTTTCGTCTGAAGAAGTACTTGCCATGCTAGTTTGCTCCAGGTGTTCTGCAGCGTGCTGAGGGGAGGATGACCTTCAGTTCTGGCCACATGAGATGCAGCATTTGTTGGCATCTAGGAGAAGGCACCGTTGCATCAGAGGTTTGAGGAGAAACTTGCAGGAAGAGCACTAAGTGCAGTAAACTTTGACACTTTAAGTTTTGCTATGAGCAAGAAAACCAGCCTTTTTCAACCTGAATGACACACATGCATAACAGGTGCTCAGGAGGATTTTTGCAGATTTTGCAAGAGTCAGACTGGAGAGACAGCGGTTCAATTCTTACTGAAACAGCCTTAGAGTGATGTGGGTGAAGGTCCCAGGCAGAGCACTTGCCCCAGATGCACAATGTTCTGGCTGCCATTCCAGAAGCCCTTCCCGGGCAAAGTGCAGATGAAAAAGACCGTGCTGAAGGCCTTTCTTTGGAGCCAGCCTGTCTGAATCCCTGCATGCAGCAGAGTGATCTCCCTTCAGTGCTTGAACATGGAGTGCATTTCATATTCTTTTTTACTTTCTAAGGCACCCTAATAAACCTGCATCATAAACCTAATCACACTGACACATCCTGAAATTCTTTCTCTGTGAAATTGGCCAAGAACCTGCTTGGAAGTCCCTGCGGAGGTCTCACATTCCTGTTGGGGTCAGGGACCTCCGCCCGTCCCATCCTACGACACTTCTATATCTGTTTGTTGTCTCTCCTCTCTGAACAGTATAACAAGATGTTCTGGTCCCATTAGTGCTTCTTGACACAGCGCTGCAGGATTTCTCCAAGGAACCCAGTTCTTTTTGGTGGGGGGTGATACTCTAAAATTCATTTTCAGTGCAGGAATATTCAATGATATTGGGATCGCCTTGCATCTAGGTACTGTCAGCATTCCCAAAAAGAGAAGTGCCAAAAATGTTGTTTTCTATAACTCACCCAAACAGATAGGTTTGTGAGCCTTCAACAGATAAGGTTGGCACCCAGTGCTGCCTGGACAGCATGCAAAAGGCAGGTAGAAGGTATGTGGGGAGGTGGATGGGAGGGCAGAGTTGTCAGAGCACCCGCACCTGATAGTTCCCAGGGCCGAAAGCCTGCCCTTCCCTCGCGCATTCTGGGATGTGACTCAGGGTGACACAGCGTGGCTGAGAAGCCCAGTAGCACCTGTGTCCTGTGTTTCTTGGCTCAGAGTACACAGCCAGGTGGAGATGGGACAGGGAAACTGCAGAGCTGACAGCTGGCTGCTGGGTCTCTGAATCATGGGGTCAGCACCACTGAGGACGACAGGCCAGCGGATGTCACCGAGATTGCTCTTGCTGGCCAGGAGTCTGATACCAAGGAAACACCTCCCTTGGACTGTGGGACATTCTCCCTGAAACAGTGTCAGGATGTGTGGCACCACACGGACCACACTACTGAGGGCAAGTCTGTCACCATCTGAGCGTCAGGCCCTGACTACTGCCATTGTGCCCATGCTTTCTTTTCAGATAGGGGCACAGCTTTTGCATCTTCTTTGTCCCTATCAAGAAAGAGAATTGAAAGCTATGTGTACTCTCAAGGGAGGGACACTGGGTCACATTTACTGCTTTGCCTAGTGATAACTCCATTTCCCAGTTACGGTCTCAAGGTGGAGAATAGCCAAATGGTCTGTGTGTGAAGGGACACCAGGGGTCTTGACAGTCCAGGAACTGGCCATAGTGATGAGAGGATCCTAATTGCACCTGGTGCGGAGGTAATACACAGCAGTCTGGGTGCCCTGGAGGACATGTGTCTGTCAGAGAGGAGAAAGTGAACCCAGTGTTCAGCCACAGAACTGAAGTCTTCTGTGTCCACCGGCCTGGGCATGCCAGAACACCTCTTTGTGCATGTTTGGGGCCACTCTGCCCTGGAGAAAGGCAGCCTGTCATGTGCCCCTGTGGATGATCACTTCCTCGTGACCTCTCACCCAGTGTGAGCTGACCTTCTGAACAGAACACAGCAGAAAGGACGGGAAGGCACTTGTGAGAGGCAATAGAAAAGAGGCTGTACTCATGTGTTCTGTGTACCCCTTGTGCTCACTCACAAGGATTCCACCTGCCATGTCCTAAACTCCCCTGTGGAGAGCCCCTTGCTAACCTGGCAGTAGGGACCGGAGCCCTCACTCCATTGCCCTTGAGGAATGAGTCCTCCCAGTACCCGAGTGAGTGAGCTGGGGAGTGCTCATCCCCGAAAAGCCTTCAGATGTCACCATGGCTGTGGTAACATTCTGGTGTTGGTGGGGCATGTGACAGGCGGAGAGATAGAGGCATAGAGCTCAGCCTTCACAACAGTACTGACCCAAGAGTGAGTGAAAGTAATGTACTGGGTTGTTAAAGTTTGTTTTCTTTGCAATGCAGAAGTGGAACACAAGTAGTGTTCTAACACTAAGGTGGTGGGTTGCCTCCCTTGGTTGAGGCCTTTGGATTTGGAGTCACCTATGTCATCTTCTATATGACCACCAATTGATTGGGTATCTTGGAAACCTAACTGGTTGGTTGATTGCAGTACTAGGGATTGAGCCCAGGGGGCGCTGAGTTGCACCTCTCCAGAGTAGGGTACTTGCTGAGTTTTCTACACTGGCCTTGAATTGAGTTTTCTACACTGGCCTTGAATTTGCCATCCTCCTGCCTCAGCTTGCATTGACAGTTATGCACCACCACATTTAGCTGATTTTGAGTTCTGAGGCAGGCACACAGAGAAAGCACTGCAGCATGTTGTATCTGAAATGCGGGCTGTCCTGATCTTGGAAGACCCAACATGCCAGAGAGGTACACGGCAAACACCAAGAGACCCCAGGCTCTGGAGTGAGTCTAGGTCTTCCGCTGCGCAGGATCACGCGCCATGCAAGGAGAGCCATGTGGCACTGGCCCTGCAGACACTGAGACTCTGACCATTGGACCTCCTATGGACAGGTGACTGGAGCTGCCCCTCATTATCCATGATGTCATAGTGTTTCAGTGTGTGTTAGCAACCCACTGGGCAATGAAAAGCTAAATTATTTTTCTTGACTTTTGACAGTCTTGTCGTCAGCAAGTGCGATGGTCCATACCCATATTTTTTGTCCTTGAGAGGCTGAGGCAGGAGGACATTAAATTTGAAGACAGTCTAGGCTACATAGTGAGTTCACAGCCCACATGGACTCCACGGTCAGACTTTTTTCTCAAAAATAGTGTTGTCTTCTTAGGTACATAGCCAATTTCTGTGGACTGCTGAATATAATACAAAAGCACTTACAAATGGGGGCCTGGGATATCACCTTCTAGAGCTTGCCTTTCTTCTCCTAGCTGGCTCGTGATGCCACTAATACCTTCTCACTCCTACAAATGTAATTTCAGAAACTGAGAGGAAATTTAAGAAGATCCACAGTCCCAAGTCTACTTTAGTTTAAATTGACCCATACTTGTATGCCTTCCCCAGTCCAAATCCAAGTATAAGGCCGATTCTCCAGCCCACTGACCCCAAACCATCTAGAATCTCTGTGCTGGACTTAAGCTTCTCAGCTGGCACTTCCAGAACCCACTGATCCTGGAGTGAAAAATCACCCTAGTGTCAGACTAACATTACTTGCCTTCTTTTCCTTGTGGGTATGGCATTGTGATATTTTACATCTAAAGCACTACTCTTATTCCTTACACCAGATCTTCTTTGTCTGTCTTTTCTTTCTTTCTCTCCCACAGGAAGAATGAGCCCAGAATTATTTCCTTTTCCAATACTGAGGATGGAACTCATGGCCTCACACATGCCAGGATGAGCTAGCTACAGCCCTACTACTGCTACAGAAGGAAACAGTGAGTGACACACAAAGAGGCAGCAGAATGGAAGTAAAATAACAAATGTACTCATCAATAAGTTTCGATCGCACATAAACCGTGCCTGGAAAGACCCTTGTCACTGAGTAAATTTGTTATTTTAGTTCCATTCTTCTACCCCTCTGTGTGTCACTCACTGATTCCTTCCGTAACACTACTCGCACCTTACTATATATTTAGTTGTTTTGTTTGGCGGGGAGGCAGGGATTGAACTCGGGTCCTTGAGCTTGCAAGGCAGGCCACTCTCAACGGCGGAGCTAAATCCGCGGCCCCTTAGTTATATTATTATTTTGACACAGGGGTTTAGTAATTTGGCCAAGGTGGCATGAACTTGCCCTCCTAGTAGGTCAGCCTCCAGAGTAGCTGTGGTTACAATTCCGTGACACCGGAACCTGTAACGTTATTGTTTGTGAAAGTTGAAGGACGTAACACAAGGTTGGTCTGCACTGTTGGGCTCTGATGTGACACTCAGTGGCTCCCCACAGCCCATCCCCACCTGGAACAGAGAAGCTAAAGCTTGTTCTCACCTGAGCTGGTGCCCTGGGTGTCCGATCTTCGCTGCCTTTGTGCGTGTCAGGGCTCGCTTATCCCTGTGGATCTTTTAAACGGTGATGACCACTACAGTAACAACACTCTAGTTGTTTTTTCATCATCTGTCTTTCTGCACGCTGGTTTTTAAATTTTCATTTGATGCCAACAGACACACCCGCACAGTTGGGCTGAGGCCTCATTGTCTTGGCAACCAGAAGTGTCCCGAGCAACCGATGACACCAGGATATGACGCGACAATCTCGCGCTCCCAAGCGGTACCGCCTGGTGCCGGCCTCGGCTTGCCATTGGTCAGTTGGAAGGAGGCGGAAGGCTTCGGCCAATGGGAGGCGGCGCGCTCAGGAAACCGGCTGCATGGCTTGCACTTGCAGTGTGCATCTCGCGCTGGGAATCCTACAGAGTCAGCGCCCCCTGTCGCGCGCGCATTGAGCACAGGTGTGTGAAGATAGGTGCGGGGTGCCTCTGCTCGCGCCTGGAGGATCGGAGCCTTTCTGGAGACCAGGACAGGGCTGCGCCGCGCGGGCAGGCAACTCCTACCTGTCCACTTTGGTGCGTTGGGGGACTTGCTGGGAAGTCGCGGGTGGCTCAAGGAGCGCGAGAGTCAGCGCATTCCATGACAGGTGTGTGCAGAGGACCTGAAGACGCCCGGACTCCATGTGGCCAAGGGCCCCGCCCTCCCTCAAGCTCTGCTTTCTGTCTTTCTCTGCATTTCGGATTGGCGTCGCAGGTCGGGTTTCCCGCACAGGATTTTCAGGGCTTGCTTTGTATGGTAAGATTGCTCTGCGCGTCCTTTCACTTGGGCTTTCGTGCTTTCATTCAGAAACCCCCCTTGGCTCCTGTTGTGAGTGGGCATTGTTCTGGTAGCAGTGAACAATCTAGGAGACACACCTGGGATCTACTGGTCTGCATTCTAGAGCAGACAGGCAGATGTTAAGATCACACAGCGCGTGAAGAGCCTTGGAGAAATCCAAGACGGGGACCAACTGTAGGGAGGCGCTGCAGGTGAGGGAGTGAGACCCCTTGGGAGCTACAACATCCAGGGAGCAAACAGATGCTGGGGCCCCACCCACAAGGAGCCCAGTGTGGGTTGGTTAAGAAAAGGACAAGAGAATTGTGGGGGATGACCAGGAGCTGTGGTTGTGACGTGAGAGGTCTGAGGCGATGTGTGAGAGACACGTCAGTGTAGCTGTACCTGTGGGTGCTTTAGGGAGCATGTGAAAAGCCTGAATGGAGAAGGCTGGAGGCCATCACCATCTACCTGGTCTTTACAGGCGCATGGTTTAAAGTGCCCGTATCCCTGAAGCGCCTGTACACTCTCCAAGGGCAGCCATCAAAGAGGATGGATTTGTAATGTCACCTGGTGGGGAACTCGGTTTACAGTGTAGCTAAACACAAAATCATCACACTGTACACTTTGAATGCACACAGTGTTTATTTGTAAGGTACACCAGCCAAAGCGCTGTGAGGGCTGACCTCAAACTGAAAATCCTCCTGCCTCAGCCTCTTAAGTGCTGGCATTAGAGATGTGTACCATGACACCCAGCTCAAACTTTCTCACATGATCCTGTAAAAATTAAAGATTGCACACCTGACCTTGGGTTCAATTTTCTATCCTCATATTTAACTGGAATTTTTTAATGTATTACTTGAGCTTTTTGCTGAAAAGTTCCAATAGCTTGGTATTTTTCCTTAGTCACTTGCTCAAGACATTTAGGTAGTTTAGAAAGGCCTCAGGTAGGGATAGAAAAGGCTGCTCCTCCTTTATACTGGGGAAATAAGTCTTACTGTCTTTTGAACCCAGAAATTCCTGAGCATTTGAAAGAATGTGTCTCTGAGAGGTTAGGGTCCCACCCTGCCTCTCCACCTGCCTGCTCTACCATGTGACCCTTGTGGATGGCTCCCCTGGCCTGAGGAGTCTGTGAACAAACTGGTGCATTGTGCTCTGTGACCCTTATGGATCCCACTTTTTCTGAGGGCTGGACATTGTGTGGTCTCCCAATTGCTCCTGCTCTTCGTGACTGGGTCACACATTGTGCCAAGCTGCTGTCTACAAGTACACACTCCTTCTGTCGGTGCCCCACACCCTTCGGAAGACCTAACACTGGCTTTGCTTTTTCTTCTATGTTGAGAAGGTGGCACCAGCTTAATTGGAATTAGTGCATCTTTAGTAAACATGCCTGACCCTCCTTCCTAGCAATCGCCAGTGGGAAGAATTGGAGCTGGGGAACCGACTGCATGGCACGCTTCACTGCTCCCAGTGGGGAAGGAGGCCCAAGGGCAAGGGAAGCCCAACTGCATATTAATTTTCTTTTTTTTTTAAATGAGTTTATTGGTGCATTTTAGGTATACAGTACAGTTACATTCATCATTTGGATCTTGTACCTTTACATGACAGGTCTTGGTTCTCATTTTTTCCCCTTGTTCCTGCCCTCCGTTCACTCCCTCCTCCCCTCCCAATTAACATACACTTTATTTCAATTTTTCATTTTCTCATTTTTTCATTTCCCTCATTACCTTTCTCCCATCCTTCCCACTTTCCCTGCACCTTTACCCTATTCTTCCTATTTCTCATTGTCAATTATCTCATTAGGATGCATTTCAAATTTCGATAGTGTGGGGAACCCTGTTTAGCCTTCCCGACTTACATGTACTTTTCAATAAAGGCATCAGTTTTGAGCCTCCATTCTGCAGAGATAGTTTTGAGTCTCTTTGTGTGGAGTGAGTGGTAGGGAAGGTGCATGAGCCAAATGTTACTCAAACTTTAGAGATAAATGCATTTTCAGGCACTTGATGTCTGAAGTCTCAGGAAGATCTCCCTACATCAAACACAGCCATTCCCTGCCTCAGTCCTTTCCTGTTTTCCTAGCTAAGCTATGGCTGGCACATCCAGCTCGTGTCTGCACTGGCCCCAGAACCACGCTTGTGTTCCACATTTAGGTTCTGTAAACAGCCTACTTGCCCTCTGGGTATGTGGCCTGCAGTATGGAGCCCTTTCACAAGACGTCACCTAAAGGCCTTTGCTGGCATCAGGAGGGTTGGCAGTGTCCTGGGCAGCAGCCCATCATTCCTGCCAGGCTGTGCAGGATGGTAGTGAACAAAGGGCTCTTTTCACTAACCTTCCAAATTCACTCCATTCAATTAGCCTAGTTCAGACTTCAAAGATATGCTCTGAAATGGTTCAGTGGCTGAAATGGTCTCTCGGGAGTTTCTTCCATTTAAGCTCCAGAGTTAGGATCTCTGACCTTTTCTCAGCATTGCTGTGCATTAACTCAGTGACTGGAAAGCTGGTCTCACTCTGGTCCTGAGTTGACTTTGCCCAAATGAGTATGGATTTCCTTTATTTGTCTCTAGTGATATAAAATGCAAAAATGCCTTGTTACACAGGGCAGTATAGCAGTCAGGGCTTAGACTGTGACATGAGCTAAAGTTTGTTCACAGAGGTTGTTTGCTGTCTGCATAAACAGTTTCTTTGTTTATGCTGTCCTTTCCCATGTCCCTACTGATGGCCAGGACAGGAGGGGCTCTGCCAACATCCACCTTGGTGAGGTTTCTCCAGCCAGTTAGAGGGTGACCTGGCAGAGGTGCCCCACGTGCCTGACCTGTCAGCCCTGGGGTCTCGTTTCGTACCCATTTTGATAGGGCTGTCCACATACCATAGGTAGCTGGGGCTGGGGGAGCGTTGCTCACTTCCATGTTGTAGGGAGTCCAGTCCATGTGATAATGGTGAGGGCCTCCGCTCACATCCATGTTGTAGAAGGCTGCAGACACGACTGCTCTGAGGATAGGGTGGAGTGTACTGAAATCACAGATGGGGCTCCACACACGGGATGGTTAAACTCAGTGAGTGGAGGTCTCTGCTCCTCTCTGCAGTGTAGAGCACTCCACACACGCCTGTGATGTCAGGATGTAGGGGGCTCTACTCACTCATATATTTTAGAGGCACTCACACACCCCTGAGATGGCCCAGATATAGGAGCTCTGAACACATCCATATATATCAACATGTGGATGGTCCCTCTCGCACACCTGAGATGGTCAGGACCTAGGGCAGCACCACTGTGCTCACATCCACATTGTAGAAGCCTTCGCACACACTTAGAGGGCTCAGAATGTGAGGATGGGTCATTCTGAGTGTAGTGACTTTCTCGAGGGTTCCACATACCTGAGCCAGTGAAGGCTTGAGGCGTCTGCCTATGTCCACATATTACTGGACACCACACACACTGATGGTCAGGACTGGCCACTGTAGACATCCTCACTGTAGAGCACTTCTCACACACCTGAGATAGTGGGGGTATGGCGTGGGGCCTCTGCTCCCACCCCCAATTAACGAGCAGCACACATAACTGACGTGATCAGACATCGGGGACCGGATCAGCTCCTACTTGAGTTGGAGGGAACTCCATGTGGCGTGGCTTCAGTGGCTGGGATGTGACCAACAGGACCAGAACGTGGTGGTAGGCGGGGCTCTACTCACATCCTCCTAGTGAAGGGCTCCACACGTTATATAGGGGCCTGGCCCTACAAAGCTCTGCTCGCCCATCCATTGGAGAGGGCTCCACAGATACACACACACACACACACACACACACACACACACACACCTCAGAAAGAGTGGGGCAGTTCTTTCCCATCTACACTGTAGACAGCTCCACATATAGCTGGAGATGGTCTGAACATGGGAGGTGCTGTGCATGTCCAGGTCAGGGAGGTCTCCCACATATCATGTATATTCGGCATGTGTGGGGGCCTTAGGCAGCTTGGGGAAGGCTAAGACCACTTGGATGCTTGGATGGGGCATGGCGGTGTCTGCTCACATCTCACTGTACAGCTCTTCACCTGAGAGGGTCAGGACATGGGGGCGACTTTGCTCACCTCCATGTGTATTAGGACCCCCATCCCATGAAGATGGTCACGATATTAAGGGATCTTCCATATCCATGCTGTGGAGGTCTCTGCTCTTTTCTGAAATGTACAGGATACTGGGGGATCTACTCCATCCATGTAGAAGTGTGTGCCACCTCCTGGATGTGCTCTGCTTACAACCTCATTACAGAGGGCTCCATGATCCCCTTCTGGTCAAAACAGCAGGGCAATACTCAATTCCTTGTTTCAAGAAGGCTTGACAACCTGCTGAGGTGGTCAGGAAATAGACAGCTCTGATAACTTCCTCCTTGGAACAGAGACCTCCAGAGAACCAAGTTGGTCTTGTTAGCTAGTTCGGCTGCCATCCAAGTCGTGAAGGACTCCACACATTCCCGTAAGTAGGGACATGGAGAGGCTTGGGTCACGTTCTCATTGTATAGGGCTCCACCAATGTCTGAGGTCTTCATGACATGGACAAGTGTCCCTGCCTATATCACTCCTTCGTGATGTAGTCAGACACAGGGAGCATGTTCACAGTATTTTAGTGTTTCCAACAAGATGAACAGACAGTTGGTTTATCGATTACACTGTCCAAGTCACTACACATGTGATGAAGACATGGGGAGTGTTTAGGTTAAGTTTCCATTCTACAGGATTCCCTAAATGACTGGTTGTGATGACAGGTCAGGGAATGGGGCTAGCTCCACTCACAGTTATATATGGAGGGTCCATACACAGCCTGTTAGCAAGGAAATAGGAACCTCAGTGATAAACACATTGTACAGGGGTCACTGTGCTGCTAGAAGTGGATAGAGGGGGAGCTTGTTCATGCCCATTTTGAAGAGGACTCAACTTACGCCCGAGAATTTCTGTATATGAGGATATCAACTCCCATGATCATGGGCAGGACACAACAGGCCTGAGATGGTGGAGATCTGGCCATGTGGCCATTGTGAAGGCCTGGTCTACAGGAGAGAGTGGGGCTTCCCTCTCGACTACATTGTACCAGGCACCACTTGTGCCTCAGATGGTTTGTAGAGGGACCACACATGCTCTGATTGGCAGGACATGGAGGGCCACTCTTCACATCATGTTGCTCAGATCTTCACAAATGCCTGAGTGTGTCGGGACATGTGGGTGGTGGCTCTGCTCACCTATACGTTGAGCATCCTCCCATGTCCCTAAGTAGTCAGGTGTCCAGATGTGTATGGGGACTTCTGTCCACAATCACATAGTAGATTCCTCCACACAAAACTGACATGGTCTGCAGGTTCGGAGCTTTTGCTGTATGCAGGTTGAAGATGGCTCCACACAGAAACATGAGCTGGTGGGGACATGGAGAGGGGTGGTTACCAAAGTAACATTATAGAGGGTGACAAACACCTGAGGGTATGAGGATGTGGTGGGACATCTCTCACAGCCCATTGTAGAGGGGTCTACTGGACTTGTAGAGTTTCAGGATTTGGTGCTTTTGCTTCTATTAGGCCAGGAGATAGCTTAGAAATCACAAAAGTTCGCAAGTGTATTCACATCCTTATTGTATAAAGATCTGTACTTTGAAAGGGATCACCATGTTTTTTGTTTGGTTTTTGAGGCAGGGTATCATTATGTAGTTGAGATCAATCTGGAACTCACTATGTAGCCCAGACTGGTCACAAACTCATAGCTATCCTCCTGCCTTATCCTCTGAGTGCTGGGATTACAGGCATGTGGCACCATGCCCACCACCACACTTTGAAGCTCCACAGCTGTCTGACGTTGTCCGCACACAAGAAGTCACTGCCCACACAGAGTGTTGTACAGGGCTCCACACGTGCCTGAGTTGGTGGGCGTTTGTGGGGGGGGGAGTACTGTACCATGCCCTTGTAAAGGGTTCCACACATGCCTGAGGCACTGAGCAAATGGGCTGCTCTGTTCATATTCCATGTGAAGAGGGCTCCATATGCATGAGATGAGCACAACACTAGGATGGCTCTGCTCACATCCACACCTACATGAGAAGGTCAGGGATTGGTGGGCCTCTTTTCACACCAAAACCTGTAGAGGGCTCCATGCATGATGCAGATGTCCAGGGTGTGTGGGGACTGTTGACCTTGTATCAGGACCACACATACACGTGCCTGTCATTGTGTTGAAGGGCTATACTCACATTCATGTTGTCAGGGCACCACCAATGCCTGAGGTTGTAAGGACATGGGGGAGGCTCTGCTCACGATCAGTGTGCAGAGTACCACATATGCCTGAGCTGGTTAGGACAGCAAGACGCCCTGGTTACGTCCACATGATAGGAGGTGCTTGCTCATGTACAATGCATAAGACAAAGGTAGGGTTCGAGTCATTTTTCACATCGTGTAGGGTTCTGTATATGCTTATATAGTCAGGATATTGGGGGGGTATTGCAGATTCTACTTATAGTCATGGTGTACAGGGCTCTGTGCATGGTCTTGGTGATCACTGCCTCAGGAGCTGTAGGGACATCTACATCCTACAAGGCTAAACGCAGGTCTGAGGACGTCAGGACATAGACTTGGGTTCCTGTTCACATACACATTTTATAGGGAGCCACCCTCCAGACAGGATGAGAACACGGGGACTGGCTCCATGTTCTCTCTTTAGAGACCCACACACAGGAGAAGTAGTTAGGACCTGGGGCCTCTGATTCACAGCTGAATTATAAACGGTTGCACACAGGTAGAACATGCACAGGGATGACAGGTCAGGGGGATACAGCCAGCCTGCTCACTTTTAAATTAGAGAAGACCCCATAAACAGCTAGTTAGTGAGGTCATGGAATTCTCAGGCGACAAGCACACTGTACAAGCAGCATGATGAAATGAAAAGTAAATACATGGTGAGTTGTGTTCACGTCCGTGTTTTCCAGGAATCTGCTCATGCCTGAGGTTTTCTGTATATGAGGCTATCACCTCACATGCACATTGGACAGGATTCCACACAACTGAAATGTTAGAGATGTGGTGGGACCTTGCCATTCGGAAGTTATAGGGGCCTTGTGTAAAAGTCCCTGCAGCGATGAGGATAGGGTGGGGCTCCACTGTCATTCATATTGTGGGCAGCGCCAAATGGGCTCCATATGGTCAGTGCAAGGGCAGCAGGGGCCTGCTCATGACCTTGTTGTACAGGGCTCCAAACATGCCTGAGTGCATCCTAGTGTGTGGAGGAACCTACTCACATGTACATCATACAGAGCACCACTCCCCCCACCCACAGACACTCAGGATGTGGAGTGAAATTCCTGTCACATCTACCTTTTCCAGGTGTCCTCACTCACTGAGCAGATGAGATCCGGGGCTTTCCACTCACAGCCTGGGTGTACAGCGCTCCAAACTTGCCCGAGTTCCTGAGAACACGTGAGCACTGCTGACGTGGATATTCCTGATCTGGTCAGGACATGGGTTGGTGCTGCTCATGTCATCATTTCAGAGGTTTCTGTAGATGCCTTCAGTTGTCGTGACATGGAGACCCTGGGCCACATCCTCCTTGTGACCCTGGACTACACACATCTGTGAGGTCAGGAGAAAGGGGTTCTACTCACATCCATGTTGTAGACGATTCAGCACAGAATTCAGGTCTACAGGAGATGGAGTCTCTGATCACATCCTCCCATGGGGCCCTGCATGTGTCTGAGTTTATCCGGATGCAGGAGAGCACTGCTTACCTCTCGGTTAGTACAGAGCTGTATCCCTGCCTGAGATGGTGTGTGTGTGTGTGTGTGTGTGTGTGTGTGTGTGTGTGTGTGTGTGTCTGGGGGATAGGGAACAAGTGCACATAGTCACCTACACATCTGTGCATGGCTCCAATCACACCCATGTTGTAGAGGGTTAACACACTTCTGAGATGGTCAGAAGTAGGAGGAGCTCCTGTCCTGTCTGTGAGGTAAGGGGCTCTACATGTGACAGAGATGGAGCTGCCTAGGTTGCGCTCTCCTGCTGTAGAGGGACCACACATGCCCTGATGTGGAGGACATGGAGGGCTGCTCTTCATATCCATGTGGCTGAGGTCTTCACAACTCACTGACTGTGTCAGGACGTGTGTGTGTTGGCCCTGCTCACATCCACATTTCCAGGCTCCCCACGTTCTTCAGATGTATCAGCATATGTGGGGACCTGTGTCCACTCTGTCCCCTAGAGGATTCTTTGACATGAGCCTGAGGTGGTCTGCATATGGGGTGCCCTGTCCACATTGAGGTCTAAGTCGGCTCAACACAGATTCTTGATATAGCAGGGACATGAGGAGGGGCAACCATGGTGCTTACTGTGGAGTCTCTCGTATGGTGCTGGCCTGTCCCTAGGCTGACAGCTTCCAGCACTGTGTTGCCTTGGCTTTGCCCACCAACAAAATCCCAGCAGGGAGGTTTGTTCTTTCTAAGTTGAACCCACATCTGTCTTAACCTCACCACATCACATACCTGTGTCTAACAGTGGTCACTGATGCCTGGGAGTCTCATCTGAAGCAGTGCTTCCCATGCCAGTTCTCTCCTGGTGTTGTGCAGCTTCCTGAGGGGAGGATGACTTCAGTTCTGGCCACATGAGACACAGCATCAGGTGGCATCTAGGAGAAGGCACAGTTTCACCAGAGGTTTGAGGAGAAGCTTGCTGGAAGAGCACTAAGTGCACTAAACTTTGACACTTTTAAGTTTTGCTATGAGCAAGAAAACCAGCTTTTTTCAACCTGAGTGACACATATGCCTGGGAGGTTCTCAGGAGGATGTTGCAGATTTTGCAAGAGTCAGGCTTGAGAGACAGTTGTTCAATTCTTACTGAAACAGCTTTAGTGTGATGGGGGTGTATGTCCCAGGCAGAGCACTTGCCCCAGATACACGAGGTTCTGGCTGCCATTCCAGAAGGCTTCCATGGCAAAGTGTTGATGGAATAGACCATGCTGAAGGCCTTTCTGTGTAGACAGCCAGTCTGAACCCCTGCATGCAGCAGAGTGATCCCCCTTCAGTGGTTGAACATGGGGTATACTTCATATTCTTTTTTAATTTCTAAGGCACCCTAATAAACCTGCATAATAAACCTAATCACACTGACACATCCTAAAATTCTTTCTCTGTGAAATGGTCCAAGAACCTGCTTGGAGGTCCCTGTGGAGGTATCACTCACCTGCTGGGGGCAGGGACCTCCTCACATCCCATCCTGGGACACTTATCTGTCTGGTTGTTGTCTCTCCTTCCTGAGCAGTCTACCAAAATGCTCTGGGCCCATCTTGTGCTTCCTAACACAGAACTGCACGGTTTCTCCAAGGAACCTGGTTCTATTGGAAGGCGGTGATACCTTAAAATGCATTTCCGGTGCAGGAATATTCAGGGATACTGGGATGGCCTTGCATCTAGGCACTGTCAGCACTCCCAAAAAGAGAAGTGCAAAAAATGTTGTTTTTCTATACTCACCCAAAGAGATAGGTTTGTGACCCTTCAGCAGATAAGGTGGGCACCCACTGCTGCCTTGACAGCATGCACAAGGTGAGTAGGAGGTAGGTGGGGTGGTGGACTTGAGGGTAGAGTTATCAGAGCAGCCCCAGCTGATAGTTCCCAGGGCTCAAAGCCTGCCTTTCCCTCGAGCATTCTGGGATCGTACTCAGGGAGACACAGCATGGCTGAGAAGGCCAGGAGCAGCCGTGCCCTGCTGTCCTTGGCTCAGGGTACAGAGCCAGGTGGAGATGGGGATACTGCAGGGATACTGCAGAGCTGACAGCTGGCTGCTGGGTCTCTGAATCATGGATTCAGCACCACTGAGGTCGACAGGGCAGGAGAAGTCACTGAGATGGCTATTGATTACCTGGAGTCAGAAATTGAGGAAAACACCTCCGTTGGAATGTGGGACATTCTCCCTAAAACAGTGTCAGGATGTGTGGCACCACACGGAACACAATACTGAGGGCAAGTCTGTCACCATCTGAGCGTCAGGCCCTGACTATTGCCATTGTGCCTATGCTTTCTTTTCAGATAGGGGCACAGCCTTTGTCATCTTCTCTGTCCACATCAAGAAAGAGAATTGAAAGCCATGTGTACTCACAAGGGAGGGACATTGGGTCACATTTACTGCTTTGCCTAGTGTTAACTCCAGTTCCCAGTTACGGTCTCAACGTGGACAGTAGCCAAATGGTCTCTGTCTAACAGGAAACCGGGAGTCTTGACAGTCCAGGGAACAGCCATAGTGATGAGAGGATCCTAATTCCACCTTGTGCAGAGGTAATACACAGCAGTCTGGGTGCCCTGGAGGACATGTGTGTTTCAGAGAGGAGAAAGTGAACACAGCATTCAGCCACAGGACTGAAGCCTTCTGTTTCCGCTGACATGTGCATGACAGAACACCTCTTTGTCCAAGTTTGGGGACACTCCGCCCTGGAGAAAGGCAGCCTGTCATGTGTTCCCTGTGGATGACCTCTTCCTGGTGACCCCTCATCCAGTGTGAGCTGACCTTGTGAACAGAACACAGCAGAAAGGATGTGAAGTCACTTGTGAGAGGCAATAGAAAAGAGGCTGTACTCGTGTGTTCTGTGTACCCCTTGTGCTCACTCACAAGGATTCCACCTGCCATGTCCTAAGCTCCCCTGTGGAGAGCCCCTTGCTAACCTGGCAGTAGGGACCGGAGCCCTCACTCCAGTGCCCTTGAGGAATGAGTCCTCCCAGTACCCACGTGAGTGAGCTTGGGAGTGCTCACCCCTAAAAAGCCTTCAGATGTCACCATGGCTGTGGTAACATTCTCGTAGTGGTGGAGCATGTGACACGCAGAGAGATAGAGGAATAGAGGTCAGCCTTCCCCACAGTCCTGAACCGAGAGTGAGCAAAAGTAATGTCCTGGGTTGTTAAAGTTTGGTTTCCTTTGCATCGCAGAAATGAAACACAAGTAAAGTGTTCTTCAACTAAGGAGGTGGGTTGCCTCCCTTGGTTGAGGCCTGTGGATTTGGAGTCACCTATGTCATCTTCTATATGACCACCAATTTATTGGGTATCTTGGAAATCTAATTGGTTGGGTGATTGCAGTACTTGGGATTGACCCCAGGGGGCGATGGATTGCACCTCCCCAGATAAGAGTTCTTGCTGAGTTTTCTACCCTGGCCTTTAATTTGCCATCCTCCTTTCTCAGCTCGCATTGACAGTTATGCATAACCACATCTAGGTGATTTTGAGTTTTGAGGCAGGCACACAGCAAGAGAAAGCTCTGTAGCACGTTAAAACTGAAATGTGGGCTGTCTTGACCTTTGAAGACCCAAGGTGCGAGAGAGGTATATAGCAAACACCAAGAGACCCCAAGCTCTGGAGGGAATCCAGGTCTTCCGCTGTGCAGGATCACCCACCAAGCAAGGAGAGCCGTGTGGTGCTGGCTCTGGAGAGACTGAGACCCTAAACATTGGATCTCCTATGACAGGTGACTGGAGCTGCCCTACATCATCCATGATGTCATAGTGTTTCAGTGTTTAGCAACACACTGTGCAATGAAAACCTAAATTATTTTTTCTTGACTTTTGACAGTCTTGTCTTCAGCAAGTGCGATGGTCCATAGCCATATTTTTTGTGCTTGAGAGGCTGAGGCAGGAGGATATTAAATTTGAAGCCAGTCTAGGCTACATAGTGAGTTCACAGCCCACATGGACTCCACAGTAAGACTTTTTTTCTCAAAAATAGTGTTGTCTTCTTAGGTACATAGCCACTTTCTGTGGACTGCTGAATATAATCCATAAGCACTTAAAATTGGGAGCCTGGGATATCACCTTCTAGAGCTTGCCTTTCTTCTCCCAGCTGGCTACTGTTGCCACTAATACATTCTGACTCATACAAATGGAATTTCAGAGACTGAAATGAATTTCATGAAGGTCCACAGTGTCAAGTCTACTTCAGGTTAAATTGACCTATACTTGTATGCCTTCCCCAGTCCAAAGCCAAGTATAAGACCCATTCTGCAGCCCACTGACCCCAAACCATCTAGAATCCCTGTCCTTGACTTCACCTTCTCAGCTGGCACTTCCAGAACCCACTGATCCTGGAGTGAAAAATGACCCTGCGTGTCAGGCTAATATTCCTGGTCTTCTTTTCCTTGGGGGTATGGCAATGTGATATTTTACATCTAAAGCACCACTCTTATTCCTTACACCAGATCTCGTTTGTCTTTCTTTTCTTTCTTTCCCACAGGAGGAATGAGCCCAGAATTATTTCCTTTTCCAGTACTGAGCATGGAACTGAGGGCCTCACACATGCCAGGATGAGCTAGCTACAACCCTAGTACTGTTACGGAACAAATCAGTGAGTGACACACAGAGAGGCAGGGGAATGGAAGTAAAGTAACAAATGTACTCGTCAATAAGGGTCGTTCCAGGCACGGCTTCTGTGTGATGGACCCTTATCTATAAATAAATTTGTTATTTTAGTTCCATCCCGCTGCCTCTCTGTATGTCACTTACTGAGTCCTTCTGTAACACTACTTGCACCTTACTCTATATTTAGTTGTGTTATTATTTTGACACAGGCCTTTAGTAAGTTGGTCAAGGTGGCATGAACTTGCCTTCCTACTAGGTCATCCTCCAGAGTAGCTGTGGTTACAGTCCCGTGACACCGGAACCGGTAACGTTATTGTTTGTGAAAGTGGAAGGACATAAGACAAGGTTGGTCTGCACTGTCAGGCTATGATGTGACACTCAGTGGCTCCCCACAGCCCATCCCCACCTGGAACAGAGAAGCTAAGGCTTGTTCTCACCTGAGCTGGTGCCCTGGGTGTCCGATCTTCACTGCCTTTGTGCGTGTCAAGGCACGGTTATCGCTGAGGATCTTTTAAACGGTGATGAGCAGTACAGTAACAAACACTTCACTCTAGTTTTTGTTGTTGTTTATTCCTCTGTCTTTCTGCACACTGGTTTTTCCATTTTCATTTGATGCCGAGACACACCAATTAGTCGGCCTGAGCCCTGGTTGTCTTGGCAGCCCGAAGCGTCCCTAGCAACCAATGACACCAGGACGTGACGTCACAATCTCGCGCTCAGAACGGCTACCTGCTGCGTGCGCCCTAGTCTTTCCATTGGTCAGGTGGAAGGAGGCGGAAGGCTTCGGCCAATGGGAGGCGGCCCGCTCTCGAAACTCGCAGCAGGTGTTGCATTTACACTGTGTCTTTCCCCTAGGGAGTCCTACAGAGTCTGGGACCTCAGTCGCGCGCATTGAGCACAGGTGTGTGAAGATAGGGGCGGGGTGCCTCTGCTCGCGCCTGGAGGATCGGGGCCGTTCAGGAGACCAGGACTGGGCTGCGCCGCGCGTGCAGGCAACTCCTACCTGTGCACTTTGGTGCGCTGGGGGACTTGCTGGGGAGGCGCGGGCGGCTGAAGGAGCGAGAGAGTCAGCGCATTCCTTGACAAGTGTGTTCTGAGGACCTGAAGACTCCCGGACTCCAGGTGCCCAACCGCACCGCCCTCCCTCAAGCTCTGCTTTCTGACTTTCTCTGCAGTTCAGATTGGCGTCGCAGGTCTGCTTACCCGCTAAGGATTTTCAGTGCTTGCTTTCTATGGTAAGATTGCTCTGCGCGTCCTTTCACTTGGGCGTTCATCCTTTCATTCAGAAACACGCCCTTGGCCCCTGTTGTGAGTGGGCATTGTTCTGATAGCAGTGAACAATCTAGGAGACACACCTGGGATCTACTGGTCTGCATTCTAGAGCAGACAGGCAGATGTTAAGATCACACAGCGCGTGAGAAGAGCCTTGGAGAAATCCAAGATGGGGACCAACTGTAGGGAGGCGCTGCATGTGAGGGAGTGATGCCCCTTGGGAGCTACAACGTCCAGGGAGCAAACAGATGCTGGGGCCCCACCCACAAGGAGCCCAGTGTGGGTGGGCTAAGAAAAGGACAACAAGAGAATTGTGGGGGATGACCAGGAACTGTGGTTGTGATGAGAGAGGTCTGAGGTGATGTGTGAGAGACACGTCAGTGTAGCTGTACCTGTGGGTGCTTTAGAGAGCATGTGAGAAGAAGGCGGGAGGCCATCAGCATCTAGCTGGGCTTTACAGGCGCATGGTTTAAAGTGCCCATATCCCTCAAGTGCAGCAGTCAGGGCATCTCCAAGGGCAGCCATCAGGGATGATGGATATGTTAAGTCACCTGATGGGGAACTCGGTTTACAGTGTAGCTAAACACAAAATCATCACACTGTACACCTGGAATGCACACTGTGTTTATTTGTAAGGTACACCAGCCAAAGCGCTGTGAGGGCTGACCTCAAAGTGAAAATCCTCCTGCCTCAAGCTCTTAAGGGCTGGGATTAGAGATGTGTACCATGCCACCCAGCTCAAATATTCTCACATGATCTTGTAAAACTTCAAGATTGCACACCTGACCTTGGGTTCAATTTTCCATCCTCATATTTAACTGGAACTTCTTAATGTGTTACTTGAGCTGTTTGCTGAGAAGTTCCAATAGCTTGGTATGTTTCCTTAGTCACTCGCACAAGATATTTAGGTAGTTCAGGAAGGCCTCAGATAGGGACAAAAGAAGTCTGCATATCATTTATAGCCAGGGAAAAAAATCTTAGTGTCTCTTGAACCCAGAAATCCTGAGCATTTGTAAGAATGTGTCTCTGAGAGGTCAGGGTCCCACCCTGCCTCTCCACTACCTGCTCTGCCATGTGACCCTTGTAGAAGGCTGCTCTGGCCTGAGGAGTCTATGAACAAACTGGTGCATTGTGCTCTGTGACCCTTATGGATCCCACTTTTTCTGAGGGCTGGACATTCTGTGGTCTCCCAATTGCTCCTGGTCTACGTGACTGGGGCACACATTGTGCCCAGCTGCTGTCTACAAGTACACACTCCTTCTGTCCGTGCCCCATACCCTTGGGAGCACCTAACACTGACTTTGCTTTTTCTTCTATGTTGAGAAGGTGGCACCAGCTTAATTGCAATTAGTGCATCTTTAGTAAACATGCCTGACCCTCCTTCCTAGCAATCGCCAGTGGGAAGAATTGGAGCTGGGGAACCGACTGCATGGCAGGCTTCACTGCTCCCAGTGGGGAAGGAGGCCCAAGGGTAAGGGAAGCCCAACTGCATTTTAAATTTCATTTTTTTAAATGAGTTTATTGGTGCATTGTAGGTATACAGTACAGTTACATTCATCATTTGGATCTTGTACCTTTACATGACAGGTCTTGGTTCTCATTTTTTCCCCTTGTTCCTGCCCTCCGTTCACTCCCTCCTCCCCTCCCATTAACCAACTCTTTATTTGCATTTTTCATTTTCCCTTATTTCCTTTCCCCCATCCTTCCCACTTTCCCTATACCTTTACCCTTTTCTTCCCATTTCTCGTTGTCAATTATCTCATCTGGATGCATTTCAAATTTCGATACTGTGGGGAATCCTGTTTAGCCTTCCCAACTTACATGTGCTTTTCAGTAAAGGCAGCAGTTTCGACCCTGTCCTGCTCAGGGTAGGGAGGCTTTGCCATACGAAGTTGCCCCAGTGTTTCACTGCAGATGTCTGAGTGGCACTTGGTGGTGCCAGTCCACCAAATCTGGAGTTGCCAGATTTAGATTCAACCAGGCCTATTCCCGCAGGGAGTCACCTTGAGTAGGTAGCTTTCCCGCATTTGTACCTGCCTGTTTTACCAGTGACATGCATTGTGACCGGTTGGATAGACCCACTTGTCCTGTGAGTCTTCTAGTGATCCTCTCCACCACAGGCTCTGTGTGCCCCACAGAGCTGTGCTGTTGGGGTGACTCGGGGGTCACCCACACAGTAAGTTCCAGGGTCTCACTGCACTCCTGCCTCTGAGTGTGGTTGTGCTCTTCTGAATGGCACCAGTTTGAGGTTGTAGACTTCCATTCTGCAGAGATAGTTTTGAGTCTGTGTGTGGAGTGAGTGGTAGGGAAGGTGCATGAGCCAAATGTTACTCAAACTTTAGATATAAATGCATTTTGAGGCACTTGATGTCTGAAGTCTCAGGAAGAGCTCCCTACAGCAAACACAGCCACACCCTGCCTCAGTCCTTTCCTGTTTTTCTAGCTAAGCTATGGCTGGCACATCCAGCTCGTGTCTGCACTGGCCCAGAACCACGCTTGTGTTCCACGTTCAGATTCTGTAAACAGCCTACTTGCCCTCTGAGTATGTGGGCTGCAGTATGGATCCCTTTCACAAGACGTCACCTAAAGGCCTTTGCTGGCATCAGAGGGTTGGCAGTGTTCTGGGCAACAGCCCAGCAGTCCTGCCAGGCTGTGCAGGATGGCAGTGAACAAAGGGCTCTTTTCAGGTAACCTTCCAAATTCACTCCGTACTCTTAGCCTATTTCAGACTTGAAAGATATGTTCTGAAATGGTTCAGTGGCTGAAATGTTCTCTCAGGCATTTCATCCATTTAAGCTCCACAGTCAGGACCTCGGACCGTTTCTCAGCATTGCTGTGCGTTACCTGAGTGACTGGAAAGCTGGTCTCACTCTGGTCCTGAGTTGACTTTGCCCAGATGAGTATGGATTTCCTTTATTTGTCTCTAGTGATATAAAAATGCAAAAATGCCTTGTTAAACACGGCAGTATATCAGTCACTATTTAGACTGTGACATGAGCTAAATTTTGTTCACAGATTGTTTGCTGTCTGCATAAACATTTCATTTGTTTATGCTGTCCTTTCCCATATCCGCACTGATGGCCAGGACAGGAGGGGCTCTGCCAACATCCACCTTGATGAGGTTTCCCCAACCAGTTAGGTGACATGGCAGAGGTGCCCCACGTGCCTGACCTGTCAGCCCTGGGGTCTCGTTTCGTACCCATTTTGATAGGGCTGTCCACATGACTTAGGCAGCTGGGGCTTGGGGAGCGTTGCTCACTTCCATGTTGTAGGGAGTCCAGTCCATATGATGATGGTCAGGGCCTCCGCTCACATCCATGTTTTAGAAGGCTGCAGACACGACTGCTCTTGAGGATTGGGTGGAGTATACTGAAATCACAGATGGGGCTCCACACACGGGATTTTTAAACTCAGTGAGTGGAGGTCTCTGCTCCTCTCTGCAGTGTAGAGCATGCCACACATGCCTGTGATGTCAGGATGTAGGGGGGCTCTACTCACTCATATATTTTAGAGGCACTCACACACCCCTGAGATGGCCCGGATATAGGAGCTCTGAACACATCCATATACATCAACATGTGCATTGTCCCTCACGCACACCTGAGATGGTCAGGACCTAGGGCAGCACCACTGTGCTCACATCCACATTGTAGAAGCCTTCGCACATACTTAAAGACTCAGAATGTGAGGATGGGGCATTCTGAGTGTAGTGACTTTCTCAAGGGTTCCACACACTTGAGCCAGCCAAGGCGTGAGGCCTCTACCTATATCCACCTTTTGGCATGCACTACACACACTGATAGTCAGGACTGGCCACTGTAGACATTGTTACTGTACAGGGCTTCTCACACACCTGAGATAGTGGGAGCATGGCGTGGGGCCTCTGCTCCCATCCCCGATGTATGAGTGACACACATAACTGACGAGGTCAGACATCGGGGACGGGAGCTGCTCCTACTTGAGTTGGAGGGAACTCCATGTGGGGTGGATTGAATGGCTGGGATGTGACCAACAGGACAAGAATGTGGTGATAGGGGGGCTCCACTCACATCCTCCTAGTGGAGGGCTCCACACGTTATATAGGGGCCTAGCACTCCAAGGCTCTGCTGGCCTCTCCATTGTAGATGTCTGCACACATGCACCTCAGAAAGAGAGTGGGGTGGTTCTTTCCCATCTACACTGTAGACAGCTCCACATATAGCCTGAGATGGTCTCAACATGGAACGCGCTGTGCATGTCCAGGTTAGGGAGGGCTCTTACATACTATGTATATTTGGCATGTGTGGGGGCCTTGGGCAGGGTGGGGAAGGCTAAGACCACTTGGATGCTTGAATGGGGCACGGTGGTGTCTGCTCACATCTCACTGTACAGCTCTCCACCTGAGAGGGTCAGGACATGGGGGAGACTCTGCTCATCTCCTTGTTGTATAAGGACCCCCATCCCATGAAGACACTCAAGACATTAAGAGATCTTCCATTTCCATGCTGTGGAGGTCTCTGCTCTTTTCTGAAATGGACAGGATACTGGGGGTTGTACTGACGTCCACATAGAAGTGTGTGCCACCTGCTGGATGTGCTCTGCTCACAACCTCATTACAGAGGGCTCCACGTGCCCCATGTGGTCAAAACAGCGGGGCAATGCTCAGTTCCTTGTTTGAAGAAGGCTTGACGACCTGCTGAGGGGGTCAGGAAATAGACAGATCTGATAGCTTCCTCCTTGGAACACAGAGCTCCAAAGAAACCAGTTGGTCTTGTTAGCTAGTTCTGCTCACTTCAAAGTCATGCTGGGCTCCACCCATGCCCTTGAGTAGGGACATGGAGAGGCTTGTGTCTCGTTCTCATTGTATAGGGCTCCACCAATGCCTGAGGTCTTGAGGACATGGGCGAGTGTCCCTGCCTATATCACTCATTCGTGAGGTAGTTAGACAGGGGGTTTATATTCACAATATTGTAGTGTTTCCAGCAAGATGAATAGACAGTTGGTTTATCGATTATACTGTCCAATTCAGTACACATGTGATGAAGACATGGGGAATGTGCAGGTCAAGTTAACATTGTACAAGATTCCCCACATGACTGGTTGTGATGAGAGGTCAGGTAACAGGGCTAGCTCCACTCACAGTTATATATGGAGGGCCCATACACAGCTTGTTAGAAAGGAAATAGGAAACTCAGCGATAAACACATTGTACAGGGGTCACTATGTTGCTAGAAGTGGGTAGAGGGGGAGCTTGTTCATGCCCATTTTTAAGAGTACTCAATTCGTGCCGGAGAATTTCTGTATATGAGGATATCAACTCCCATGAATATGGGCACAATGCACAGGCCTGAGATGGTGGAGATCTGGCCATGTGGCCGTTGTCACGGTCGGGTCTATAGGAGAAAGTGGGGCTTCCCTCTTGGCCACGTTGTACCAGGCACCACTTGGGCCTCAAATGGTTTGTAGAGGGACCACACATGCTCTGATTGGCAGGACATGGAAGGCCGCTCTTCACATCGTGTTGCTCAGATCTTCACAAATGCCTGAGTGTGTCAGGACATGTGGGTGGTGGCTCTGCTCACCTATACGTTGAGCATCCTCCCATGTCCCTCAGTAGTCAGGTCCAGATGTGTATGGGGCTTCTGTCCACAATCACATAGTAGATTCCTCCACACACATCTGACATGGTCCCCAGGTTTGGAGCTTTGGCTGTATTCAGATTGAAGACAGCTCCACACAGACGCATGAGCTCGTGGAGACATGGTAACATTATAGCGGGTGGATAAACACCTCAGGGTATGAGGATGTGTGGGGACATTTCTCACAGCCCATTGTAGAGTGCACTACAGGACTTGTAGAGTTTCAGGATGTGGTGCTTTTGCTTCTATTAGGTGAGGAGACAGCTTAGAAATCACAGAAGTTGGCAAGTGTATTCACATCCTCATTATATAAAGCTGTGTACTTTGAAAAAGGATCACCATTGTTTTTGTTTGTTTTTTGAGACAGGGTCTCACTATGTAGTTGAGACCAATCTGGAACTCACTGTGTAGCCCAGGCTGGTCGAACTCACAGCCATCTTCCTGCCTCAGCCTCCAAGTGCTGGGATTACAGGGATGTGCCATTATGCCCAGCACCACATTTTGAAGCTCTACACCTGTCTGAGGTTTTCCGCACACAAGAAGTCACTGCCCACACAGAGTGTTGTACAGTTCTCCACACATGCCCGAGTTGGCGGGCGTTTGTTGGGGGGAGCACTGTACCATTCCCTTGTAGAGGGTTCCACACATGCCTGAGGCACTGAGCAAATGGGCTGCTCTATTCATATTCCATGTTGAAGAGCGCTCCACGTGCATGAGATGAGCACAACACCGGGATGGCTCTGCTCACATCCACAGCTATGTGAGAGGGTCAGGGAATGGTGGGCCTCTTCTCACACCCACCCTATAGAGGGCTCCATGCATGATGCAGGTGTCCAGGGCATGTGGGGTCTGCTGACCTTGTAGCAGGAAAACACATACCAGTGATTGTCAGTGTGTGGAAGGGCTGTGCTCACGTTCATGTTGTCAGGGCACCATCAATGCCTGATGTTGTCAGGACATGGGGAGGCTGTGCTCACCATCACAGTGTACAGGGTACTACATATGCCTGAGCTGGTCAGGACAGCAAGACGCCCTGGTTACGTCCACATGATAAGGGGTGCTTGCACATGTACAATGCTTAAGACAAGGTTAGGGTTCTGTTCTCTTTCACGTCGTGTAGGGTTCTGAATATGTCTGATATAGTCAGGACATGGTGGGGTATGGGAGGTTCTACTTACAGTCACATTGTACAGGGCTCTGTGAATGGTCTTGGTGGTTACCACCTGGGGAGCTCTAGGTACATCCACATCCTACAAGGCTAAACACAGGTCTGAGGACATCAGGACATAGGCTTGGATTCATGTTCATGTACACATTTTATAGGGACCCTCCAGATAGGATGAGGACACGGGGAATGATTCCTTGTTCTGTTTTTAGAGGCACACAACCAGGAGATGTGGTTAGGACCTGGGGCCTCTGATTCACAGCTGCATTATAAACAGTTGCACACATGTAGAACATGCACAGGTATGGCAGGTCAGGGGTATAAAGGCAGCCTGCTCACTTTTAAATTACAGAGGACCCCATATACAGCTAGTTAGTGAGCTCATCATAATCTCAGATGACAACCACACTGCACAAGGAGCATGATGAATTGAAAAGTAAATACATGGTTAGTTGTGTTCACATCCATTTTTTGCAGGAATCTGCTCATGCCTGAGGTTTTCTATATATGACTATCACCTCACATGCACATTGGACAGGATTCCACGCACTTGAAATGTTGGAGATGTAGTGGGATCTTGCCATTCGGCACTGACAGCAGCCTTGTATAAAAGTCCCTCCAGCGATAAGAACAGGGTGGGGCTCCACTCTCATTCATATCATTGAGCAGCGCCACATGGGCCTCAGATGGTCAGTGCAAGGGCAGCAGGGGCCTGCTCATGACCTTGTTGTACAGGGCTCCAAACATGCCTCAGTGTATCCTAGTGTATGGAGGACCCTACTTATATGTACATCATACAGAGCACCACTCCCCCCATCCCCAGACAATCAGGATATGGAGTGAGATTCCTGTCACATCTACATTTTCCAGGTGTCCTCACTCACTGAGCAGATGAGATCCGGGGCTTTCCACTCACAGCCTGGGTGTACAGCGCTCCAAACTTGCCCGAGCTCCTGAGAACACGTGAGCACTGCTGCCATGGATATTCCAGATCTGGTCAGGACCTGGGTTGGTGCTGCTCATGTCATCATTTCAGAGGTTTCTGTAGATGGCTTCAGTTGTCATGATATGGAGACCCTGGGCCACATCCTCCTTGTGTCCCTTGGCTACACACATCTGTGAAGATCATGAGAAAGTGGTTCCACTCACATCCATGTTGTAGACGATTGAGCACAGAATTCAGGTGTGCAGGACATGGAGACTCTGCTCACGTCCTCCGGTAGGGCCCTGCATGTGCCTGAGTTTATCCAGATGCAGGAAGACACTGCTTACTTCTCGGTTAGTACGGAGCTGTATCCCTCCTGCCTTAGATGGTGTGTGGGTGCGTGTGTGCGTGCGTGCATGCGTGTGTGTGTGTGTATCTGGGGGATAGGGGACAGGTACACATACTCAAGTACACATCTGTGCATGGCTCCAGTCACACCCATGTTGTAGAGGGTTCACCCATTTCTGAGATGGTCAGAAGTAGGAGGAGCTCCTGTCCTGTCTGCGAGGTAGAGGGTTCCACATATGACAGAGATGGAGCTGCCTTGGTTGTGCTCTCCTGCTGTAGAGGGACCACACATGCCCTGATGTGCAGAAGGTGGATGGCCACTCTTCACATCCATGTGGCTGAGTTCTTCAAAACTCACTGAGTGTGTCAGGATGTGTGTGTGATGGCCCTGCTCACATCCTCATTTCCAGGTTCCCCACGTTCTTCAGATGTCACAGCATATGTGTGGGCCTGTGTCCACTCTCCCCTAGTGGATTCTTTGACATGTGCCTGAGGTGGTCTGCATATGCGGTGCTCTGTCCACATTGAGGTTTAAGTCGGCTCAACACAGTCTTGATATAGTAGGGACATGGGGAGGGGCAGTCCCCAAAGTTACTATTTAGAGGGTTGCCAAACACCTAAGGGTTTAAGGATTGGGTGGAACATTTCTCACATCACGTTGTAGAGGTCTCCATAGGAATCTGAGAGATTCAGGACAAGGGGCCTGTGCCTCTACTCTCTTTGGCAGTTTACACAAGGGAAGTGTGCTCACTTTCCCATTATCTTAGGCTGTGTACTTCCAGAAATGATCACCACCTGCGTGGGCTGTACCCCTGCCTGAATTTGTCCAGACAGGAGAGGGCTCGGCCCACAGAGAGTGATGTTTAGGGCTCCACCTGCCTGAGTTGGTCGGCATTTGTGGGGGTACTGTGCCCCATGCCTTGCAGAGGGTTCCAACATGCCTGAGGTGTTGAATAAATGAACTGCTCTGTTCATATTCTGTGTTGAAGAGGGCTCCACATGCATGAGATGAGCACAATACTGGGTTGGTTCTGCTCACATCCACACCTACCTGAGAGAGTCAGGGAATGGTGGGCCTCTTCTCACATCCACCCTTAGAAGGCTCCATGCATAATGCAGGTGTTCATGGCATGTGCGGTCTGCTGACCTGGTGTCAGGACCACACATACCCATGACCGTCAGTGTGTGGAAGGGCTGTGCTCACATTCATGCTGTCAGGGCACCACCAATGCCTGAGTTTGTCAGGACACGGGGGAGGCTCTGCTCACAATCACAGTGTGCAGGGTACCACATATGCCTGAGCTGGTCAGGACAGCAAGATGCTCTGGTCACGTCCACAGTATAAGGGGTGCTTGCACATGTACAATGCTTAAGACAAGGGTAGGGTTCTGGTCACATACATCATGTAGGGTTCTGCATATGCTTGATATAGTCAGGACATGAGCAGGGTATGGGAGGTTCTACTTACAGTCACGTTGAACAGAGCTCTGTGAATGGTCTTGGTGGTCATGACCAGGGGAGCTCTAGGTACATCCACATCCTACAAGGCTAAACACAGGTCTGAGGACATCAGGACATAGGCTTGGATTCATGTTCATGTACACATTTTATAGGGACCCTCCAGATAGGATGAGGACACGGGGAATAATTCCTTGTTCTATTTTTAGAGGCACACAACCAGGAGATGTGGTTAGGACCTGGGGCCTCTGATTCACAGCTGCATTATAAACAGTTGCACACATGTAGAACGTGGATGGGATGTGGGGTGCTCCTCTGTCATCCCACTACGGAGGAATTCATATATCCAATGTGGTCACACCAGTGGGGAATTGCTCACATCCGTGTTGTAGAGGATCTACCACTGGCTGAGATGGTCCAGACTTAGAAGAGAAAGCTGAGCTCTCTTCCTCCATGTAACAGAGGACTCCAACCCCTTGAGGTGGTCAGCATATTTTGGGCTGCACATGCCAATGTTGTTAGGGATCCACACAAGCCTGGGGTTTTCAGGACATGAGGAGGCTCTGCTAACATTCCCAGTGTATAGAGTTCCACAAACCACTGGGCTCCTGGGGATGTTGGGTGCTCTGTTCACATTCCCATTGAGGAGGGGCTCCAAGTTGTGAGGTGTGATGATGGCATGGTAGGTGGCACTGGTCATAGCCATGTTGTAGAGGCTTCTAAGGGCATACATTGGTTGGAAAATGGTGAGTCTCTTACATCCTCCTGGGACAGGGCACCATTCGTGTTGGCTCCATGTGTAACATGTTGGAGCTCTGTTTTACCTGACTTAGCAAAGAGCCCACACCCGAGTTGGTCAAGGACCGGACAATGTGCGCTTCCACATTACAAGGTTCCACCAGTGCCTGGGGTCGTCAGGACATGGTGGGTGCCCCTGCTCACATGTGTATTGTGCAGTGCCACTCACCTTGCTGAGACAGTCAGAACAGGAGTGTTTATGCTCACAGTTTTGTTGTAGACTTCAACAAAACTGGGTCTGGGAATTGGATTCACGGTCATTGCACAAGTCATTCAGAGCATGTGGGGACATGGTGGGTGTTCACGTCAAGTTCACATTGTCCAAGGCTCTGCACACACCTCAGGCAGGGGTGACAAGTCAGGGGGATGCAGGCAGCCCTGCTCACATTTATATCAGACAGGACCCCAGATACAGCCACTTAATAAGTTCATGGGGATCTCAGGTGACAACCAGTTTGTACAGGGATCACAATCAAATTAGAAGTAGGTGCACAGTGAATTGTCTACACCTGTACGTTCTTCATTATTCTGCTTGTGTGTGTGAACATGAGGCTATCATCTTCCTTGCACAATGGGCAGGATTCCACACTCCCGAGATGGATGAAATGTGGTGGGCATCTGGCCATGAGGATGTTACAGAGACCTGCTATGTATGTGTGCAACAATGACGGCAGTGTGACACCCTGCTCTCAGCCTCATTATACTGGGTGCCATGGGTCATAGATCGTCTCTGTGAGGTGCACCAGGGGGCTTCACACATCCTGGTTGTACAGGGTTCCACACATGCCTGAGTTCATCCTTGCATAGGAAACCCAACTCATGTAAGCACCATAGAAGCAGCGTCCCATACTGGACAATCAGAACATGCGGGAGATTCTGGTCACATCTACATTTGCTCGGTGTCTTTCTACACCCGGGAAGTTCAGGACACTGGGGTTCTGCTCACATTTTGGTTGTGTGATGCTCCACATTTGCCTGAGTTCGTTGGAACATGGTGTGCCCTGCTCACATGCATACTGTAGACGTGATCAGGGACACACTGCTGCTCATGTCATTATTCAGAGGTTTCTGTGGGTGGCTTCAGTTGTCACTGGGTAGAAGCTCGAGGCCACGTTTGCATAGCCCTGGGCTACACACATCTGAGAAGGTCAGGAAATCTGTGTTCTACTCACATCTGTGTTATAGAGGATTCAGCACATAATTCAGGTCGGCAGGACATGGAGGCTCTGCTTACATGGTCCCTCAGGTCCCCACATGTGCCCAAGTTTCTCAGGACATAAAAGGATGATGCATACCTCTCATTTTGACAGGTCCACACAACTGTCTGAGATTTTGAGCATGTGTTTGCATGTGTGTGAGTGTGTGTGTTTGTAGAAGATGGGGGTATTCAGTGCACACTCACCTTGTAGATGATTCTGTGTTAGCTTGAAGGGTTCCAGCTTTTGTCAGCTCTTATCACATCTTTGTTGTGCGTTGATCATGTGTGTGATCCTCACCACAGGTGCATGTCTCTGATCACAACCGTGTTGCAGAGGGTTTCCACACTTCCGAGATGGTCAGAAGGATTTGGGGCTCCTGTCCTGTCCGTGAGGTAGCAGGCTCCACATTTGACAGAGAGGGAGCTGCCTTGCTTGTGCTCTCCTGGTATAGAGGAACCACACATGTCCTGATGGCAGGACATAGAGGGCCGCTTTCCACATCCATGTGTCTCAGGTCTTCGGAAAGGCCTATGTGTGTCAGGAATGTAGGTGGTGGGCCTAGCTCACAGATACACTGTGAAGGACTCTCCCTGTTCTTCAGATGTCACGATGTATGTGGGTACCTCTGTCCACATTCCACTACTGGATTCTTCCACAGGAGCCAGACGTGGCCCCCACAGGGGATGCTCTGGCCTCCTCCAGGTGAAAGACGGTCCCAGAGGCCTGATATAGTTGGGACATAGGCAGGGGCCATTCCCTCTGAACTTTATAAAAGGTTCAGCAACACCTGAGGTTGAGAAGATGTGGTGGTGTGTTTTTCACAGTGCTTTGTAGAGGTCTCCATGGATATCAGAGTTTCAGGACGAGGGGCCTGTGTTTCCATTGTCCTTGGAGAGTGCTCAAAATCACAGTACATGTTTGCTCATGGGAAGTGTGTACACTTTCCCGTTGTCTTAGGCTCTGTACTTTGAGAAATGATCCCCACCTGGCTGGGCTCTTCCCTGCCAGAACGTGTCCAGACAGGACAGGGTTCAGGGCACATAGAGTATTAAGCAGGGCTCCCAAACTGCCTGAGACTTCTGCCTGTGGGGCCGTGCCCATTTCCTCATAGAGGGATCCACGCATGCCTGTGGCATAGACGGAATGGCCTGCTCTGTTCATTTTCCATGTTGAAGAGGGCTCTACAGGCATAAGATGAGCAGAACACAAGAATAGCTTGGCTCTCATCCACATACCACAAGTTTTACACGTACCTGAGAGGGACAGGAAGTAGTGGGTCTCTTTTCACCTCTACCTTGCAGAAGGTCGAAGCTTGACGCAGGTGTCCAGGGCATATGGGGTCTGCTGACACCTTCCTTGTAGCAGCACCACACTTACCTGGGATGGTCAGTGTGTGCCAGAGCTGTGCTGACATTCGTGCTGTCCAGGGTACCACCAATATGCCTGAGGTCATCAGGACATGGGGAGCCTCTGCTCACAATCACAGTGTGCAGGGCACCACACGTACCTGAGTTGTTCAGGACAGAGAGAGGCTCTGCTCACACCCACTTGGTAAGGGGCTGCTTGCACACCTGAGGTGCTTAAGACAAGAGTGGGGCTCAGGTCCCCTTCACATTGTGGATGGCTCTGTATAGGCCTGAGGTAGTCAGGACATGGGCGGGGGTACAGTTCAGCTTAGAGTAAAGTTTTACACGGCTACATGGATGGGGCTCTTGGTCACGACCCAGGGAGCTTATTTACATCCACACTCTACAGGGCTCCACACAGGTCTGAGGACATGAGGACGTGGGTGGGGTTCCTGTTCACATACACATTTTATGGGTCCCCACCTTCCAGACAGGAAGAGGACATTGGCAATGGTTTTGCTTCTGTGCTCTCTTTTTAGAGGCTCACACACAAGTGAAGTGCTCAGGACCTTGGGCCTCTCATTCACAGCTGCATTATAAAGGGCAGCACACATACGGAGTGAGGATGGTATGCGGAGTGCTCTGTTGTCATCCACACCACTGAGAAATCCACATTCCCGACCCATGTGGTCCAGCCAGTTGAGTGATATAGAGAGCAGCTGGGGTGGTGCAGACTTAGAAAGCTCAGGTCATTTCCTCCTTGGAACAGAGGGCTCGAAACCCCTGAGAGGGTCAGCATGTAGCTGGGCTGCTCACATCCACGTTGTCCACAGTTCCCCCAGGCCTGTAGAGGACAGGACATGGAGAGGCTCTGCTCACATTCCAGGTGTACAGGGTTCCACCCATGACTGAGCTCCTGAGCACATGGGGTGATCTGTTCACATTCACATTGAGGTTGGCTTCACGCTTGGGAGATGCAGAGACTGTGTGGTGGGGGATGCCGGTCAGAGCCATGTTGTAGAGATTTTCCACAGGCCTACATTGGTCTGGAAATGACTGTTCTCTGTGTACAGGTCTCTATACATTTTTTTTTTTTTTGGTGCCATGAATTGAACTCAGGCCCTTGAGCTTATGAAGCAAGTGGTGGAATCACTGAGCTAAATGCCCAGCATAGGTCTCCATCCTTTTTTTTTGAGACAGGGTCTAACTATGTAGTTGAGACTGACCTGTAACTCATTATGTAGCCCAGGCTGGTCTTAAAACTCATGCGATCTTCCTGCCTCAGCCTCCCAAGTGCTGGGATTACAGGTGTGCACCACCCCCCCCCAGCTACATCTCCATTTTTAATGGTGATGCATATAACACGTAGAGGCTCTGTTCTAGTTGAGTTTGTAATAGGCCCACACACCTGTGGGGATCAGAAATGGAAGCTCTGTCTGTGCTTTCACATTTTGCAGGGCTCCACTGTGCCTGAGGTCATCAAGACACAGTAGAGTGCACCTGCTGACATGTTTATTGTGCGGTACTGTACACATTGCTGGGAAGGTCAGGACAGGCATGTTTATGCTCACAACCTTTTGGTAGACTTCACGATTGTGGAGCTGGGGGCTACATATATATATATGTACGTAGCAAAAGTCACCAGACAGGTCTCGTCAGGTGGAGAGATGGTTGGTGTTGAGGCCAAGTTCACATTGTACAATGTTCTCCACGTCTTGGAGAGGAATTACAGGTCAGGGGGATGCAGGCAGCCTGCCCACTTTTCTTTAGAGAGGGCCCCATATACAGCTCGTTAGGGAGGCTCCATACAGGCCCTAGATGGTAAGCATGTGTGTATGTGTTTGTGTGACTTGAGGGCATATTCAGCTCATACTCACCCTGTAGCGTTATTCACACTTTTGTGAGATAGTCAGGACATTGTATTCTCTGTTCACATCCACATTAAGGAGGATTCCACACAGGGGTGTGAGTACTGGCACAAGTCTAGTAATATCCCTGCTTCAGAAGCTTTCCACCTCTTGGGACTGAGCAATCAGTGGGGCCCCTGTCCTCCCCACCTGGAGGAAGGCTCCATATGAGACAGAACGGAGATGCCCTCTGGGTACTCCATGTTCTTCCATTTGCAGAGAGATCATATGTGCCCTGAGTATGGAGAGCAGCATATGGAGAGCTGGTCTTCACGTTCACGTTGTTCAGGTCCTCCCAAGTGCCTGACATTTTAGGACGTGGTGCGGCCTGCTCATGTCCACATTTCACAGTAATCCCCACCTGCCTTAATAGGTCAATCAGGATTCATGTGTGGGCTTCTTTTCACATTTGCCCTGTGACTTTCGTGGTCCTAACACTCCTGAGGCTTTCAGGAGGTGGTATGTTCTGTCAACATCCAGGCTAAAGTGGGATTCACTGAGGCTCTAAGCAGTATTAGAATTTGAGATAGGCTGTGCTCTGTGTCACTTTATAGAAGGTTCCACAAATACCTGAGGTTGTGAGAGTCCGAGGCACATTTCCCACACTATGGTGTAGAGGTGTCTACAGGCTCCTGAGAGGGGCAGGATCGGGGGTTATGCTCACATTGCATGGGGAGAGGGCTCACAATCACATTAGAAGTTGGAATATGTTCACGCGCCCCATGTTTAAGGCTGTTTACCTTGAGAAATCATAACCTCAGGGAAGGCTCCATTGACAGCCATGTTGTATAGGGCTCTACATATACCCGAGACTTTCCAGACATGGGAAGACTCTGCTCACTTAGAGAGTTCTACAGAATTGCTTGTGTGCCTGAGTCTTTGAGCAAATCGGCCACTCTATTCACGATCCATGTAGGAGAGGTCTTCACACAGGCATGTGATGAGCACAACACGGGCATGGCTCTGCGTACATCATGGTGTAGAAGGTTTGCACCTACCTGAGCGGGTCAGGAAAGGGTGGGCCTCTTTTCATGTCCAATTTCTAGAGGGCTCCGTACACGATGGAGACACTGTACTTGAGGGGCACTGCTGCCCTTCTCATTGTACGGGTACCGCACATAGCTGGCATTGTCAGGACCTGGAAGGGCTCTGTTCACATTCCTGTTGCCCAAGGCTCCAGTGAGACCTGCGGTGGTCAGCACATGAGGGTGCTTTATCTATTTGGTACCAGGAATGGAAATCAGGACCTGTGGTTGTGAGGCGGGCAGAGGAGCCCCTGAACTAAATCCTCAGCCCTCGGGTGCTGTACTTTTAACCACGCAGTACAGGGCCCCACATGTGACTGCAGGGCTCAGGACTTTCAGAGGCTCTGCTCACATTCATAGCGTAGAGGGATCCAGACACACTTGCATTTGATAGAATTGGTAATTCCTGGTCAAACCCATGTTTTCGAAGTTTCTGCCCATGCCTGAAATAATCAGGATCTGTGGGAGTTGGGTCTATGCTCATGTGTAGGTTTTTGAATGTTCCACCCCCTTGAAATGTTAGTTATTTTTGCTGTCTTATCATGTACTTGTGGTAGGTGACTCAAACACCTGATGTGGGCTACATGGGGAAGCATAGCTCACATCATTGTGAGAGCACACCACACACGTTACATACACAGCACATGAGGGGCTCCAGTCACATCCTTTTTTACCAAGTTCCATATGGCTGACAAGCTCAGATTACAGGGGTTCTTCCCGCTTTCTTTGGAAGATTCCAGACTCCTGGGGTGGTGAGACTTGAGAGCCTTTGCTCATGCATGTTGTAGGAGGCCCTGCACTTGCCTGACCTGGTCAGGATTCAGCAGCAGGGTGGTGCCTGTTCACCATCATGCAGTAGAGGTCTGCATACATGCACGGGATGATGGATGGGACCTCCCCTCACATGAGGATTTTAGAGAACCCCATGCATCTGATTTGGCCAGGATTTATGGGGCTGTCTCTGCTTTCTTTTGCATTTTGGAGGATTCCTCATACACCTGCGATGGTCAGGTCAGCCTGATCTCTGCTCACATCCACACCCTGCAGGACTACACTCACACGTGACATCAACAATGTAAGAGGGCTTCACTTGCCATGCTCATCAAGGAAGATGCCTGAGATGTTTAAGAGGTAGTGGGGATCTGCCCTTTTCCACAATGTAGAGGCCTCAATATGTCCCTGAGATGGTTAGCACACGCGGGGCTCCACACATACTCAAAAGGTACAGGTTGTGTCACAGGCCTGAGGCAGTCTGAACATTGGAGATGTTGGGCCTCTCAAATACTTGGAACCACTGCCTGGTCAGGACATGGGGTGCTCTGCTCACACCCACATTCCAGAGGGAACTACATACCAGAGGTGCTCAGGACAAGGGGTGCACTGTTCACAGCATTGTTTCAGAGGACGCCACAAACAGCTTCAGCCGTGATGACCTGGAAGGCTCTGCTCACATCCTCCTCCTGACCAAGGACTCCACACCCCTGAGAAAGTGAATGGAAAAGTGTTTTACTCAGATCCACATTGTAGAGGATTCTGCGTACAGGTGAGGTGGGCAGGACATGGCAGTTCTGCTCACATCCTCCAGGGCCTTCACATGCCTGAGTGGTCAGCCTGTGTTTGTGTGGTGGGCTGTGCTCCCCTTCCCCATGGATAGGGCTCACATCCCCATCAGGGTGATATAGGAGGTGGGACGTGGCAAAGCTGGCTGGCGAAATAAGCAGGACTTGTCAATTATACATCCACAAGCACAGCGAGAGTAGTTGGTGGGACTTATCTATTACCAGATTCCAGAACAGTATCACGTAATTCTTAGGAACTTCTCAGAAGCTCCTATAAGATTTGGATGGTATCAGAGAGACAAGACACAGTGTTGATCTTGCCCTCATTACCCCCACCATAGCCTCTCCGTGTCTTTCGGACCTAGGATGTACCTTTGTTGTTACTTGTATCCTTTCCTGTCTGTGTGTTTGTCCTATGTTTGCTCTGCAGAGTGATTTCTCCCCTTACCCATTTACCTCTCATTTCAAAATAAACTTTGGGTGGGCTCTGTTCCCATTGCCCTTGTGTAGTGCTCCACACCTCCTTGAGATGGTCAGGGCATGGGGTGCTCAACTCACATCCACATCACAGAGCTCTCCTTATGTACCTAAGATGGTCAGAGGTCAGGGAAAGAATTAAAAGTGGTTTGTCAGTGAAATGCAATATGTGCTGAATGACCTTGGCTTGTGTGATAGAGCAATGTTACACAATCAGACAGTTCCTTGCTTTGCTTCCATGGTTTTTCTTTCCACAGAATGTTTTGTTCCAGATGTATAACAGGTTGTGCTGCTGGCAGCAGTCCTGCCCAATGTGTCAAAATGTTTTGTAACTGTTTGAACTCCGTGCTCTCTCAAGAATGTTCTGTTAGCTCTTCCCCTTTCAGGAATGTTCTATAACTCTACCCACTCCCCTCCAAGATCATACTTGCCCACTATGATCTCTCCCTATATAAGGAGGCTCTCATTCTGGTAGGGTGTTCAGACTTCAGAGTACAAACTCTTCTGAGCCTACAGGTTTAATAAAGGTTTTTTTCCACCTCTTTGAGGGACCATTAGATTCTTCAAATTTCAGTAACTGCAACGCTGAGTAGTAACACTTGTCTGTGCTTCAGAGCTGTGGCACTCAACTGTAACACAGCTGTAACACTTGGCTATAGCACACACCAAGCCTATTCTGCTTTGCTACAACAGCTTGCCTTTGTGCAGCAAAGCTATCTTCTCAGAAAGGAGTACATAAAGATAACTGTTCACACACACACACACACACACACACACACACACACACACACACAATTAAATGATCATTTCCAGGCTCTAGCCAAAGCTGGGAATGATCCCTTCTAGCCACATAGCCATATTGGCACCAAGTCAGTTTTGCCTGAACACAGAACTTAAGAAAGTTTGGTGTGGCATTTTCTCTCCTGCCTGCCCAAGGCTCTGACTCATGAAAGACTCTTCATCTTTGGTGTAGTATCCTGCCTCGTTGTATGGTAATATGTTATTTGACTATGTTCATATCTGATGTACTTTTATAATAAACTTATTTTCATCTTTTCAAAATTGTTATGTGACTCTTCTCTGTTCATGTGGATCTGAAATTCAAATTTCTGTAGCCACAGCCTGTGTGTGGCTGCTTGCTGTTACATCAGGAGATTTGGTCCCTAGATCAGAAACTGATTTTAGGGGTCTCCATACTTCTCATGTGGTCAAGACAAGAATCTCTGCTCACCTCTTTGTTGCCTCCACAAATATCTGAAAAGGTCAGGTCACCGGGGTCTCTGTTTGCATCATCCTTATTGAGGGCTCCACACATATGAGCTGATGAGGGTGTAGGAGAACTGGTCCCCATCTCATTTTTCAGAACTCCACTAGTGGCCAACAGAGTCATGACATTGTATAGGGGCTGTTCCTGCTTGAGATCCTGTGAACAGGTGTGGCTCTAGTCACTGCCTTGTTTCACAGGGTTCTACCCACACCAGAAATGCTCACTGCTTTGTTGCTGTGTTATTTTGTGAGGTCATAGAATGTACCTAGTGATAGAACTGCCTGTAATAAATGGCATAAAAATACTTTTAAAAATATGTTTTTAAGAAATTATACCAAGAGCATAGCAGCTATTTACTCTTAGAGTCTGGAGACTGCTTTCTGAAGTGGGCTACAACATTTTTCCCTCTGGAGAATCACAAACAAAATGAACTGCTGTACAAGGTGGAGAAGTGGTTAGAGGGAGATGGTAGAAAAGAGGAGACCTTCATGGGCGGTTGGAGTGACCAAGTGAGAAGTCAGGGACCTGGAGGAGAATGACAGCAGGAGAGGGGAGAGCAGCGAGCTCGATGGGATCTTCTACTATTTCATCAGTGGGATGTGCAGAGACAGAGGACCGGGGATAGCACCTAGCTTCTCCCAGTGCCACTGAGTGAGGTGCAGTTTGAGGTGTTAGGTGACAGCATGGAGAAGCCAGGGAGGTGAGTGTATGTGCTGGTGTGGAGTTTCTGGAGAGTTGAGTGTCAAGTGGAACACGCGTGTCAATACCACTTTGGCTGAAAGTTGTGATAATGTGACATATTGTAGCAGCGTGAGGTGAGCAGGACAGATCCACAGGCAGAGAAAGAGGAAGAAGTAGTAATGTTAGGCCAGAGAAAGATATCTAAAGAATGTTAACACTTAGTAAAAAGGAAAATGAGAGGTTAGTATCTCAGACATCAATAACAATATCCAACAAAATAGGGAGCCATACTTTATTAAGTTAATAAAATATTCATATCCCACAAACTATCACAGAATGTGGCATGGAGGGAATAGGATATGAAGCTAACACAGTACTTAATGGCCTGCATTCCCAGAAATAATAGTCAGGAGATGATAATGGACGAGAAGATCCCATTTACAGTGCCAGTAAGGTACTTAGGAATAAACTTGAGGAGTATGCAAGACCTATATTGGAAAAACATCAAGACTCACAAAGGACCCAAAAGTAGACATAAAGTGAGAAAAAGTGGTCCTTCCTCTTTGAATACTTAACATTGTGAAGTTGTCTATTTTCCCCCAATTAATTTATAGATCTGATATATGACCAGGAACTGCACCAGGAAGATGTTGAGGTGCATGGGTACTTTATAGTCTTTATATATCTTCTCAGAAAAAACTATTTTCAAATGTTTTCTCCTCTTCTGAGAGCTTTCTTTTCAAGTTCTTGATGGTGAGTTTTTTGTTGTTTTGTTTTGTTTTGTTTTTTTGACACCCGGGTCTCACTATGTAGTTGAGACTGACCTGGAACTCACTATGTAGCCAAGGCTGGTCTTGAACTCACAGTGATCCTCCTGCCTCAGCCTCCCAAGTGCTGGGATCACAGGTGTGTGCCACCATGCCTAGCTTTGATGGTGAGTTTTGATGTGCAAAGTGTACAAAATTATTTTTGCAGTGCTAAAGATTGGTTCCATGCCAGGCAAGCAAGCACTCTACCATTGAGCTACATATCCACTTCCATAAGTTTTTAATTTTGATGAAGCCAATTGTGTATTTCTTCTTTTGTTACATGTGCTTTTGGTGCCACCTCTAAGAAACCATTGCCAAATACAAGGTTGTGAAGATTTACCCTTATTTTTTCCAAGTGTTTCACAGTTTTAGATCCTACATGTGGAGGAAGTGTGAGGAAGGATTCCAATTACTTCTTTTAAATGTGGCTGTCTTGTTGTCACAGCACCTTTCCTTTGTCTTTTTGATATGTCCTCATGAAGCAGGATAGAAAAAGTAAAGATATTTTCTATCTAGAAAGGAGATATTTTTGTCTCTCTTATTACCTTAAAACTCTGCATGTAGACATAATCACTTAAGGATTTCCTGTATTGCAAGGTTTATAACTAAATAACTCCAGTCTATCTCACCCCCCTCAAGGCTTGAGGACACCAAGGTAAGCATAAAATAGTTTTCAGGGCTTATGTATAGTAAGCCCCATTAAGACTGTCAATTTCTAGCAAAATGAGGTTATAAGGTGTCACAACACAAAGCCCAGATTTGTCAACCAAAGGTGACATGTCTGAGATATGTTTTAACTTTAAGACAAACACAATTGTCCTCAAGGATAACAGAGACAATTTGCTGTCTGGATTCTCCAGAGTCCAAATAGCAGCAGAAGGCTTTCTTGGCAATGTCAGGCTTCTGCCACATATAGATACCTCATTTTGGAGTATAGCCAAACCACTATATGAGACAACTTGGAAGACCAAAAACTTAACCCTTAAATGGACAACAGCTGCTCAAAAAACTTTTAACACTTTAAAACAGGCCTTGATGCAGGCCCTTGCATTAGAAATGTCAGACCTAACTAAGCCTTTTTCTCTCTTCATGGCTGAGAGATAGAAGTAGCTATGAGAATGCTAACTCAACATTTGCCCCCCCCAAAAAAATACAAAACAGTTGCTTATTTTTACAAGTGATTAGATAGAGCAACACAGGGATGGCCTACCTGGCTACAAACAATAGCCACTATGATACTCTTAGGCCAGGAAGCTTCTAAGATAACCTTAGGACAAAAGATCTTAGTTCTTACTCCACATCAAGTTAAGACTCTGTTAGAACTCAAGGGATATTTGCAGATAACTGGAAAAAAGGCTCACTAAATATCAGACCATTCTTATTAAAAATACAGATGTTTCTCTTTAGTCTTATACTGTTTTAAACCGAGCCACACTTCCCCCAACATACCAGTAGATAAAACATGAGTAAAGTATGAGTGTGAACAGACCATCACCCAAAATTATGCCAGTGGACCTGATCTGAGAGACCAGCCATTAACAGGGCCAGATATCTCAAGGTTCACTGATGGCCACAGTTTCATGAACAATGACCTTAGGTAGGTAGGTTATGCCATAGTCAGCCCCACCCAGTCACTGAAGCAAGAGGACTTCCCCCTAGGACTTCTGTTCAACAGGCAGAAATTGTTGCCCTCACCTAGGCTCTCCAACTTGCATAGGGCATATTACACACACACACACACACACACACACACACACAAAATGACTCCAAATATGCTTTTCTGTTTAACATGCACATGCAGCCATTTAAAAAAATACTTTTGACTAGTCAGTGGTTTCCAATAAAACATGGACCAGAGATCCTCAACCTCAAGACAGTAAATTTCCCAAATGAGGTAACTGTTGCCCATTGCAGGAGACATCAAGCCTCTGTCTCCCAGAAATATTCTAAAGCAGATTCTACTGCCAAACAGGCCACTCTTCAATATAATTCTGGCCCATCCACAGCTCTACCAATAATCCCATTCCAAGATCTTGACTTAAAGCCAGGATACTCTACAGAAGAACTTCAAATGATTGGTAATGAGGGAAAAACCCAAAAGGGACAGTGGTGGTATGTGGGCTCTTACCTCAAAAAGTGCAGTGGAAAGTAAGTCCCTACATGATGCCTTCCACCTAGGGTGGGATGCAAACACCACTATGGCAAATGGGCTCTTTATAGGGTCTTAAATCCATAATGTTATAGTCCAAATCTATATGACATGTCCTGTCTGTGTACTTCATAACCCACAGAATCATGCCTTCCTATTGCCTAAAACAATACAGAAGCATAAGTCCTCCCCTGGTAAAGATTGGCCAATAAACTTCACCCACATGTCTATGGGTAAGGGATATACACACCTCCTGGGTGTGCATTAACACCTTTACTGGGCCTTCCCTTCCAGGTCAGAACAGGCTCTAGAGTTATAAAATGACATCTTTTGATTTTTTTTGTTTCTTTTTAGATCATCCAAGATTATTCCAAAACTGCCTTTAATGAAGACAATAAACAGTAACTTCTTACATGAGACCTTAGAGCTAATCACATCTTCTATCATCACCTAAGAACTTGACAGACAGCTTAGAGAAAGTTGTCCAAAATATCATCTTCCTTTAAAACCAGATACTCACTATAGCAGTAGCCATACAACATCATAGGGACCTAGATCCCCTAACAGCTAAAACAAAGGGGCTATGGTTGTCCCTTAAAAAAGTACTTCTTTTGTCAATAGGTCTACAATAATTAGAAAAAAGGCACAAAATTGTCTGACAATGCTTCCCCAATCCATTTTTTAAAAACTAAATTATAGATGTCCTAGCCAAATATACAGAATTGGGGATCCTGGTTATTGTCCTGGACATGGCATTTATTAGTGCTTCTCACAGCCCTCCTATTTAGATCTGTTAGTTAGTACTTTAATCTGTTAGTTAAATTTGTTTCTTCATGTTCAGCAGCTGTCAATCTACTGGTGATGACCATAATTCAAGATCAAAACCTGCTTCCACATCCATGATTCATCAAAAAATCTTTGGAGAAAGAGCTCAGCTCCCTTGAACTCATAGATCAGTCAGGGCAAAGGTTCCTTGGTTCTGGCACTCTAGGGAGGGCCAAAGCCCCTAGTCAGTCAAAAGTAGCTATAAAAGATTTTTGAGGACCAGAGCTCTAAGGAGTAATAGTAATTAGAATCTAAGGAGCTGATAATATTTAATACCTCACCCAACACCTCTGTCTACATTACTAAAACACCTGACACAGTAAGATGCATGTGTATATACACATACATACATTATGTGTGTGTGTTTGTGTGTGTGTGTGTGTGTGTGTGTGTGTGTGCTGAATGTATCACTTCCTTCCTCCATTTAACCTAAAAACAGCACCACAACACCCTAAGGTTATTCCTGCTTCTGTTGTCCTAGGTGTGGTAGAAAATAAAATAACAAAACCTTAGGAGATCATCAATGTTCTAGACCAGTGGTGGCAAAACTATGGCACACAGGTCTCAGTGGGCTATTTGTATCACTGAAAGCTATAGAAGTTTCCTTATCACTGTGAGTCTAGGCGAAGAGCACTGGCACCATGAGAGTCAGTGGGAAGCACCTAAAGCAATTCTGAAAGCCTATAGAGTTATCAGTCTCTTTTTCCTGTTGCAGTTGCTACCTTTGACCTGTATGCAGTGCTTTTCTGTCACCCTAGCACCTTCCTTGGGCTGTGTTGTACCTTTGTTGACACAGACTGGCCTTGGGCACAACTTCCTATGATCTTCAATAAACACAGTTACTTACTGCTTCCTACTGGGTACACACTTGGCAATTCTTCCCTTGTTGTACACAAGAACCTGGACTATTATTGGCCCATTCAGCTATAACACAGGGACATCACTTACTAGCTTTCCCAACATCCAGACCCTCCTGGTATGACAGCTGGAAGTTTCCAAACCTACAATCACCTCAGATTCCAGAAAAGCAGAGACTCGCAGGCTACTGTATGGTATCACCTCCCCCAAAGCAGGAGAAATTACCCCATGGTGGAAATTGAGGCAGTGTCACTGCTAAGCAAAGACAGTCATTGTGTGGGAACAGACTTGCCCCTTAAACTATAAGGATTCCTCTGGAGCTATGAAACCAGAACTGAGATAAAGATCATCCCATCCCTTACCCCTTTAACTAAGACATCAAATCTGGCCTTGTGCTTTTTGGCAGTGGCTAGGCTGAACCCCTGCATCACAGTGAGCCCCATTCTAATGTTCAAGGTGCATTCCTTTTCCTATTCTGCCTTACATTCTAACTCTGCCTAATAAATCTGACTATACTTCACATTGACACATCCTAGAATTCTTAATCTGTGACATGAGTGAAGAACCTACTTGGCGGATCAAATAGCAGTCCCTGTCTCTACCTTGAGGTGTGTGTGGGACTGTCCTTGAACCCCATCCTGTGTCACTCATTTTGTTGTTGTCTTCTTTCCTTACTGACCAGCCTAACAAGATACTCCAGGCCCATCTTCTTCTCCCTGCCACAGCCCTACACCATTTCTCCAAGGACCCCAGTTCTTCTTGGTGGGGGATGATATTCAAAAACCTGTTTTTCATGCTGGAATATTCAGGGATACTGGGGTATCCTTGCCTCTAGGCACTTTTAGCATTCCAAAAAAACAGAAATGCAAAAAAAATTTATTTTTGTATATCTTCCCTCAAAAAGATAACTTTCTGAGACTGGGCATTGGGATGCCCTTCAGCAGATAAGGTAGGCTCCCAGCATTGCTTTGATAGCATGCACAGGGGGCAGGAGGCATGTGGAGTAGTACCTGTGACAGCAGAGTTGTCAAAGTACCCACAACTGAGTTTCCGAGAGCCCAAAGCCTACCTTTCCCTCAAGCAAGGCAGAGTAGTGGACTGGTAGTAAGGGGGACACAGCATGGCTGACAAGACCAGCAGCACTGTCCCCTGCAGGCCAGGGCTCATGTTAGAAGAGTTGAGCTCCCTTGTGTCCATCAGGTACATTAGAGTTTGGAACAGCACAGGCAATCCTGCAACTTCCAATCAGAGATGTACCAAATCATACTGTAACAGCCAGCAAGGCCAGAGTGACAGCCATAGGAAAAGTACTGCAGGAACTGTGGCAGGGGCCACTAGATTGGTATTCCAGGTATGAGACGCACAGTGAACAAGGGTTTAGCTTGGTTTGTATAACTGAAACAGATCAAGAGCTAGTGCACAGAAGGCTGTTGTCAGATTACTGTCCCTGGAGAGTTTGCACATTAAACTGATTCTTAGGCATAGAATCCATTCACTGAAATGGATTCTGCAACCCCTTGAGGCAGGATCTTGCAAGGCCATGGCAAATATATTAATAAATAGCACTGAGTCCTCTTCACAGACCACACACTGCAGAAAGGCAGTCCCAGAGCCAGGACCAGCTGTTAGAGACAGTGTGTGGGTCCTGGCTCCCATCAGACTGCACTTGATGGCAGAGTCCTGGCCCAGATTTATCCCACAGTGTGCCAGGTGGAGCCACAGGCTCATTCTATGGCACTAATCCCTCCCTAGGTACAGATTGGGGTGGGGATACTTCAGAGCTGACAGACCTGGCTGTTGGGTCTGTGACCCGTGGAACAGGCAGTACCTCACGTGGATGGTACTATGGGGACCAGCTCCTTCTGATATAGGAAGGATATGTGGCCCTGTATGGATCGTGCAGCTGATTGGCAGCCACTAAATATGGCCTTGGTGCCCATGCTTTCTGTTTAGATAGATTGGCACAGTCTTTGGCACCTGGCATGTGACTGCTGATCAAGAAAGAGAATTTAAAGCCATGTATATTCACAAGGGTAGGACAGTGGGTCACATTCATTACCTTATCTATTGTTAACTCCTATTTGCTGTTATAGCCCGTAAGTGGATGGTGTCTAAATGAGCAGCGTCTAAAGGGACATCAGTGGTCTTGCCATTCCAGGGCTGGCCATATTGGTGACGCCATGCTAATCAGACCTGGTTCAGAGCAGGTGGCAAGCACTCTGGGTGGCCTGACAGGACGTATGTGTGTCAGGCAGGAAGATGAGAAACCCTGAGCTTCAGTGTTCAGACACATGAATGAAGCCTTTTGTGTCTAGTGGTCTAAGCATGATAGAACATCCTCCTTATTCCAGGGCCATGTTTTCAGCCTGGGGCCCGTGTTTTTGGATGCTGCCCCCTGGAGACAGGCAGGCTCTCACATGGCCTTATTCACACTTTCTCTTCCTGATGACCCCTCATCCTGGGTGAGCTGACCTTGTGAAAAGGATACAGCAGAAATGATGGGAAGTCATTTGTGAGATAAGGTTGAAAATAGGCTATACTTGTGTCTTGTGTGTGCCCTTTCTTGCTCACTCGCAGGGAAGCCATGTACCATGTCCTAAGCTGCCCTGTGGATAGGCCCCTGGTAACCTGGCTGTGGGGGACCTGGTCCAGGGCCCTTAGATAAATGAATCCTTCCAGTACTTGAAAGAGTGAGCTTGGGAGTGCATGGTCCCTGACAAGCCTTCAGATGTTACCATAGCTCTGGCAGACATTCTGGCTATGCCTTGGCATGTGCCAGACCTGATGGCAAAGGCACAGAACCAAGCTTTGCCCACAGTCCCAACCCAAGAAATGGGAGAAAGTAAATGTTCTGGGTTGCTAAATTTTGGGTTCATTTGGGATGCAGAAATGGAACACAAGTACAATCTTCTACCATTAAGTGGGAGTGCTGCTTCTCTCGGGTAATGTCCTTGGATTCTGGAGGTCACTTATGTCATTTTTCATATGGCCACCACCAATTCGTTGGGTAGCTTGGATGTCTGATTGATTGCAGTACTGGAGATTGAACCCAGGAAGTGCTGAGCTACATCTCCAGCTCTTCTTTGTTTTTCACTTTGAGAAAGATCTTTCAGAGTTGCTCCAGCTGGCCTCGACATTCTCCTGTCTGGCTAGCTGAGATTACAGGTATGCACCACCAGACCTAGCTGATTTTGAGTTCTGAGTTGGGTGCACAGCAAAACAAGGCTCTGCAGTACACTGGGCCTATAATGCAGGCTGTCCTGCAGTTGGAAGACCCAACATGTCATGTTTACATGGCAGACACCAAGAGGCCCCAGGTTCTGGGTGAAGCAGGCCTTTTGCTGTGTGGGATCACATGTCATGAAAGGAGGGTCATGAAGAGGCTGAGACCCTGACCATTGGACCTCATAAAGACCCATGAAATCACAATTTTCAATACGAGTGGGTAGGTTACCAATCCACTGTGTAATGAAAACAATATATTGTTTCTCCTGACTTTTGACACTGTTGCTTTAACCAGGTGTGGTGGTGTATACCTGTAATCCCAGCCCTCATTAGATCAAGGCAAGACAATCTCGAGTTCAAGGCCAGCCTGGAGTACACAGCAAGATTTTTGTCTCAAAAAAGAATGAAAAAAGAAAAAAATGTGTTGTCTTTTTAGGTACACAGCTAATTCTATAGGATGCTAGATGTAATCTATAAGCAATTATAATTTGAGGCAAGTAATATCACATTCTAAATTTTGCATTTTCTTCTCTCACCTATGTAGCGGTACCAGTAATTAATCCTGACTTACAGAAATGCACTTTCAGAAGCTCAAATGAATCTCATGAAGTCCCCTAAGGGCTAGTCTACTACTGCTTTCAACCACCCTCCCCCCTGCAGCTTTTCCCAATCCCAACCCAAAGATGGGATAACAGTCTGTAGTCTCTGGAACCATAGACCTGTCAGAATACCTGTTCATAATTTCAACTTCTCAGCTACCTCTTCCAGAACTCACTGATCTCTGAATGAAAACAGTCCTCAATGTCAGGCTAACATTCCTCAGCTACTTTTTTCCTTTGATTGTTGACTTCATAATATTTTACTACTAAAGTACCACTCTCATGTCATAAACCAGACTTTCTTTTTCTCTTTCTTTTCTTTCTTTCTTTTTTTAATCTGGTATCCCATAGGATAACAAGCCCAGATCTATTATTTTTTTTCTAATGCTAGGGACCTCACACGTGGCAAACAAGTAAGTGCTCTATTACAATCCTAGCCCTTCTAATTTACTATTTTAAAAATATAATTAAAATTATTTTGAAACAGAGTCTCACTATCTTGCCCCTACTGGGCTCGAACTTGCAATCCTATTGGCTAAAACTCTCGAGTAGCTATGATTACAGGCGTGTGCCACCACACCTGACTGCATTATTATTCTTAAAAATCGAAAGATTAAACAGAAAATTGGTCTTTGCATCCGTGCTGACCTCACCGTTGATGGCGCCGGGTTACCCCACTGTCTGCCCCGACCTCCAGGCGACCTCTCCTCTTAGCTGCTGCCCTTGCAGACACATCTTCACCGTCTTTTGTACATGAACGCTCCTAACACTGTTGAAGTTTTAAATGGTGACAAGCGCAACTGTAACAATCTCCACTCTCTGTTTCTGTTTTTTATCACCAGTTCTTCTGTACACTGGATTTTTAAAGTTCAGCAAGAGCAGGACGCCAATAGCGAGCGCCCACCTCCCATACCCTGGGTGGAGTTTCTCTGAAGCCTGCCTGCCCGCTTCTGCCTAAGGGCCAGTTGCTTTGGCAACCAGCGGCTCTCCCAGTAACCTACGTCTCCATTGATGACGCCATCACCTCGCGCCCAGCCTGGACAACGCCTCCGTGCCCCAGCCGCTTGCCATTAGTTAACAGGAAAACGTGAGGCAGGTTTTGCCCAATGGAAGACACAGTTTGTCAGAAGGCGGGACTGGCGCGTACCTGCGGCACGGGGCTTGCCGGAAGCCAGTCTGGGCTGTGCAGCTAGGCTCGCGCAGGTGGATGCAGGTGAGCGCGTGGGCTGCGGCCAATGCCGGGCTGGAGTAGGTGGGGACTGTTGAGGACCCTGCGAGTTTAGGCGGCGCTGCGCTTGCCGGTAACTGTGGCCGCTCCACGTGGGTGTGCGGTGAGTTTTCTGTGGCGCTCAGGAGGCCCCAGGAAGACGAGGGGCCGCTCCGTCAGTACCTGACCCGCCTGTGCGCGGAAGGTGAGACCTGGGTTCCAGGGGGCCAGCATCCTCTCCCAAGCTGTGGCCTCTTTCATTCTCTGTAGTTGTGGCTTAGGACTCGGAGCCCTCGTTACCTGCTGAGGCTTTTCCGCGCTCGCTTTGTACGGTAAGGCGTTGTTCTACTAGTAATAAACAAGAAACACACCTCAGATCTAGCGAGCTTGCATTCTAAAGAAGACAGACAAATGAATAAGACCACACAGCAGGTGATAAGTGCCATGGAGAAAAATCAGGACAGGGATGGAGTGTGGAAAGGCGAAGCCGGTGAGAGAGGGAGATCCCTTGGTAGCTACAACATCCGTGTAGAGAGGCATTAGATACGGGGGAACAGCAAGGAACCCAGTGTGCCTGGGAGTAAATGAAGAAAAGAGGAGAGGAGGCGAAGGCCTAGAGATGGAGGTCGGAGGTGGGGCTAGGACTTTGACTTCCCCAAGTGGAAAGGGAAATCTTTGGGAGTTTTCAAGCAGAGGGGAAGCGTGATTTGACTTGGATGTTTTAAAATTACTCTGCGAGCTGCGTTGGACATCAGCTGAAAGGTTCAGAACAGAAGTGAGTAATCAGTCACAGGTCTTGAGTGATTTGGTTGTGAGATGCGGTTCTGGACCAAGATGCTAACAGAAGAGGCTGTAATAGATAGATGCTGGATGCATTCCAAGATAGAGCCACCAGGGATTTGTGGCAGTTGGATGGCTATGTGATAAATCAAAAGAAGTTGTGAATGGCCCCAAGGTTTGGCTTGAACTAAAGTCTGGATATTATCAGGTGGCTATTTATTGAGAGGCAAACATCATGGAAGATAAGATTTGTGGAGGATGAGTGAAGTCTGAGATGATATGTGCATATGTGAGACATATAGCTATATAGCTGTACATATGGGTAATTGTTCAGGGAGGGATTGAGAAGAACCCTCAAATGCACAAAGGTGGAGGCCATCAGCCTCTAGGTGGTATTTGAAGTCTAATATCCTCATACATCCTCCACACATACACAAATGGCAACTGTGTGGTGATGATTGTGTTAATTCTCTTGATTGTTGAACTGGATTTACATTGTACATGTATATCAAATCATCACATTGTATACCTTGAATTTATACAATTTTTATTTATCAGTTATACCTAAATCTGGAAGAGGAGGAAAAAATATAAAGCTACATGTCTATGGGGGCACAGAGGGAGTGAAGTAGCTAAGCATCGACCCTGGGACCTTCCAGCTTCAAGATCAGCGCCCTAAAGCTATTAGAAACCAGGAGAGTGTGCTGTCTGTGCTGGACAAGTAAAAAAATGCAAGTCAGGAGGGATGATGGAGCAGCTATCATATGCTACTGTTGCGTCAGATAAGTTTTGTACTGAAAATCAGCATTGGGTCTTAGCTACATAGGTGTCATTGTGGTAGATCAGCTGGAACAGAGTGTGAGAGAGAAGAGGAAAAAAGTTCCTGAGAAATGAGGTGTGCATTGAAGGAGTCAAGAGAGTGGTTATATATAGGAGGTTGTGCTTGATTTAAGAGAAGGGAAGAGCTAAGGAAGCAGGAGAGAGGAGTGCTTCTGGTGGTGCAGTCAGGGGATGAAGGGTGGGGCCTGCAGCACAGGTGAAGGTCCTGGACTGGATAGGAGCACACACAGTGCTGGTTAGATAAGAGTTTGTGGAAATTCTCCTCATTGCTTCTGTGCTCTCAGTGGTCAGTAACGAAAGTTATCTACTGAGAACAGAGATATTGGAGGTGTGAGGGTCAGGAGAGGTGAAGGAATGAGACTGGGAGAGTGGCTGGAGTGGGGAGAGGTGGTACAATTGCTGTGCTGCTCTGAAGATTCCCTTAAGGTTAGAGGTTCTAAATTTAGAATGCAGGCCTGTCAGTCTGGTACCATGGGTTTTCTGGCCACTGGAAGCTCTAGGCTCGGCATAGACACACTGCAAGCGTAGGTACTGGAGGTAGGGTTTTGCAGGCAAGTAAGGGAAAGAGGCACAAAGGAGTTGAGAAAACATGTATAAGGGAGTGATTATAACAGTTGACTGTGGAAATTAAATTGTGAGAGGGAGGGACTAGGGACATTGAATTGCAGCAGAGTCTGTAGACTGCAGATCTTAGTGAGACTGAAAGAGTACTGGATTCCAGAATGTCTGAGAGGCCAGCTGAAGACATAGGAGGTGGAATTGGCAATGGATACTTGGCATTAGGATAATGGTGGGTGCAGAGTGACTGTGGTGACACATTCAGGTAGGTCTTGGGAGGGAGAAGGTGAAGCAGATTGTCTAGGAGGTCACTAACCTAGATGGGCAGTTCAGAGTATGGCCTAGGGCTGGAGGAGAGCCACAGGCCAGGTGTGGGAGTCACAACTCTGCTCTGTCCACCAAGCTCTTAGAGGTCTTCAGGTAGCAGGGCCCGGATTCACCTTCAGGAAGCCTTTGCCTGGTGGTGTGGGACATGCCCCTGCAGGACCTGCCCAGACCATAGCAGAGGTAATGCAGATGACCTGAGTGACAGGAGGCAACTGGCACTGTGCGGATGTTTTTAGGTTTAAAGAGCATGTGTTTGGTGTGTTTTCCTGTAGGCTGACTTATCTTTTCAAGGCCTTGTGGAGATGTTTTCCAGCCCTGCAGATTTGCAGCTTCGCCTAGTTTTACTAACTTGACCTGAGCCATGGCGGAAGCTGGGCTCCTTAGCTCCGGTCTTCCTTGGGCTTGTCTCACACAGGCTGTCTGCTTCCTACTGGTGGAATTGTTTGTTTGCTTCACTGAAGATATAACTGAGCTATTTCTTAATTTTTTTCCTGCTTTTATTATAAAAATTATGGAAAGGGGTAAGAAAACAAGCATTCATATAATCGTACCTTATAAAATGTTAATAATTTGATGTATTTTCTTCTAGTATTCCTTTGTGCATATTTGTTTATAATTTTTGTTACAAAATGAGCGTTATACTGCATTTCCATAGATTTAAACCCAACATTGCATTTTATGATGTCGTATGCATTTACTCACATGATTAAATGTTCCTTGAGATCACAGTTGCTAATGGTTTTGTGAGTGTGTTGCTTTGTGCAAGAGTCATTCATTTAACCAGCATACTACTGTTGGACAATTATTGTTTTTCAATTTTTTTAGTATTAGAGATAGTGTTGCTACTACCATCCTTGTATATACATGAATCTGTGTCCATTATTATTTTATTAAGGTGAGTTCCTAGAAGTGGAATTACTGGGCCAAAGTACTTGATAAATATTGTGAAATTACCTTTTAGAAAGACCATAGCAGTTTGCTCTCCTATTAGCAGTGTATGATAATGTCCTTTTCACCATTTTATACAATATAGTGGCTAGTACTATACAATGTAATTTTTATGTAAAAATTGACCTTTTTTTTGGCAGTACTGGGGATTGAATTCATGGTCTTAGCCCTGAGCCACATCTCCAGCCATCCCCCATCCTTTTTTTAAAATTTTGAGACAGGGTCTCGCTGAGTCCATGAGTTGCCCAAGCTGGTCTTGAACTTGTCAGCCTCCCAGAATTCTGGGATTACTAGTATGTACCACTATGCCCAGCTAAAACTGACATTTTTTGATGTGTCTAATTAGCAAAGTCATTGTTTGCATATGGCTAAAAAACCTGCCTTGCTAGGTGACTTGCAGACAACCCCCACACTCCTGAAGAGGTAAGTACAGTGTAACCCATGTGGCTGTTTCTGTTGGAATTACTTCTGTGTTTCTAAATAACATACTAATATGTAATGTGTGATTCTTTACTGATTTTAGAAGTCATCTGTTGGTTCCCTACATTGTGCCTTGTAGCAGACACCTCTCTGCCCAGTAATAGCAGGCTATAATGACACAAGCTTCTTGTGCCTCCATATTTCAGCTGTTACTTTAAAAGTAGTCCAGTCAGCTAAGTTCATTTCCAGCCAAGGTCAACTAGGCTCCAAGTAAATTCCTCCTTTCTGAGTTAACCTTTTGTTCTCTTCAGCGAAGATATGCTTGTGCCCACATTCTGCAGCCTGCCTGCTTGATACTTATTATCAGCAGGTGTCTGAAGGCCTGCCCAGCTTTCCGGCTTCCCATACTTGTAATAAATAAACACTAGATATCCTGTTGCTCAGAGCAGCTTAGATCAGCCCAAGACTCAGTTTCTCTCAAGTCTCTGTCTCTGTGTCTTTATTTCCCACTTTTCTATCTCATAGACATTGATTGTACTGGCTTACCTGAGACCAGGACCCACTGCAGGGATTTGTGGTAACATTCCCTTCCCTATAGTGCCTTGGTTTCCTTTATCTGTGTGCCTGCTTCAGGGTCACAAAGATGAATAGCTTAGGGTATGTAAAGCACATGGACAGGGCCTGGTCTTGGTCAGGGCTCTGTGTGTATGACATCCAGTAGTGATTTCATTGTTGGTAGAAATGACGAGTAGCTATCGAAACATCCCCAAACCTCTCAGGATCATCTTCCTCCTAACCACCAAATGGAGGGAAAAATTTAGATTTGCATTGCCTTATAGCAGTTAATCTGCGTCACTGGATATCTGCAGAAAGGCCTGTGAGGAAATGCCACAGTCAAGGACCTAGAGCGTTCTGACAGTGGTGCCAGGTGACAGTAGTGCCAGGCTGCCCGTGCAACTGGCACAGTTGTGAAGCTCCACCTCAGCTGTAAACATGATGTCCTATTTTGATGGCAGAAATATGGCTTTCTACAACAAGCATCTTTGCACACATATTTTCCCCCATTATTTTTTAAACAGCACTAGAGCATTATATTTTTAAATTTGTGGTAACAAAATAGACTTTAGCTTTTTTTCAAAAACTAAATTTATGGAGTTCTGCATCTATCACCACCATCTAATTTTAGAACATTTTCTTCCTCCCAAAATACATCCTGTACCCATTAACAGTTACTCTGTTTCTTCCCCCCCCCGTTGCCCTCACCCTAAAATACTACTAGCTGCATTTCTGACTCTTTGCTGTAATTATTCTGAATTCTTCATGTAGGTGGAATTATAAATAATATAATAAATAATTATTTTTTTGGTGGGCATTTAAGTTTTTTCCACCTTTAGGATATTATGAGTAATAATATCCTGTAATGATACCCTGTGAACACTAGTGTACACATTTATATGTGGACATGTTCATTTTTTCTGAGTATGTACTAAGAGGTGAAATTGCCTAGGTACAAGGTAACTAAATTTTAAATTTTTTGAGGAAATACCAGAATGTTTTCCACCGTGGTGAGTCATTTAGACCAATAGTTATGGAAGATTTCAGTTTCTCCATTCTTGTCAATATTTACTATTATCTAGCTGGGTGTGGTGGCACATGCCTGTAATACTAGCACTAGGGGGGCCAAGGCAGGAAGATTGCTATGAGTTTGAGGCCAGCCTGAACTACATAGTGAGTCCAAGGCCAGCTTGAACTACATATATAGTGAGACCTTGTCTCAAAAAACAAAAAACAAAACAAAAATTACTGTTCTCTGTCTGGTTTGTTTGTTTTTGGACAGGGTCTTACTTTGTATCCCAGGTTGACCTTGGACTCCCAGTCCTCCTGCCTAAGCATCCTGAGTACTGGGATTACATGTTTTTTATCTCCATATGTAGCTGTCTTTTTTTTTTTTTTCCCCTTTCTTATTGTACTGGGGATCCACTCCACAGCTTTGTATACTGAGCTACATCCCCAGCTCAACTCGCCTGTCTGTTATTCAAGCCATCCCAGTGAGTGTGAAGTGGTATCCTTTTTGATTTGCATTTCCTAGATAACTAATGAAGTTGAACATCTTTTTGTGTACTTCAGTATGTGTTGAAAGCCTTTGCTCGTTCTGAAATTGAGTTGTCTTTTATTGTTGAATTGTAAGAGTTCCTCATATATTCTAGATACACACAAGTCTCTTTTGTCAGATATGTGATTTGGACATACTTTCTCTGATACTGTATGGTGTCAGTTTCCTTTCATGCTGGCATTGTTTGAAGTATAAGTTTTCAGTTTTGCTGTAGTCCAATTTATTTTTTTCTTTCAATGCCTGTTTTTAGCTCTTACATCCATGTTTCTGGTAAGAGTTCCTCATATATTCTAGATACACACAAGTCTCTTTTGTCAGATATGTGATTTGGACATACTTTCTCTGATACTGTATGGTGTCAGTTTCCTTTCATGCTGGCATTGTTTGAAGTATAAGTTTTCAGTTTTGCTGTAGTCCAATTTATTTTTTTCTTTCAATGCCTGTTTTTAGCTCTTACATCCATGTTTCTGATCCATTGAGAGTTAATTTTTGTGCCCCCCTTTCTCTCTGTCTGTCTGTCTCTCTGTCTCTCTGTCTCTCTCTGTCTCTCTCTCTCTCTCTCTCTCTCTCTCTCTCTCTCTCTCTCGTGTGTGTGTGTGTGTGTGTGTGTGTGTGTGTGCGTGCGTGCGCACGCTGGGGATTGAACTCAGGACCTTGTGCTTTCAAGGCAGGTGCAGTGTCACTGAGCTAAATCCCCAGCCCTGAGTTAATTTTTGTATACAGTGTGAAGTGGGGCTCTGCATTCATTGTTTCCTATGTGGCTATCCAGTTACTCCAGCGCACTGTTGAAGAGACTGTTCTTCAGATTGTCTGGGCATCTTTGTTGAAAGTCATTTCACCAAAAATGAAAGTAAAGATTGTTTTCTAGAATGGACATTTCATTGTCTCTAAGTTGTGAGTCATTATCTCTTTTAAAACTATTAACAGAAATTTCTCTGTAATGGAAAAGTGTTTCTTTCTCTAGCAAATAGGCTTAGTGATTTTTTAATGGTAACTCTCAGAGTGAAGAAAGATTTAACTTTTGTAGTAACTGGTATATAAATATTTGCTGAGCTTTCCTTATTTTCCTGACAAGGTAATTGGCCAGCCCATCCTCTGTGTTTTTATGCCCCTGTGTCAACAGTCTCTCCTTTCAAGATTTCTCATTATACTGCTAATTGAAATTTGTAGCCTCTGGCTTCAAATGCTTTTTAAAGATAAGGCCTAATTAAAAAATACAGAGCTTGGAATTTTCTGATTCCAGAATAGAATATTCTCTCAACGTGCTGTAACCTGTGACAGCCCCAAATGGGACAGGGAGTCCTCAGTGCTAACTCACTCCATGTCCCAAGCTCACCTTATACCCCCGTCTCTTACTCACCAAGAGTGGTGTTGGGCCCCAAATCTGGTCTCTAGGGATGGTCCACTACCCCTTCCATATGATCATCATCTCAGTTTCCTTTTTTTTTTTTTTTTTTTTCTTTTTTGCAGTGCTAGGAATGAAACCTAGGGTGTACTGCATGCTAGGCAAGCACTTTACCATTGAGCTCCATCCCCAGCTTGGTCATCCTTTTAAGGTGGTCACCTTCCCACGACTGTATTCTGCCTTATGGGGTTTTTGTTGTTGTTGTTGTTAGGTTGGTTTGTTGTTGTATACTGAGGATTGAACCTTGGGGCTCTACCTCTGAGCTATACACCCAGCCCTTTTAATAGTTTATTGCTGAGACAAGGTCTCATTAAGCTGCCCAGGATGGCCTCAAATTCCTGATCCTCAGGCCTCAGTCTCCATAGCAACTGGGATTGCAGGCAAGTGCCATCACACCCAGTCTTTATTTATTTATTTTACATAGCCATTCTCATCTTTCTGGCATATTATGCACACACACACACACACACACACACACACACACACACACACCATACATATGTGAGCTCCAGAAGGGCAGGCAGGTGTTTTGGCTGCCAGTTTCCATTCCTTGTCCCGGAAGTAGCTTGGTATCCCCAGAGATCCCTCCCTCAGGTCAAGAACTCTCCACCCCCCACACCCATGTCCCTCCAGGCTCCTTGTCATGCAGTGCTGCAAAGGTAATTGGCTTTATAGTTCATGGACTTTTCTGTTTTTGTATGAGGAGTCATATATACTACTGTGCTTGAGAAAATAAACACAGTTAGATGCATCTCATCCCTCACATTGCTTGTCTGGCGTTGGTCCTTATGAATGGCCTGGCTGGTGCTGCCCATGGCCTAGAGGAGACATCCCAGCCTCCCCAGGTCCTCAGCCTAGGCATGGCCAGATGCTCATGATAGGGCATGTGACTCATCACAGCCTATGTAGGAATGTGGGTCCAGAATCATAGAAAAGGAAAATAACCCCAAATATTTAGTAGGCAATAGGAATTAGAGAATAGGCATACTTTCACCTCTGGAAAATCATAATATTGTCACTAAAAATGTCTTTAATCTTAAGTTTTGGGTTTATGTTGGGTTAGAAATACAGAATATATAATCTATGTAATAATTATAGTTATGTTAAATAAAAACACTCAGAAAACAGAAAGGAAATCACCAAATTGTTAAAATGGCAATGAACTAGAAATTTGATTTTTATATATTTTCCAAACTTTGTGAAATACCTTTGTGTTCCTCTTATAATTGTAGAGCATTCTTCTCCCTTGTTAAAAACACTGTCCTCACCTAAGACCTCTTATTTCCTATGGATTTAGCAGTGTGCTTTCTCCATTGCAGGATGGCAAAACAGAAGAGAAAAGCTCCTGAAGTGACAAAGAAAAAGTGCAAAAAACTGAAGAAGGTGTCTGTGGAAGAGATACTGCAGGCACCTGATGCCAAACCAGACGAGGAGGAAGCCAGCCTGGAGGTAAGGCCCTACACCTGGGGCTGTGCAGTGTCCCCAGAAGCCGTCACAGGACATGGGAGTCTGGGTGAGACTTAGGTTGGAGTGCTATTAATTATCTCGTCAGCCGCCACAGCTGCAAACTGTTGAGTAATGCCCTGTTTTACATGGGACTGTGAGGTGCTAGATTGGCCACACTGGGGGCCTAGGATGGCAGGGTGTCTGGGATGGTGAAGGCCTAGAGTGGGCTGTGCTGGCAGGAAAAGGGAATTACGTGCAGAAGGGGAAACTGTTCCTCACCATGAGGCTCATGAGTAGCAGGAGACCCATCTGAAGACTTAGATCTTAAAAGTGTGTGATCTGGGGATTTAATTCAGTGGTGTCACCACCTGCCTTGCAAGCACAAGGTCCTGAGTTTGATCCCCAGTATCAAATAAAATAAAATAAAAATGTTCATTCACATGCTGAGCATTTGAAAATCCATAGTAACATCACTCTTAGAACTATACCCAATGGATTGTAAACATGATTTTCATTCTCACCAAGATAGAACCTGTGCACCCTCTTCCTGAGGTTGCATATTTCTGTTCTCTATCCTGTATTGTTCATCTTCCACAATAATATGTATATTTAAGTTTGAACCCACCAAATTGAGTGTTGAAATTTTACTTCTGTATTGAACTCTTTTTTTTTTTTTGGTACCGGGGATCAAACTCTGGTCTTTGCACTTGCGAGGCAGGTGACAGAACCATTGGGCTAAGTCCCCAGCCCCATGAGCTCTCATTTTAATTAGTACTGTTTAGTGATCAAAACAGTATATTATCAATTTTGTCAAATTAGTCAACATAAATTATATCACACTAGCCATGCCTCTCATCACACTTGGCAGAACTCTTCGTGTTTGTGCTGTTAATTCAAGTGCAAGTGATGGACTGACTGAGTATTCAAGTGAGACTGGGCTTCACGCTGGTTCTCTTCCTGTTTTTCATTTCTGGATTTAAGTGCTCAGTAATCTTGTTCACATAAATGAGCAAATGGGGATAGAAGTTTTATCCTAGCAATGTTGCTTAATTCTTTGAATTCTGAGACCATTATTTTTGGCATATATTTTTAAAAATACATGTGCATGTGTGCATGTGTGTGTGTGTTTGTGTGTGTTGCAGGCTAAACCCAGGGTTCTGTGCATGCTAAGCTTATACTGTACCTCTGAGCTATACCCCCAGCCCCACAAAATATATTTTAAAAATCTACTGTTAAGTGTTAACTTAATTATGCACCTCTTCAGTTTTTTTGGAAGGAAGATTTGGAAAGCTCTGATTGGCATACAAATTTTTTCCCTTTGTGATATAGCTTGCATTCATGTGGTGCTCCAGGCGTCCTTGTACCTGGGGATGGAAGGGGTACACTGTAGTACGATAGGGTGGCAGATATCATTTCTTTCATAAAAGAAAAGGTTCCCTCCCTATGTGAGGGCCTGGCTCCTTGACTGGACCTGGCTAGGCTTTGTTCAGAAGACTTTGGCAGTGTCTGACCATCAGCTTGAAGATGCTCCTTGACCTCTAACTTGGAAAGCCTTGGGAAGCCTTGATGTTCTCAGGAGATTTGTGCCTAGGCTGGTCTAGGACTCTGTCCAGTTAGGCAACTTGGAGCTTTTGGGAGGTGGTGTAAAGTAACATGCAGGTCTGTGTCAGGCAGCAGATGGGGGAGTCAGGGGCTGGGACAGATGGGAGAGGTGCAGAGTGTATGCCAAAAGCAAGGCACAGCCATGTCTCAAGAAACCATCTGTCGCATCCCTGGACCACCTGAGAGAGCAGAGAAAGTTGAACAGAGCCCAGGATTCCTTCCTTGGCCTCTGTTCATTGGCTTTGTACAGGCAGCTTGCACAGGTCTAAGGGAACAGGAAAGCATTTTACCTGCATCTTCCTTCATGTCAGTCTCTTATTTACCAAGCCATTAAATTCCTGTTTCCCTGGGCTAACTGCCTCTTGCTGAAGCCACATGGGTTGGTTCTTATTTTAAGACAGGGTCTCACTAAGTTGCACAGGCTTGGCTGGAACTTGCCATCTTTTTGCCTTTGCCTCCTGAGTAGCTAGTATTACAGGCATGTAGCACTATATCCAGCTGTGTGTGTGTTTGTTATTTTGTTCTTGCATTACTTGGGGAATTTGCACTGAACTACATCCCCAGCCCTTTTTATTTATTTTTTAAATGTTGAGACAGGATCTCACTGAGTTGTGTTATCTGGGCTCAAACTTGTGATCCTCCTGTCCCATCCTCCCAGAGTGCTGGGGATTATAGGCCTGTGTCACCATGTCTTGCTTTGGTTTTTTTATAGCTTGCAGATTCCAGATATAAAGGGTTTCCAGGAGCTCCTGGAGTCTTGTGGTGGTTCAGCTGCCCCATGCAGAGCTTCTCCCCTTCCTGATGGCACTTTGCTGCTTTTTGAGGCTCCTCCATTTTCTTGGGCATGAGCTCCATTCTGTCACCTTGGAGGTTTCCATGTTGTAAGTAAAACTTGTAGCTTTCCTTTCTTAGTGAGCCCTCTAGCATGATCTCTGCAGGCCACTGGCCTCTGGTAGGACACACAAAACAGCAGAAGTTGGAGTTTATAGTAGAAATGGATCAAGGTTAAAATTCCTGCCTGAGCTAGGAAATGGTGGATTTATTTTTTAAGTTCAGAAAATTATTATTAAAGTATGTGATTATTTTTCATTATTAAAATACATGTTGGCTGGGCATGGTGGCACATGCCTGTAATCCCAGCACTTGGAAGGCTGAGGCAGGAGGATTGCTGTGAGTTCGAGACCAGCCTGGGCTACATAGTGAGCTCCAGGTCAGTCTCAACTACATAGTGATACCCTGTCTCAAAAAACAAAACAAAACATGTTGATTACAGAAATATGGAAAACAAGCTGAAAGAAGAAACTATCTTGCGTGTGTTTTCCCCTGAAAGCTGTTCTTTGGAAGCTAGATCTTGGTTTGGTTTACAGCATGGAGTTACTGGTAAAATCATGTGCTTTATTGAATTTTCCTGCACAACTATTGAGGGTTGACCTCAGGGTCACCATGAGCAGCAGGATGTCCTGTGGCTCTGGGAGGAGGTTGCTGGGAGAAGAGGCCTGGTTGCTCCAGGCCTGTAGGGGGCGACCTGGCATGGCGTGAGCCTGGCCAACCAGCAGGGGTCACCAGCCACACTCCTTTTGGAGATAGTGTTGGAGCCCAGTTACTTCCCAGGCTGGCAGGCAGCTTTTCAGTGTGGTCTTTGTGACTTAGCTCTTTGGCTTGGGAGCTTGCGTCCTAAGGCCCCTTCTTGTATTTTTGGGAGCCAGCCTCTTAGCAAAGTGGGGACTCTGTCCTTAAAAACACATGCTGGTCTCTGCTCTCCACGCAGCTCTTCACTCACTGTTCTGGTTCTCATGGGAAATTATTGAAAGGAGGCCATCACGCATATTTTTCAAGGAAAAAAATATGGAAAGCTGAACCTAAGCATTCAAGAAGGGTGAGTTGCAAGGCCTGGAGAGCAGCATTCCGTGTTATCAGGAGCTCATGGAAAAGTACTGCACCAGCCCCTCCCTGTCCCCAGAGCCTCCACATGAACCTCTGGGATCTGCAGAGAATGGAGAAACCTCTGTCCCCTCTAGGGCCGCTGTGTTGTCCTCCTAGGAACGTTCATCTGGGGAGCTTTGTGGCTCGCACAGCCTCTTCCCACAGTACAAGCTCTGTGCTTGTGCCAGGACAGTTGAAGTGTCCCTAAGTGCTGGAAACTTCATCGCCCCTTGGGGAGTGGTTTCCATGGAGCCTGAGTTCCCACTCAGGCTGTGGGCTTGGCATGCAGAGCTGCTGGGCCATCTGGGCTGTGGCTCCTGACTGGTGCCTTGGTCTGCAGTATGCCAGGCTCCTCAGCCAGGCTTACTCATCACCTCCCTATCCAGAGATCCTGGCAGGTCCAAGTGCTGAGGATGTGGGTGGTCTGGCAGAGCCCTGTGCAGGGCAGAGCTGCTCCAAATTGCCTTGCTTGTTGTGTCAGTGGCTGGGTTCTCTCTGCCCTATTGTTGGTCTTAAGAAGGGCTTGGCTCCTGCTGCTCCCTCTTCCTCAGTTCTTCTAGGCCACAGAGTCAAGGGCCATATGTTGGAATTTAGCAGGCTTTCCTGTCCTAGGATGATGCCCTGGACCATAGGGGCCTCAGTCTTTGTCCATCTGCCTTGGGAAACCATTCTAGGGCTAGGAGTTCTGCTTTGATTATTTAAACTCTTCCAGAGCTAGTGTCCTGTTTACTAGGGCTGTGAGATTTGCTTTTAGGTAACTCAGGTCTTCAGGACTGGTTGGGGCATCCAGATGGGTGAGGCTGGCTCACTGGGCACCCACTAGAGCTGGTTGAGGTACAAGGAGGTTGCATTTGTGATTCTGCAGGTCAGCCTCCCTACCCCTTTACCCTCCTTCCTTCTTGGCCTCTCCAGAGGAGCGGGTATGCTGGGTATTCTGTTTCTGTCTCGGAATCATGTGAAGGGAGACAGCATAAACATAACTGCCATACCAGTGCCAAGTGTCTGCAGGGCTTGGGGCCCCTCTGATGAGTGGGCCACCTCTTTGCTGCTGTAAACACAGCTCTGGCTGCTTGGAAACAGAGTGAGTGAGCTGGGTGGAGGGCAGGTCTTGCTCATCCTGTCATTGATATGAATCCCTTATGTCTGCCAAGCACTTTTCCATGGGCAAAAGCACCAGTGTTGGGTACTCAGCAGCCCCTGAGATGCAGGAACCAAGGCATGGGTTTTGTGACAGTTCAGCAGACAAAACCAGGATCATGTGCACTTGGCCAACTGGTGACAGACTTACCAGTGGGCTTCCTGCCTCTGGCTGTCTGGTCCCCAAGAACACCTGCTGTCACCCTTGGTGTGTCTAGGCTGAGAGCTGTCCTCTGTGGTGATGGTTCTTTGCATGCAGTAGCCAGTAAGCTCCATGTAAAGAGTATCCCCCGCATGGTTGGCAGCTGCCTCACTGTGACAGTGGGTAGTGTTGATGGGAACCATGCTGTCCTGTGTCAGGAATACAGCCTGTAGTGTGCAGTGACAAGTCTCACAAAGCAGGAGGAGAGCAATTCTCTCTCTCAGAATGTGTGTGCATTTGGTGAGCCAGTGGCTTCACAGGTCCCCAAGTGCAGTCTTACCATCAGTACATTTCCTTGGGTTCTGCCCTGCTGGCCAGACTCTAGGTTGAAGCCAGCCTTGTTGAGAAGGAAGCTGCTCAGCTGTGGCTCTTGATTTCCTTCTTTGTAATCTCAAAAATCAGATGCGAATTATATGGGCATTAAGCCCGACAGCTTTGTATAAAACCATTAAAAAGAGGTTATGGCCTTGAGAATTTCCTCAGAGCCGAAATACTTCACAACAATGGTATTTTGCCTCTAGGACTGTCACTGCTCTGGCTGGATTTGTCATTACACCCTTGGGGATGAGGTTGCTGTCTTTACAGACAGCTCCCTGGAAGCCCGAATTACTTTTCTTAGTAGAATTCCACCCTGCTCCCCCCACCATTTGCTGGCTACTGGACACTCTTAAGTCCTCAACCAACTGGAATTACAAACTGGTAGACTTGCAGAGTTGAAGGGATTTGGAGGTTGATTAATCATCTTACATGGAGAACTAGAGAACTGCGGTGGGCCCTGAGATCCTTAGCCTAGCAGGAAATGGCGTCTCATCCTGGCTGTGCTGTTGCCTCCTTTGTGGGGGTGCGCACCACACGTTTGTTGTCTGTGTACCAGGTGTGTCTTCTGGGAGCCAGTGTCTGTGCCTTTGAGTCACTCCCAGGTTGGGGCTGTTGTGCACATGCCCTGGACACCTGTTTGTCCTTGGGAGGATCCTAGGACTGGTGTTGCTGTGTGTGTGATTTTCTGGGAACCTGCTGGGCTGGTTTCCAGAGCAGCTGTGCCTCAAGCATGGTCCCACAGCCACACTTGAAGGTGCCAGGGGCTCTAGGGGTGTGTCAGCTCTCCGTATTGTTAGTATTTCAAATTTGGTCATGTTTGTGATATAGTCATGTCTTAAATGTGTGTGGTTTTTAAACACAGCTTTATAGAGGTATAATTCACACAATAAACCACTTACTGAAAGTATGCATTCTGTTGTGATTTAGTTAGCATTTGACTATTGATTGCTAATGATGAAGATCTGACATGTTTTTTGGGTGAAGTGTCTGTTCAGTTCTCTTGCCCATTTCTATTGACCTGTTTTCTTACTGAGTTTTGGGAATTTGTTACACATTCCGGATACAAGACCTTTTCAGATTTTTGTTTTGCAGATATATTTTCTTCAAGAGTAGCTTTTGAAGAGCAGACACTTTACTTCAGATGAAGTCTAACTTACCAGTTTTTCTTATATGGGTCAACATGCTGCTTTGGCTCAGTGTGACCTGGAATTGCTTCCAGGCCAGAGTATACACATGTGCCTCACTGGGTTCAGTTTCATGCATGTCAATTATCCCATCTCTTTTGCTACTTTCTGAAGCAAATCTGGAAGTCCTCTTTTGTGAGTGCCTTTATTAGGTGTGATTAAAAAATACAGTGAATGCTGCTGGTGAGCGCTGCACAACAGAAAGAAGGGCTCTTTTTTTACATTATGATGTGTCCTCACTCACTTTGCTCACCAGATCTGGTACCATGCAACTACTGACTCTTCCTCAAAGTCAGAATGATCATGAAAGATAAATTTTTTCAATTGATTTGGGATATGGAGGCAAGAGATAATTTGAAAAGAGGACTTCCAAAAGTACTTCAGAAAATGGCAAGAATGATGGGATAATTGTGGTGGAAGCACAGGAAGTATTTTGAGGGGAATTAATGACAGTGTATCTTTTACATAATAAATTTTTAAAACTTAGCACTCATCATGTATTCTGATCACATTTTATATATTTTCCTCATTCCTAGTGAGACTGAAATTTGTTAAATTATTTTTTAAGCATTTTTCTTCCATGAACTTCCCAATCACAGCTTTTGCCTATTTTTTTTCCTGTTAAACTGATTGTTTTTTAAAAGATTTTTTTTTTCTTTTTGGTGTGCATATATTACATTCTTTCAGTTCTTGTCATTTTTACTTTTTAATGTTTTTTTCTATAGGAACATTAAATATTTGTGCAGGTACATTATCAGTCTTTTCTTCGTGGTGAAGCTTTCTCTTTCATACTGAACAATAAACATTCCTATACGTTTTTTTCTCTTAATTTTGTAGTTTCAGGTTTTTTTCTCATTGAGTTTATTGGTACATTTTAGGTATACAGTACAGTTACATTCATCATTGGGATCTTGTACCTTTACATGACTGGTCTTGGTTCTCATTTTTTCCCAATACCCCTGCCCTGCCTTCACCCTCTTCTCCCTCTCTATTTACAAAAGCTTTATTTCCATTTTTTCATTTTCTCATATTTTTTTCTTTTCCCTTATTTCCTTTCCCCTATTGTAATTTCAATTTTTGTATTTTGTTTGTTTGTTTTTGGTACCAGAGATCAAACTTGGGACTTTGCACTTTCTAGGTAGTTGACATGTATTTTGTTTTTATAAGTTAAAATTTATACTCATGTCTTATGTGAGATAGGGATTTTTTAATAAAGAAAGATACAGTTGTTCCAGTAATAATGAACATATAATAACGATACAATAAATTTAAAGATCTTAGTCCATCTCTAAAGTTTCTTAGGTCTGTATTTGGTTCTATTTATGTTTTTTTTTTTTTTCCATACAATGCTTTAAAATTAACATTCATTTGTGGGCTGGGTTTTAGCTCATATGGAGCTGTCCATGCCTGTCTCATAAGTGCAAGGTCCTGAGTTCAAGCTCTGGTACCAACAAAAAAAATTTTTTTTATTTTGATTAGGTAATACAGGCAAACAGTCTAAAATTCAAAAAAGAAACAACAGAGCATCACAAAATGTCACCCCAGCAACCTGATTCTCCTACCAAAGAGGGTTTTTATTTTGTTTGTTTTTGCCATTTTCTTAAGTTTCCTTCCAGAGATTTGATAGAAGAATTTGATCTGAAGAATGTGTACATTTTGGTGACATATTTTTTTTGTTGTGTATTGTGTGTCTGAAGTATGCAGGTATAGTGCTGCACTTTAAGTGGGGAATGTGCCTATCTGTGTGACTACAGTATAGCTGATACCAGGGTCTTTGGATCCAGGGAACAGAAATGCACTCACTTTGGGGAAGGGAAAAGTCCTCATTATTTTAAAAATAAGAGTTGCATAATATCCCATTATGTTGTTATACCATTATTTTGTTAGGTCTTTATTACATGGCTTAATGCTTTAGTTTTAAGCGAGGTGTGGTGGCACATGCTTGTAATCCCAGCACTTGGTAGGCTGAGGCAGGAGGATTACTATGAATTCAAGGCCAGCCTGGGCCACATAGTGAGCTCAAGGTCAACCTGAATATGGCAAAACCCTGTCTCAAAGAACAAAAACAAAAACCTTTAGTTTTTAAAATGTTGTTTTAATATAGTAGAGCAAATACTTTATTTTATTTTATTTCTGTACCAGGGATGGAACTTGTGCTTGTGAAGCAGTTGGCAGAACCACTGAGCTAAATCCCTGGCCCACTTATTTTTTGTTTGTTTTGTTTGTTTGTTTGTTTGCTTAGAATATAGCCTTGGCCTTTGTCGTGTGTTTTTTTGTTTTTATTTGTATGAATTTTAGAATCAGTTTTTAGATTTGTGCTAATCAAGGTTATCTTTTATGTCATTCAGAAAAGTGTTGAATTTTCTCTATAGAACTTGCCTGTTTCTTGTAAGGATACTTTAGAGTCTTGCTAGATACTTAGAGTTTACCTTTTCCTAGAACACAATGGCTATAGTAGCTTTCATTGGCTTTTTACATATAACTTGTAGCAAAAATGCAGCTATGTGAAATCTTGCTGGTGCCAAGCAGACCATAATCGCCTCCCCATGTTGCTCGTGGTCTGGTGTGTGGCCCTGCTGGCCGTTGTAGATAGGATCATCTCCCAGAACACAAGAAAATCCAGTGATGGATGCATTCTGACCTGGCGGGTCACCAGTGGTTTTCCCTGATTTCCTCTTGTGCGCTAAGTAGCTGATGGCATTTAGATTGCCATATGGAGATAGATGAGCCAGTCCTGGTGAATCTTGGAATGGCCATTTCCCTAAGGCTGGGAGTAGCTGTATCCTGGGGAACTTTCTCTTCCCTGCACAAGCCTGGAGAGCCCCAGCTGCTCAGAGGCGTAGTGTCCTGGGGCACATCCAGGAAGGGCTGACCAAAGATGGTGGTGGCTGTACATTGCCTCCTGCTGCCAGCATCATACCCTGGGAGGGCTGCCTGACCCTGGGAGGACAGAGCTTCAAACAGTGTTTGACTCAAATAGACATGCATGTCCCAGTCCTTGGAAATGCTGAAGCTGAGACAGGAGGGGCATCTCAGGGATGCTGGGGATTGAGGGGTCCTCTGGCTTCTTCTAGCATTGCAGAACTCACTCCCAACTTCTCTGCATCCTCCTGGCCTTCGTGTTCCATCGGCAGCATCTGCAACATCACTGTGGCTCCAGTGATGAAAACAGCCATGACCCACTCACCAGCCTCTTGCTGTGCCACACCTAGACATGGCTGGGTCTGGGCCTGCAATGAGTGACCATTCTGGGAGCTCCTGCTGGGGGAAGTAGGAGTGGCTCCTCACGTTGCAGGCACCATGGGGACATGGCAGGACCATGCTATCAGTACTCACTGTTACTGTCCCTTGAAGAAACTTTGTAGATTCACAGTAAGGTACAAAACAGAATTGCACAGTCTCCTACAGTGATGAGCCCCAGTGTCAGAACCAGACAGGGCAGTGGGGCCTCACGCAAAGCTGCTCTGGCTTCACAAGTCTCTGTGCATGCGTGTGTGTGTGTGTGTGTGTGTGTGTGTGTGTGTTTTCTCATGCAGTTTTCGTATGGGTGTGAATCTGTAACCACTACAGTAGCCTAAAGCCCTCACTCACCCACTGAGTTGTTGTTATAGGTTTCTGCTTTTGTGACTGTAGCTGCTATACATAGTCATGATTGTAAGTTTTCTTTCTCTGGGGTCTAATTGCTGGGCCATAAGGTATATGCATGTTTAGTTTTTTAAGATACTGCCTATCTCTTTTCCAGATAGCTGTCTGTGTTACGTCCTCGCCATGCACACGTGAGAGATCCAGTTTCTCAGCCCCTCAGCCTCAGCAGTGTGCAGGGTGATCACTGTTTTCTGTTTTAGCCAATCCCAACTTTGTGCTCACATTTTTAAGAGGACAGCCCCCTAGTGTCCTAGAAGTTAGGAGAGCCAGAATGAAAACCATTGCTTTTCCAGGCTTTGGTGATAGGTGCACTTGTCTTTTTCAGTTCTAGAAACTTCCTGGGTGGCCCTGTCTGCGGGGTTTTCCTGGCCTTGTGACGGGACCTCCTACTGTGTTCACCCCATCTTCCCTTCCCCTGTGACATCCTTGTCTCCTCCAGGAGTTTTCGGGGTGACTCTTCTCACCACTCATGTGGGGTCACTGAGAGTGCACAGTACAGGTGAGCTGCAGCCACACAGCCTGTGGGTGGGTTGGCCCTCCTGTGCTCTTCACCAGCTTCTGCACAAGCATGTGTGCCTCAGTCTCCTCAGCCTGCCAGACCTGAGGAGCTGCGGAAGAGCTGGGGCATGCCCAGCTTTCCTCCCGCTGCCATGGAAATCTGACAATTCCCATTTTGGGCCAAAGAAAACAGGATCTATTCCCCTCCCCCAGCAGGCAGCTGTGCTTCTGTCGATATCCACTGCTTTAATTGCAGCTGCGGTCATCCGGGGAGATGTTTGTGAGCTCTGCTTCCTTGTAGCCAGCAGAAAATAGCTCAGCAAATACAATTTGAAAAAGTAATGTTTGTTGTTTTTCCTGAGTTGTACATGATCAATGTAAAAAACATTAGAAAATACAGAAAATGTGCAGAAGAGGCCAAAAAGCCTAATTCCAGTACTCAGAGCCAGCACTGCAGCTGATACTGTGGAGTGTGCCCTCCTGGCCCTCCTACAGGGGCACAGAGAGTGCATGTACCCCTCAGACCGAACAACTGTGACAGATAGGGGCTGCTTTCAGTTTCTTTGCTTGCTTCCAAGAGTGGTCATCTCCCATATATGTACTGGTTGGTTATTTTTCTGTTTGAATTAGTGTGGTATTTTTTTTAACCAGTTCTGTTATATGCATATTTCTTCCATATTGGCTCGAAAGCACATATTATATACCAAGAGCCTGTTGTCTTTTCTCTGCATTTCAAATGTTTGCTCCCTGAGTTATTTGTGATTGGCTCTTGCCCTAATGGCGCACCCCGCCCTGAGCTCTGCTCATCAGGCACAGGCTCGGCACTCACCCTGAACCACTTGTTCTTGTCCCAAAGTGCTGCATCCCAGACATAGAAGGAGGTAGAGGTCTTGGTTGCTTCAGAAACACACCTTTGCTGCCTGAGCAACTTAGCACAGAAGTCACTATCCATGGCCACTTTGCAGTGGAAGCCCCTCTGCAGATTGGGCTTTTGGTTTAAAGCTTTCTGTGTTTGAGACCTCAGGGGCTAGTTGTGTCTTCCAGGATGTGGAGGAGCCGGAAGAAGAGGTCCATGCTTGCCCTGTTGTGTTTCTGTCAGCCTATCATGCTCCAGCTTGGTGTGTGGTTACAGCCTTGTGGAGGTCCCCTCACAGGATGTGGGGTGACAGTGATCGCCTGGTAGACGGGGTGACTTAGTGGGCATCTGGACCAGAAGTCTCCTCAGTTCAGAGGTGGAGTTGCAAGTGGGATCTGGAAGCTGGTTCTGACTTAAAGCCTGGCCAGGAGAGGTGGTTGCCCTCAGCTTTTCCCCAGGCAACTGTGCAGTCGTTCATCCCTCTTAGTTCTCACACCTGGGGAACCATCCCCACTGTGCACGGGGCTGTTGTGGGCCTGAGTGTGACAGGACCCAGGGTGTGTTAGGTTATAAGCTCTAAGCAGATGAGTTGTCAGCAGCCCAGAGGGACCCAACAGAGAAGGCCTGCTGTGGGCAGGCAGACTGGGCTCCCAGAGGGTTTCTGGTTCATCCTCTTCAGCCTATTGGGATCAAGATCACTGGGATGGTCTTAATTCTTTTATGAGATTAAATCATTTTAAAATAATAACTATATGCTAACTTTAAAAGTTCAAGTAACATAAATACAGTATATAGAACTTTGTGAACAGGCTAGATCTGCTTCAAACATAAAAATCTTGGGGTAGTTGTAACAGCAAAATTATTTAGCATAGTAGCTCAAAAGCTAGAAATAAAGAAACTTAAAGCCAGACTGATGAGTGACACTGCAGCCAGGTGGCCCTGAGGATACCCAAAGTGGATTCTCCACCAGAGGCTGGAGTTTAGCATGGACCTGGCATAGGGTAAAGCCAGACTCATGACTCACCTGAAGAGCCTATACGTCTTGTCCGTAACATGTGAATTATAGGAGCCTGGTACCAGCCCAGACTTTATAGGAAGATTGAGAGGTATTCTGTGAGTCAGTCCCAGGGCTACTGCTTGTGTAAGTACTAGGCCTACATTGCCACCAGCCCCATAAAGGGGATGCCATGGTTGGGAAATTGTCACACAAACTCATGTGGACCACATAGACACATCAGAACAAGCCACCCCCACCTGCTGAGGGCTCACTTGGAGGTGTCTCTACACTGGAAAAGCACAGAGCACAGCAGGAAGAGAGCTCAGGAACATTAATATGTGGACAGACTAGAGTTCACAAAACATCTGAAAAAACTGTAGTAGGTTTAAAGTTCTCACAAAATTGAAGGAATGCTCCCCCACCATAAGATGTGAAAAAAAGTGAGATACTGGAAGTGAAATATGATCATGGAATCAGAAACTGAGCAAACAAGGTGAATAGCAGGTGGGACAGAGCCAGAGAGAGCCGAAGAAGCTGGAAGGCAGGAGTGAGGAAATGACAATCATGGGCACTGTAACGCAGAAGTGGAGCGTATGCAAGAGAAGGTGAGAGAGGTGGGGTGGGAGATCTAACCTCTATTTAGTAGAACAGACCGAGCAGAATGGAAGATAGGCAACGTTTCAAGGAAAATTTGCTGAGACTTGAGAATGGATGAAATATTTGAAGATATATCCAGTCCCAAATAGAATGAGTAAAAGCCCACTTGCAGACACACTGAAGGAAGGGACAGGACATCAAGAAAAGAGTCAGTCCTAGAAGCTGCCAGGATAGAGAGGCCAGCCTGCCAGAGAAGAAGGGAGGAAGGCAGCTGCATGCAGTCCACCTGGTACCCTGAGCTCAGGGCCTGGGACACCACTTTCCATGGAGAAGGAAGAAGAAGTAGCTTTCTCACAGAGCAGATGCCCAGGGGAAAGCAGTGGGTTCCTCTGCCCTCACCATGGAAGTCAGGTACAAGGGACACCTTAGCTTCTCAGTAGCTTCTCTACAAATCATGGCAAACTGTGATAGCTAAGTGGTTGTTATCTAAAACCCAGTGGGAGATATGTACAGCAAGAAGGGCCCATTCTGATGATGAGAATGTTCTAGAAATTCTCAGATGTCTAGCGGTTCTGAGCTCATTTTTTTCCATGTCGTTTTTTTAGTGGAAATTGAACTGAACTGATAATAAAATAGAATCTTTGGGTCTTCTCCCCTGAGAATTCTATATAGCACATAGAAATAACTTGGATGTGATGGCACACACTTGGAATTCAGCTATTCAGGAGGCTGGGGCAGAAGGATGAGACGAGATCAGGTGTGTTCAGGGTGGTATGGCTATAGACTAGGGCAGAAGGATCACAAATTTTAGCCCAGCCAGGGCAACTTAGCAAGATCCTTTCTCAGAAAGAGCTGGGAATGTATTTCAGTACTTCCTGCATTCACAGTATCACCACCAAAATGACCAAAGGCCTTAAAATACAGCTGATTCCCTTACCAGGTGGCATTGTAAACAGTGTCCTAGGTGGCAAGGAGTCCAATGCTAGGGCAGTTTCTTATGTCACCCTGAGGGCCTGTTGCATGGGCGCACAGGCTTTGGCAGCTGCCACCAATGGAGTCCAGGGAAGAAATTGCTCCCCCGCCAAACTAGGGGAAGAGTACCTAGTTATTTTCAGATCATTTTGAAGTTAGGGCCACCCTGGGACTCAGTCCCATCCAGTCCTCTAGTTTTAGGGCAGGTGCTGTTGGGGAGGGACAGCAGGTGAGCATGACACTGCTCTTGCAGTTTAATTCTCCAGAGAGCAGGGAGGAAGGCTTCAATTTCAGTGGGTTGTGGTGAGGATGAAGATGGTACATGTCGGGAGAATTGTGCACAGTCCCTGGTGTCTGTGCCACAGGATCTTGGGAAATAGTAATTCTCTTACTTTTCTGTGGATGGGACTGTGTTTCACAGCTTCTGGAGTGCTGTGTGCATGAGGGTTCATTTCGGGGCTCTGTCCCTTTCCTAAGCAGGCCAGGCAGGAGGAGTAAAGAACTGCTATCCCTCTGAGAGAGCACTTGTAAGGCACATTGACCTCATCTACTTCCCCCTTGGCTCTTTCCCCTCCTTCCCCTGAGCTGCCCCACCTTCCTTCCAGACAGTGCACACACTTGGCAGCAAGCTATGGGGTGCAGTGGACTATGTCTCTGGCTCTGCTCACTTTGCCCTCAGCGGGAAGGCTCTCCTTTGCTCACCTGTCCTGCTGGGTATATGCTGTGGCCAGGCTCCTCGTCACTCACTTACTTGGGACAGCCACCCTTCTGCCAGAAGAGCAGTGACTTGTACAAGAGAGCAGAAGTCCTCAGGAGCATGCCAGAGCTTTGAGCGTCCTCAGCTCTGGTCTGACCCTCACCTTCCTTTCCTCTCACACATCCCCTTCACCATCTCACTGCCATTCGTCCTGTGTTCACCCCTGCACAGGCCTGGAGTGCAGCGAGCCCTCATGGACTTAGCTTGTTTCTGGGTCTCCATGTGGCAGTGGTCTGCCCTGCCCTCCAGTGCAGTAACATCTTTGAATCTGGAGAAGAACTCACTGGCCTGTCTTTGTGAGGTCACAGATGCCCCACTGGGCTCTACTATGTTCCTGGGCAGGTAGTGGCTGGGTAACACACAGCACTTGAAGCTTTCAGCTTGACTGGCACCATGGGAGCAGCTCCAGTCACATCCATGGATGGTGAGGGGATGGTGGGAACCAAGTAAACATAACACATCCTTGGAAATGCTGTGCCCATCCTGTCTGCTCACGGAATAAACAGCATTAAAGTAATTGAAAAGAACAGATCACCCCAGTCTGTTCTCTCTCTACTCAGCTCTCCCTCTTTTCCTTGTATGTGAACATAGCTTTATGACACAGTTGAACTCAACACAGGTTTGATTTATAGCTTGTCATTTTTAGCGTCATTGTTTTTATTATTTTATTTATTTTTTGGTATGTATTGGGGTCACTGTTGGTCAGGCTGACCTGGAACTTCTAAGCTTAAGAGTGTCTCCCTCCTCGGCCACCTCTGATACTGCTATTGTTCTGACTTAATAGCGTTCTTAATTTTTTAAAAATAAAACCTTTACTCTTCTTTTTAAAAAAGACATACTCTTTGTAAAATGCAGAAAACATGGAATAGTTTAGAAAGAAAAACGTGGTACAGAAATGTTATTTTTTCCAAACATTTCAAAGGTATGGCTTATGTTCAATTTCTTACAAACTTTGTTGCTGTGGCCTGGGGGTGACCAACAATCTGATTTTCCATGCTGGCCTTTCTGCTGTCTTTGACACTGAACTATACTTGGAGCCCAAGGTGACATCAGGCAGCCTGGTTTGAAGGTATCTGTGCACAGAGCCTGTGGGCCCATGGCCTCAGGGGTGGGGCCCATCTTACATCAATGATAGAGCAGGCCAGAACTCAGTCTCCTGACCAGTTCCTGTTTCTGTGGCTGCTTTTTCTCTTGGGTTGTGTCCTGTGGTGACTTTCTCAGAATTGGACGTCATGGTGTATTTGATATTTCAACGTATGCAGTGATTTGCTCCAGAGATATCACAGATGTCTTTGTGGTTCACACATGTTCCTTCTCAGGTAGCTTTGCCCAGGGCTGTCATGTTTTACTACAACTGCTTAATGCTTTCCTTTCACAAGATTGCACACAACAGAATGGAAGACACCCGCGTGCAGGGCTTCCTGGCTTGGCTCTTTTCTGAGATTATTTCCACTTCCTGATTGCTGAAGAAACCTCTGATTTCCTGGTGTTCGTGAGGCGAGCGAAGCCACCTCTGTTGGGGAGCGGGCTCTGTTCACAGGTCCCTGGCACCTTTGGGAGTGTTACTGTAGGCTGTCACACAGCCTGCTCATGCAGCCCCTCCAGTTTGGGGTCTGAAATTCCAGAGTGGACAGATTAGGCTGCACTTCTATGCAGTCATTTCAAAATTATTCTGGTAATGCCATGGAAAGATTTCCCAGGGTAGAGTATCCACAGCTGGGAAAACAGTCGTCGCTTTGAAGACATTTTCCCAGGCACAGAACGCACATCTCCTGCTGTTCAGAGCACGGACGGCATCTGGTGTGGCTTACTATGTTCCTGGAGCATTCAATGGTGGTGCACAGCCTTGTCCTAGGAGGCTGCATCGTCCTCTGTCACGGCACACTCTTAGCAACCTGGAGGATGGGGCTTCGTTATGCCCAAGCACCTGAATAAGTTTGGGAGGGTACAGGGATGGGAGGTACATGGCCCCTTGGGGCTGCAGGTTCTTGTGAATGGAAAGTACTTTTATTGTATGTTGAAAATACTGTGTTAAAGACTTGGAAATGAGTCAGTGCTGAGGCCCAGGCCTTCAAGCTTCCTATCAAGTTGACCCAAGTGTGTAGTCCTCACCTCTCTGGGCTCTCTGTGAGCCCATGGCCTGCTGGAAGTGTGAGGCAGTGGCCGGATCCTGTATGCTGAATGCTGTAACCAGGAACAAGGCAGATCCCAAGACAGGCTGGTCCTCCGGTAACACTGAGGTCCCACAACACGGGCCTTTAGTGGGACTGAGGTTTGCCCACATCCTGAGGCTGGGGAGTGCTTCTCCCAGTGGCCTGTTGGATTCTCACCTGTGTGGGAAGATGTCCATCTGCCTCTCAGAGAGGGAACCAAGTCACCCAGGAAGAATCCGGGAATGACGTGTGTGTGTGTGTGTGTGTGTGTGTGTGTGCGCACGTGCACACGTGCCTTATGCACAGGTGGGCCTAGAGGCGCCTGAACTCTAGGTGGTTCTCCCATGCTGGGTATCCCTGGCCTAAGAGCCCACTGGGTCCTGCTGTACCAGCACTCAGCCTGCTGAAGCCCAGCACTGGTGTCTCTGCAGTTCTGTGTTCCCAAGCTGCCTGTCAGGTCTGGAGGCGGCTGCTCCCTCTGAGTCCTCTCTGTGCACGTCGCCAGCATGTCTGAAGAGGGAATGTGAGTTTATAATGAGGCACGGAGGTTAGAGATGTCCCCATGCATGTAAATTGAGTTTTCCTGTAGTTCCCATTTGGTAAGAAATCTAATATGTGGCATTTTCTTTCTTCCGGGACCTGTACTCTTCCTCAAGACAAACGGCCACAAGTGCCACCAGTTTATCCAAACAAGTGATTTGGAAATTGGAACTGTCCTGAGGCTTACACATCCTCATGGAACTTTGTTTTTAAAGAGAAAGTAGAATTTTGTTTAAGAGGACAAACAAGTAGCCATTCATGCAGCAGAGCAGAAAAGGCCCTGGCTTGAACGAGGGGCTCCCCCACCAGGGGCCTGGTGGCTGGCTCCACAAAGGCCCAGGGTTGTGTGAGCTCAGGCTGGTCTGGAGTGAGCAGGACCCTCCCGACCAAGAGGGCCACACTGCTCCCCGGCCAGGTTTATAGAAGAAGCAGTGGGCCTTCCCTGAGGATTAACTAGCTATAGAAAACTCAGCCTTATAAAAACTATTATAATTATTAATGCATATTAATTATATAAATAATGAGTTTTTTGTGTCATTTCCACACATGCATAGAATGTGCTTTGACTAAATCCACTTTCCCTTCTGTCTGTTCTTCACCCCCGCCCCACCTTTAGTCCTCCTCTCCTACCTCTTCTACTTTCAGGTTCCTTCAGAAGAGAGAAAACATGATACTTGTTTGTCTGTGTCTGTCTTGTTTTGTTTAACACTATGTCCTCTAGCCCCATCTATTTTCCTGTAGATGACATGATTTCATTCTCCTTTAGGGCTGAATAACATTGTGTGTGTGCGCGCGCGCGCGCGTGTGTGTGTAGATTTTCTTTGTCCATTAACTTGTTGTTGGGTTGTTTTTTTGGGTTTTTTTTTTTTTTGTTTGTTTGTTTGTTTGTTTGTAATTGAGACTGACCTGGAACTCACTATGTAGCCCATGCTGGTCTCAAACTGACAGTGATCCTCCTGCCTCAGCCTCCCAAGTACACCACCATGCCCGGCTCCTTTCACTTGTTCATGGGCACCTAGGCCAATTTCATGTCTCGGCTGTAGGAAATGGCACCTCAGTAAATGTGAGTACACAGGTAGGTGTCTCTTTCCTTGAGTCTACAGCCAGGAATGGCATAGGTGGATCATATGTTAGCTTTTTTTTTTTTTTTTCTTTAGTTTCACAGGAATTTTGATGCTGTTTTCCATAGTGGCTGTGCTAATTTACATGCCCGCCAACAGTGTATAAGGGTGCCCCTCCATCCTCATCAGCATTTGTTATTTTTTTGTTTTTATAATCATAGGTGTTCCAGGGTGAAAGGAATTTCAGTGTGGTTTTGGTTTGCATTTCACTGGTGGTTAAAGATGCTGGATATTTTTTTCATATATTTGTTAGCCATTTGTACTTCTTTTGAAACTTACCTGTTCAGATAATTTGCCTAATTGGATAATTTATTCTTTTGTTTTTGGTTTGTTTTTTTTTTTTAAGCCATAATCCCAGCACTTTGAGAGTCTGAGACAGGAGGATTGTAAATTTGAGCCCAGCCCAGGTAGTATCATGACTTAGCAAGACCCTGTCTCAAAAAACATTTTTTTAAAGATTTAAGGATATAGCTTAGTGCAAATGCTCTGGGCTCAATTCTCCATACAATAAATTAATTATTTAAAGCACTAGAGATGTAGCACAGTGTGAAAGCTCTATGTTCATCCCTACTACCACCAGGGGAATAAAGGGTTTTTGAACTTCTTTATCTATATTCTGGATCTTAATCCTGATCAAATAAATAGCTGGCAAAGATTTTCTTCCATTCTCTAGGCTGTTTCCACTCTGGTGATTTTCTTTTGCTGTACAGAAGCCTTTTAATTTAATGTAATACTTTTTTTTCTCTCTCTCTTTCTTTCTTCTTTCTTTCTTTCTTTTTTTTTAGCTTGCTTATATTCATTACCAGCAGGTTTAATTCTGTGGGTTGTTAAGGGAAAATAGTCCACCCTGGAGCTGAGGGGAAGCAGGAAGACCGCAGTGTTCACCAGCATTTGAAGGCTGAGCTGCTGGCAGCTTGGTAGGAGGGCTCTGTCCCTGGGTGTCTCTGTGGCGGTGGCTTCCTTGTCAGCTGTGGGTGCAGCAGTCATTGGGAGTGAGGGGAGGGGAGGTGACCAGCAGCCGAGGGGCCACATTCTGTGGGTCATTATCTCTGGGCTCCTAAGACCCTAGGCAGGGCTGGTGTGGGGTGCAAGCTAACAAGAGCCAAGCGTCCTTCCATGTCCCCCATCCCACTGCTCACTCCCACCTTCAGATGTCATATCTGCTTTCTAACATTTATTTAAGTTTTAAATAAATCCTTTGATTTCACTGAAGAAGTAAGGCCTTGCATTTAGGGGTTACTGTGACTTTGGGTATTAGTTTCAAAACCCTACTTGGGCCCAGAGCTTCAGCTCAGCAGTGATGATTTAAGTAGATGGCTTTCATCCATGCTGCGGCAGGCACAGCCTTCTGTCTTGTTCCTCCTTTCTCATTCTTGTACATCTTTGCTGTGACACAAAAGATGAAAGATGCCTGCCTTCCAGGGACCTGCACACAGGCTGGAGGCTGCACCTACCATAGTTCTCTCCTTGCTTTCCCCAGGCTCTGTTTCCTGTGAAGTAGCATAGATTGGCTTTGCTTTCATTAAAATTTTATATGAATGGAGTTGTTTTATGCATAGTTTTGTATTTAGCGTTTTTTTGGTGATGCTTTCTTTCTATTAGCCATGCTGTTGTGCCTAGCTATACATTGTTCCTCGTTATTGTTATGTCAATATACCATAGTCCAGTGGTGGTGAACCTGTGGTGCACGTGTTATTATGTTTTTGAGTCAAAAGATATTGGGCCGGGGATTTGGCCCAACTGTGGCACAAAGACTGTCTCACAAGTACAAGGTCCTGAGTTCGATCCTCAGTACCAAAAAAAAAAAAGTTAATGTATGAGTTGTTTTTTCTGAACTAAAATCTCAGTATTCAGGTTTAATTGCAATGTTGGCACTTTGCAATAAATAAATGGGTTTTGATTTGCAGTTTGGGCACTCGTCTCACCATTACTGTCACATTCCATTCATGTTTCTAGTCTTTAGCAGTTACAAACAATGCTGCCATGAACCCTGTTGGTGCATTTGGCTTACCAGACTAGTGCATGAATTCCCTTCAGGGATGTACCTGTGTGGGCTGGGACCACAGGGTCTGGTAGCTGCTGATCAGTTTGTCTCTATAAGCAGACCAGGTGAACTGAATTACCTATTGCAGTGTAACAAATGAACGCAGAGCTTAGTGGCTTAAACAACAGAATTGTGTGGATTCAGCATCCAGGCCTGCCTTAGCTGGACTTTGGCGCTCACAGAGGTACATTTGTGGTGTGGGGCAGGGCTGCCGCACTGGGAATGGTGTGCTTCCAGTCCCAGTTCCTTTGTTGCACTGAACACTCAGGTCCTCCTTGCCAGCCAGTGTCCAGGACTCCTGAGGGGCCACTGACTTCATCAAGTTGAAATCCCAAGAAAGGGGGGCAAGTGCAGAAGACAGGAGTCCCAATCCCAGAAATGATGGCCCCTGGCTTTTGCTGCTTGCTGTTTGTACTTAGAAGCATGTTCCCAGGCATAGCCTACACACATGGAAGAGGACTTCCCAGGTGTGACAGAAGGCGAAGTTGATGGGAGCACATCCCCGTGTTCCCTAAGAGTGGCACTGCTTACTTACACCCCGGCAGCAGTGGGCCAAAGTACAGTGTGCTGTGTCCTTCATGATACTTGAGATGGCCAGGCTTTGCTATGTCCTGGTGCATTCGAGTGGTGTGTCATCATGGATATGTGCATGGGTGCCCATGTGTATCTGTGTGAGCATTTATGTGCATGTGTGTCTGTGTGTGAGTGAACATTTGTGTGTGCATTATATCTGTGTGTGCATGTGTGAGAATTTGTGTGTGTGTGTGTGTGTGTGTGTGTACGTGAGCACATGCCTATTGTCAAAAGGCCAGATGAAGACAATGGGGCCTAGTATCCCTTGAGTTAGCAGCCCTGGCAGTGCCTTCTGCAGTAGGGGCCACCATAAGGGACCATTATGGACAGATGTCCCCAAAGGCTCTGAAGCTAACCTCTGCTATTGCAGGCTTCTAGAAATTGGCCTGGGGTCTCCCATCCTTTTAGGCTTTCTATCCCTTTCAGATGTTGATTTGTGAGTGTTGCCCATGCAGCATCCAGTGAGTATGGCTGCCCTGCCCTGACTGGCCAAAGGCTGGGGTCCCAGTGCCCATCTGTTGCTGGGAGCAGCTTCAGCCTCTGGGAGAGGGTTTGCTGTAGAGATGACATTTGACCACTGCTGACTGAGCTCAAGCAGAGCAGGAGTTGAGGCAGCCTGCCCTGACCTCCTTCATTCCTGGGATGTGTATGTTTTAAGTCACCAAAGGAGACTGCTGTGTGGTTTGTAATGATCTGTGTGGGTAATGTGCAGCTCCTTCCTTCATTGTCACTTCCCTGGAGTGGCCTTGTGTTCCCTTGTGGGCTGAGGCCTTTGCTTCTCTTCTAGTAGATGGTATGAGGAGATGCCAGGGCCTAGAGGGAGAGCTGTGTGGCCGAGGGTGTCTGTTGAGCCAGTGCTCAGAACTCGCAGAAGTGTGGCACCAGCCACACTTTTGGGTGCTGGAATCTCAGGGGGAAAGACAGAGAAAGCTGGAGCATTTTAGAAGCTGTCCAGGTGATGTCCTGTGTGGAGGGGATAGACGAAGAAGGAACAGTAACTGCGTGGGAAGTCACCCACTTGATTGTGTTTTCTACCTTGGAGCCTTCTGTCAGCTGGTGCTGGTGCTCAGAGCCGGCTCCAGCATGGCTGGGACTGCTCCAGGACCCACAGCTGATCTCTTGTGATAAGCTTCGGGTTGATTCTGCCCTAGTATTAAGGCATAGAAACACAGTCATATCGGTGCACCTTTGTTCTGTCTTCCTTTGGCTTCTAAACTCTTGTTCACAGGCGGGGTCCCCACCCACTGGACAATGGCAGCGGTGGTTACATTAACTCCACAGCTTACGTCTTTCCAACAGCCAGCCTGGGTGTACGTGCCTGCCTATCTTTTAGTCTCTGTGTCCACTCAGGATCTTCCTGGAAGGCTGGGGGCTCTGAGATGGCCCTGCTATGTTATTATCTAGGTAGCACTGACTGCCGTACCTACTGCAGGGCCCTTGTCCTCCTGCCCCAGGGGACCTCTCTCCTCACCCCACAGTGCCCCTAACCTGCCCAGCACCCATCCCCAGAGGACATGCTGTTTTATATAGCCTCCAACTTTCCTTCTGGGAGCTGCAATCTGTGCTTGTGAGGAAGATGCAGTCAGAAAGCATCTTTTACCTTGAGAATTCTTAAGTGGAGACCAGGATACCAAAGGTCTTCTGAGGAGTGAGAGGCTTGGGCAAGGTGGCTGATATGGACAACCACCTAATCCTCCCTAGCAGTCAACTCTCCAAAGAGCCGAGAAGGCAAAGTGCTAATTAGATCTGGAATGAAGGTCTCCCGTGACCTCTCTTCTCTTTAGCCAGCTGGTGAGAGAAGGGAGCTGCTCTTCCCCGGATCTCTGCAGTAACTTGGTGCAGAGAGTGAGCTGAATGAAATCTTGCATTTTTATCTCTTCCCTGACCTGAGAGGAGAGGCAAATGTTCAGGCATCTTCATCTGCCGCATGCAGCCACATCTTTGGTCTCTGTAATTCCAGGTTTGCTGATCACAGCTCTAATCCAAAGAGCAGAGGTGCTGTAGGATCATTTTTGTGATCCAGAGCTCTGAGTGTGTGTCCCTGGGAAAGTGTCTGAGAATGGCACAGGGCAGAATAAGTGGCTGACCAGTTCCTTTCTGTATGTGGCAGTTGCCACTGCATGTGTGGAGTGCCACGCTGGGGCCATCTGCCTGAGCGTCCCAACTCACTGTGGACAGCACTCAGCAGAGTAGTAACTGGCCTCTGCTGCTTCATGATCCATCCCAGAGAATGATTTACTCTGTTCAGCTGTAATTTCTCCAAAAGTTCTTTCTCTGTGTTTTTAATTTAAAAGAATATCAAAAAGCACCCCAGATAATTAGTTTCCCACTGTGGAAAAGAAAATAAAGCTTGAATTACCAGGCAGTAAGTAAGAAGAGGAAACTTTAATTAGAAGCCCTATAGTAAGTCTTGCAGGATAACTCCTAGGACTCCAGGTGGCCAAGCTGTCCCTTTTCAGGAAGTGCTCAGAGCCCACAGAGGGCTGGCTGGCCTCTGGGTCCGAGGGAGGACCAGTGTAAAAGTGGTGTCAGCACTAAGGTGCTAGGCCACCTTGCAGAGACCAGAGACATCTGAGAGGGCGTTCCTGGTACTCCCAGTATGGCATTGAGATGTGATGCATGCAGCACAGACCTTTCTCCATGTGTGCTTCAGTCATGTCAGTGGTCACAGAGCTGCACAGCTGTGGCCTCTGCCTGCTGTTGGAACACTCCCTCCACTCTCCTGCCCCTGGCCCTGTAGCTCTGCCTGCCTCCATGGACTTCACACAATGCATGGCCTCCTGTGCCTGGTTTCTTTCACTGGACATGTTTCCAAGGATAGTGTGTGGCAGTGGTATTGTGTGTGAGTGCTGCACTCCTTTTTACAGCTGATTGATGTTCTGATGTGTGGTGCACTGAATGTTTGCATCTGATGAACACTAAATGTGTTTACCTTTTGGTTGTGAAGAGTGCTGCTGTGAACATCTGTGCAAACACTTGGTCAAACACCTGTTTTTGATTCTTTGGGTCCATAAGTGTGAAGTGAGTATTCTTTTTGGGGGGTGGGTACCAGGGATCGAAGTCAGGTCCTTGCACTTGTGAGGCAGATGGCAGTACCACTGAGCTAAATCCCCAGCCCTAAAGTGGGTATTCTTAGCACTTGGCCCATTGCGTTGATGGTCGTTGGCCTGCTTGTGCTTAGGTTGTTTTACTTGTATCCCCTAAGTGTATGAGGGTAAGTTGCAGCTTGGCCTGGTGACACACATTTGTGATCCTAAGTACTCAGAGGCCGAGGCAGAAAGATTACCAGTTCGAGACCAGCCTGGGCAATTCAGGGACACCTTGTCTCAAAAAACAAACAAGCAAACAAACAAACAAATAAATAAGGGCTAAGGTAGTTCGATCCCCAGTACCAAAAAAAATAAGCAAGAGAGACAGAAAGAAAAAGGAAAAAAAAATCAGCTGCAAACATCATATCCTTTACCTCTGAGTACTTTAATAGGTACTTCCTAGGACTAACAGCATTATTTTTGCTTAACACAGCACAGTCATAAGTCTCAGGAAACAGAATATTGATAGGATCGTTTAATCTACTTAGTTATTACAAGTTTGTTCAGTGACTCCATAGTATCCTTTTTTTTTTTTTTTTTTTTT